>NC_091454.1:11732305-12058555 GCF_027789765.1 Dendropsophus ebraccatus | reverse complement strand
CCCCAGACCAGACATCTGAATTATCCGACCACGGACCAGACATCTGAATTATCAGACCCCAAACCAGACATCTCAAATATCAAACCCTAGACCAGACATGTGAATTATCAGACCCCAGACCAGACATGTGAAATATCAGACCCCAGACCAGACATGTGAATTATCAGACCCCAGAAAAGAGGCCTAATCTATCAGACCCCAGACCACACATGTGAAAAATCAGACCCCAGACCAGACATGTGAATTATCAGACCCCAGAAGAGAGGCCTAATCTACCAGACCTCAGATCTGATGGCCCCAAACCAGACAGGGACTTAAATTATTAGACTCCAGACCAGATGTCTCAATGATCAGACTCCAGACCAGATATCTTAATTATCAGACCCCAGACACCTGACTTCTGAATGGAAATCAGATGTAATTACACCACTTCCAAAAATAATTGGTTAGGTAGCTCCACAAGCCATGAAGAAGATGAAGAGTTTCATAAATTCGGCAGGTATGGGAATGTCCAGTTTATCAGGTGATTGTCCCTCCAGGTCTCCTATAGAGTATTATAACTAGCCCTGTAGTAATATCAATTATCATATGAATGCACCACCCAGTCACAAGTCGTAATCTGGGAACATTGGATACTGTAAAAAATGGCTGAACCAAGATGGTCAGCCATCTTGGTTCACATTCCTGTAAGAGTTGGTGTACATTATTAATGCCCATATCCATCATTCCTGGAAAAGTTTATTTTCCCTCCCTTGTAAAAATTCTGGTCTCCCCCACAACGGAGGATACTTCAATATACGGTGGGACTGGCCAAACTTTTTACGAATTCCCTTCCAGGCCATTACGGCGGCTCTGAAAACTATTGATTGTTGAATCTTGGAAGGTAGAGCTCCAAGTGAGGTATCCAGTAATGTGCACAAATCCCTACGGGCAGCGTACTTGGAGTCAAGTTCATAGTCTGTGCCTTGTGTAAATGTATGCGTGGCCTGGTGCCCTTCCATAGAGAATGTAATGGAGCTTTATACAACTTCATTACGTCTGTAACGTAGGAGCAATAACGGGATAGAAAAAAGTCCAGACACTCATCATTATAAGTAAATTATTTCTCATGGTGAAGTTCTGGTGGTAGAGGAGGGACATGAAGTTCACAGATTGATTTAGGGTATTTAAGGGATATTCCATATACTTAGTTTTTTTATTTAGCTTGGGTCACTATGAAAATTTAAAAAAAAACACACACACACTCACCAATCTGAGACACTGTGACATCTTTCAGCAACCTGCTCTTTGCTCTTTTTCCTACTTTGCCCAGCCAATCACTGACGGATCCAAGGCTCCCAGTCCGTGTTATGGCCGTTAATCACTTTGTGTAACGATGTCGGCTGGTCGTCGTCTTTCAACAGGCTGAAACGCTAACGATCGGGTAAGAAAATCCCAGCACTCACCAAGTTGAGTATTGTTTGTTTTATTATGTGCAAAACATCATGAGGTAAAGGAGGATGCGTTTCGGCCTGATGAAGGCTAGATGCCGAAACGTGTCTTCCTGTACCTTATGATGTTTTGCACATAATAAAACAAGCAATACTCAACTTGGTGAGTGCCGGGATTTTCTTATCTACTACGTCTGGGACGCCATCCTGCACACGAGCCCCACCACTACAGAAGTGCCGTCTCCACTACAATACAAGAAACGCTAACGATTAACCTGGCAACGATCTGCTGCCGTCACTTCGTGCAACAGGAGCGGCGGCAGAAGACTGGGCTATGGGCTGCCGGACGATCTGACGATCATCCTGGCAGGCCCCCCGCAACTCCCCGCGGCCCCCGACTCTTACCCGCTCCTACTGGCGTGTAATAGCACCGGCAGTGGGAGGGGGAACGAGGAGCAAGCTCACTTGCTCTTCACATCGTCCCGTGTAATAGGGGCTTAAGGGTCCTAGCGATGATAACGATTAACGACTAACTAAAAACGAGATTGTTTATCGTTAACCTGAAATCGTTCACCATATTACACAGAACGATAATCGTTAGTTGCGATCATTCCAACGATTGATACTACGATCGTTAACTCCATCTTATCCCAGCAAAGGAAGGAACAATGTGGAATTAAAGCGAACGATTAACAATGATTTTAGGGTCTAAACGATCAACGACCCACGAATGATTTTTCGATTGTTGCTTGCAATTACATAGGACGATTATTGTTTAAATTAAAACGATATAACGATTTTTCCGCACGATAATCATAATAGGGTCCTAAGCAAAAAAGTTTACTAAAAAACAGACCACTTGCTTGTAGCAGCTGTATATAGATATAGTAACACATACAATACAGTCTCACAGTCCCTACATGTTTCTGTTGTGTTGGTTTCATCAGGGGACAACCAGTGGGGTTGACTTAATAAACACTAAATAAAATTGTGGGAGGGAAAAAGGATGAAAGGCAACTACCCCTGTGCTAAGCAACGTCAACTCTCCGCAGCCCTGCGGATGTCCAAGACTTTTCACAGACAAGGACGATAACCCTGGACACATCTTTTTCAGGGCTACCGAATTTTTTGAATTTTTGAATTCTTAGAGGGTTGTTGACCAAGAAATCTATTATTTATATAATTTTTGTATTTCTTCCGGGACAATGTTCTTCAATGTTATGTTACGTAAATGTTAGGTTACGTTTTAAAGGGGGAAAAAATCAAATCAACTGGTGTCAGATTTGGATAACAGGTCTACTTAAAAAAAAATATTTTCTTTAAGTACTTAACAGCTGCTGTATGTCCTGCAGGAAGTGGTGTATTCTTGTGCTCTCTGCTGCCACCAGAGCAGAAGAGGTTTTCTATGGGCGCTTGCTGCTGCTCAGAACAGTTCCTGACATGGAGAGAGGTGGCAGCAGAGAGCCCAAGAATACACCACTTCCTGCAGGACATACAGCAGCTGATACATACTGGAAGACTGGATATTTTTTACTAGAAATAAATTACAAATTTTTAGAACTTTCCGGCACCAGTTTATTTAAAATATTTTTTTTTTTTTTGTTGCTGAACTACCCTTTTAAAGGGACAGTGTCACATTTTTGAAAATTTCATAGGCGGGGGATGCCTTGAGTCAACTACAAATCACGTATTGATGAGCTATCAGTAGGGCTAGACCGTCAGTAATGTTCTATATCCTATGTCACTACGGTACGTCGACCTCCATGGGTGATAACTAAAAACAATATAGAATTCCCTCGAAGAGATAGAAGCCGGAGCCTGGACTGGTGGTCTGGTATTTGGCTGCGGCTCTGCTAGCAGCTTCCCATCCCCGCCTTGTGCTGAATATAGCCCTTAAGTGGCTGTAATAGTGTCGGTAATTGTCCATAATTGCCTACGTGAGCATAGCCTCTCCCTCCCTGCAGAGATCAGTATGCAGCACTGTACGGGAGCCCGGGCTCAGGTATAGCCATATAGTTTCTTTACAAAGCTCTGCATTTTTTATTAGGGATCTGCTTACTGTCTGGAGTCCTAATAAATATTACATGGTCCATAACATTATAGCTGTAGTCCTGCAGGTGGACATCACAAATGGAGGATTAATTAACCAGCGCCCATAGACAGCATGACATCCGGTAGTTATATTCCTGTATATAGGGGGCAGTATTATAGTAATTATATTCCTGCATATAGGAGCAGTATTATAGTAGTTATATTCCTGTATATAGGAGCAGTATTATAGTAGTTATATTCCTGTATATAGGGGGCAGTATTATAGTAGTTATATTCCTGTATATAGGAGCAGTATTATAGTAGTTATATTCCTGTATATAGGAGCAGAATTATAGTAGTTATATTCCTGTATATAGGGGCAGTATTATAGTAGTTATATTTCTGTATATTGGGGGCAGTATTATAGAAGTTATATTCTTGTATATGGGAGCAGTATTATAGTAGTTATATTCTTGTATATAGGAGCAGTATTATAGTAGTTATATTCCTGTATATAGGAGCGGTATTATAGTAGTTATATTTCTGTATATTGGGGGCAGTATTATAGAAGTTATATTCTTGTATATGGGAGCAGTATTATAGTAGTTATATTCTTGTATATAGGAGCAGTATTATAGTAGTTATGCGGTTCAGGGAAGAAACAGAGTGTTGCACCTCACACCTATGGCTGATACTAGTGCCGCTAGGCTAAATAAAAAACACATCAGAATTTTGTGTATGAATTGATCAAGCCATACTGCCCCATGTACCTCGTGCCGGTATCTGATACACATGGGTCCCTACACTAAGTCCACACCGTGCCAGTCAGTGGCCACCAACCCCGCAGGCGTGCACAGCCAGGGAATGGGGGCCATGGGACGGCCCTGCGACCCCCATGCCACAGGACCAGACCCAAAAACACCACACCAGAACCCGGCCAGCACCGCCGGCGGAGAAGGTCGCCCCCAAACAGCACAAGTCTGGTTAAGGTATTACACTCACCATAGCTGCAGCAAACAGAATGGGACAAACAGGAGGGATAAAAGCACATGCACTCAGGTGTCTCCTGCTAATTGCGGTCATGTGGGTCTTCCAGGAGGAGTGCAAAACACGGAGAAAAGAGAGAAACAAAATACGGTTCAGGGAAGAAAAAGAGCGCTGCACCTCACACCTATGGCTGACACTAGTGCCTCTCGGCTGCATAAAAAACATTCTATCTGCAGTAGCAATGGTGAGCGCAATACCTTATCCAAACTTGTGCTGTTTGGGGGCAGCTTCCTCCGCCGGCGGTCCTGGCTGGGAGTTTTTTTTTTGGGGGGGGGGCATTTTTGGGTCTGGTCCTGTGGCATGGGGGTTGCAGGGCCTTTCCATGGCCCCCCTTCCCTGCTCATGCACGCCTGCGGGGGTGGTGGCCACTGACCGACACAATGTGGACTTAGTGTAGGGACCCATGTGTATCAGATACCTGCACGCGGTACATGGGGCAGTGTGGCTTGATCGATTCATACACAAAATTCTGATGTTTTTTATGCAGCCGAGAGGCACTAGTGTCAGCCATAGGTGTAAGGTGCAGCGCTCTTTTTCTTCCCTGAACATTATAGTAGCTATATTCTTGTATATGGGGGGCAGTATAATAGTAGTTATATTCCTGTATATAGGAGCAGTATAATAGTAGTTATATTCCTGTATATAGGAGCAGTATAATAGTAGTTATATTCCTGTATATAGGAGCAGTATAATAGTAGTTATATTCCTGTATATAGGAGCAGTATTATAGTAGTTCTATTCTTGTATATAGGGGGCAGTATTATAGTAGTTATATTCCTGTATATAGGAGCAGTATTATAGTAGTTATATTCCTGTATATAGAAGCAGTATTATAGTAGTTATATTCCTGTATATAGGAGCAGTATTATAGTAGTTATATTCCTGTATATAGGAGCAGTATTATAGTAGTTATGCGGTTCAGGGAAGAAACAGAGTGCTGCACCTCACACCTACGGCTGATACTAGTGCCGCTAGGCTAAATAAAAAACACATCAGAATTTTGTGTATGAATTGATCAAGCCATACTGCCCCATGTACCTCGTGCCGGTATCTGATACACATGGGTCCCTACACTAAGTCCACACCGTGCCAGTCAGTGGCCACCAACCCCGCAGGCACGCACAGTCAGGGAACGGGGGCCATGGGACGGCCCTGCGACCCCCATGTCACAGGACCAGACCCAAAAACACCACACCAGAACCCGGCCAGCACCGCCGGCGGAGAAGGCCCCCCCCCCCAAACAGCACAAGTCTGGATAAGGAATTACACTCACCATAGCTGCAGCAAACAGAATGGGAAAAAACAGGAGGGATTAAAACCATGTGCACTCAGGTGTCTCCTGCTAATTGCGGTCATGTGGGTCTCACCAGGAGGAGTGCAAAACACGGAGAAAAGAGAGAAACAAAATGCGGTTCAGGGAAGAAAAAGAGTGCTGCACCTCACACCTATGGCTGATACTAGTGCCGCTAGGCTAAATAAAAAACACATCAGAATTTTGTGTATGAGCCATACTGCCCCATGTACCTCGTGCCGGTATCTGATACACATGGGTCCCTACACTAAGTCCACACCGTGCCAGTCATAAGACCCACATGACCAAAATTAGCAGGATATGCCTGTGCTCACATGTCTGGACCTTATGTCTTCCCCATTCTGTGAGAGCAGCAATGGTAAGTGTAATACCATGTCCATACTTGTGTCGTTTGGGGGCAGCCTTTCCCGCCGGTGGTGCTGGCCGGATTTTGATGGGGCATTTTTGGGTCTGGTCCTGTGACATTGGGGTTGCAGGGCCATTCCATGGCCTCCCTTCCCTGTATGTGCACGCTTTGCGGGGTTGGCGGTCGCCGACCGACACGGTGTGGAGTTAGCGTAGGGACCCGTGTGGACCAGAGGACCTGCGCGGTGGTACACGGGGCAATATGGCTTGATCAATTCATATACAGACACTCTGGTGTTGATTTTTAATATAGGCCTAGCGGCATTAGTATCAGCCATAGATGGGATGTGCAGCCGTTCCACTCTCTCCAGTTTGTATTATAGTAGTTATATTCCTGTATATAGGAGCAGTATTATAGTAGTTATATTCCTGTATATAGGGGGCAGTATTATAGTAGTTATATTCCTGTATATAGGAGCAGTATTATAGTAGTTATATTCCTGTATATAGGAGCAGTATTATAGTAGTTATATTCTTGTATATAGGAGTAGTATTATAGTAGGTATATTCTTGTATATAGGAGCAGTATTATAGTAGTTATATTCTTGTATATAGGAGCAGTATTATAGTAGTTATATTCCTGTATATAGGAGCAATATTATAGTAGTTATATTCTTGTATATAGGAGAAGTATTATAGTAGTTATATTCCTGTATATAGGAGCAGTATTATAGTAGTTATATTCCTGTATATAGGAGCAGTATTATAGCAGTTATATTCTTGTATATAAGAGCAGTATTATAGTAGTTATATTCCTGTATATAGGAGCAGTATTATAGTAGTTATATTCTTGTATATAAGAGCAGTATTATAGTAGTTATATTCCTGTATATAGGAGCAGTATAATAGTAGGTATATTCCTGTATATAGGAGCAGTATTATAGTAGTTATATTCTTGTATATAAGAGCAGTATTATAGTAGTTATATTCCTGTATATAGGAGCAGTATTATAGTAGTTATACGATACGACATGGAGAGAGAGTAGCTGCTGCACATCCCACCTATGGCTGATACTAATGCCGCTAGGCCTAAAAACCAACGCCAGGATGTTGGTATATAATTTGATCAAACCATATAGCCTTGTGTACCACGTGCAGGTCCCCTGGTTCACACGGGTCCCTACGCTAACTCCACATTGTGTCGGTCAGCGACCACCAACCCTGCACATGCAGGGAAGGGAGGCCATGGAATGGTCCTGCAACCCCAATGTCACAGGACCAAAACCCAAGGGCCCCCCCAACCTACAACAGGACAGTGTTATGTGGCTCATACATTTACGGTATTACGTGAGCACTATTATTCATGCATTGTATGGTTGCATTTGGACTGTATATGGCGGTATTATATTGAAATGATAGGACAGTGTTATGTGGGTCATATATGTACAGTATTACGTGAGCGCTATTACTCATGCATTGGATGGTTGCATTTGGACTGTATATGGCAGTATTATATGAAGATCAGAGTACAGGGTTATAATGCTCATATATGTACAGTATTACGTGCACACTATTATTAATGCATTGTATGGCTGGACATGGACAGTATATGGAAGTAATATATTAAAATGATAGGACAGTGTTATGTGGGTCATATATGTACGGTATTATGTGAACACTATTAATAATGCATTGTATGGTTGGATATGGACAGTATATGGCACTAATATATTAAAATTATACAGCAGTGTTATGTGGGTCATATGGTATGTGTACAGTATTAGTTGAACAGTGAATTATTCGGGAATTGTATTGTGGTATTATTGAGACACTGAATATCACTTTTCTTTAAGCACTAAATGGCAGCATTAGGTAAACAAAAGACACAGACATAATATGATAGTATTATTGGGACACCATACAGAATTATATGGCAGTATTTTTACATTTCTGAACACTAAGGGGGAGATTTATCGAACACGGTGTAAAGTAAAACTGGCTCAGTTGCCCCTAGCAACCAATCAGATTCCTCCTTTCATTTTCCAAAGAGTCTGTGAGGAATGAAAGGTGGAATCTGATTGGTTGCTAGGGGCAACTGAGCCAGTTTCACTTTACACCATGTTTGATAAATCTCGCCCTAAATGTCCTTATTGTGTGTATATATATATGTGGACATTACAGTATAGTAATAATGGTATGCTGTAATTATATAGTATATGACGGTATTATTTGATATATGCAATCTTTACATTTATGAGAATAAAAGTCTAAAAGGAGAAGCCCTGCTAGGCCCTATTTTCTATAATAACTGGAGCCGGCGGAGGGGAGAAGCACTTTCCTATATATCTGCTATAAATTACAGAACAAACCGAATACACGCAGGCGGTAGAACCAGGGGGCGCTAATAACACTCAGTACTAATGCACACCTAGGCTTCATTGGCATCATCTTTGTGGCAGATATAAAGGAACAGAGGAGAACCCCGGGCACCGATAGAGAACAAAGATTTTGTAGCAAATTGGGACATTTATTCTTGTTCCGGCTCCACCGACAACAGATCGGAGAGGGAAGCGGAGGGGAAGGTGCCAGAAAAGCTGGAGATAAATCGTGACCGGGCGCCGCAGCTTAGCGAGATCTATGCGGCGGCTGACGCCCTCCACTGACTCTCAATACAGATGAATTTGCAGGTTGGCTCTAAGGTTTCATATTCTATGAGCTGATATTGGCGGAAATCAAATTTACGGATATAAAGTCTACGTGAAAAATTGTCTCTGCATACATGATGCGCGGTGAATGGCAGATTATCAGAGAGTCCCGTATTATGGGACTTAAAAGGGTCCTCTGACTATACAAAGTAGCAGATAGGTGCAGTCCTGATGAGTCTGTAATGTATGTACACAGCAGAATAGTGAGTGCAGCTCTGGAGTATAATACAGCAGGATGTAATTCAGGATCAGTAATGTAAAGTATGTACACAGCAGAATAGTGAGTGCAGCTCTGGAGTATAATACAGGATGTAACTCAGGATCAGTAATGTAATGTATGTACACAGTGACCCCACCAGCAGAATAGTGAGTGCAGCTCTGGAGTATAATACAGGATGTAACTCAGGATCAGTAATGTAATGTATGTACACAGTGACCCCACCAGCAGAATAGTGAGTGCAGCTCTGGGGTATAATACAGGATGTAACTCAGGATCAGTAATGTAATATATGTACACAGCAGAATAGTGAGTGCAGCTCTGGAGTATAGATTGCTGGGAATTGTAGTGAATATATAACACCACTCAGTCTGTCTCATGCAGGAAATATACGCAGGACACTTACTGGCTATGAGCCACAGATTGTTCAGCGTTGGCTTATGAGCCGCTCTCAGCTTGCCAGAAAAGTATGGATTCCAAATAACTGAGATAAGGACATCAATCTGACAGTGTCTGAAACCCAGAACTGACATTGGCACGTGCCGCCTGCACAGAGCGCTGAGATACGGTCACATTTCCTTCTGTGATGTGCGGCAGCATGGAGAGGAGCAGATTTGTCTCGCTGTGATTGGTCGGATCTGTCAGATCTCTCCACCAGCTTCCTGGGAATCGACCATTCAGGAAGAAGAGAGGACAAGAGAAGGATGTGGCAGAGACATGTGGTGGGAGACTCATCAACTTTACCTTTCAGCATTACAAATCGCAGGGACTGCTCCATAACATGGACCGCAAATAGGAAGGGCTTCTGCAGACTGGAAGGGGACACTCCTAAAAGGGGGAGGTGGAAATGTCCTGTTATTTTGGTCATTATATGGTACCGTATAGCGGTATTATTTCAGGGCAGTAAACTATTATTTGTGTACTGTATGGCACCATTATTCATGTTTGGTAGTTGTCTAGTACAAGTTCTTGTATATAGGGAGCAGTATTATAGTATTTGTATTCTTGTATATAGGAGCAGTATTATAGTAGTTATATTCCTGTATATAGGAGCAGTATTATAGTAGTTATATTCTTGTATATAGGAGCAGTATTATAGTAGTTATATTCCTGTATATAGGGGGCAGTATTATAGCAGTTATATTCTTGTATATAGAAGCAGTATTATAGTAGTTATATCCCTGTATATAGGAGCAGTATTATAGTAGTTATATTCTTGTATATAGGAGCAGTATTATAGTAGTTATATTTCTGTATATAGGAGCAGTATTATAGTAGTTATATTCCTGTATATAGGGGGCAGTATTATAGTAGTTATATTCCTGTATATAGGAGCAGTATTATAGTACTTATATTCTTGTATATAGGAGCTGTATTATAGTAGTTATATTCCTGTATATAGGAGAAGTGTTATAGTAGTAATATTCCTGTATATAGGAGCAGTATTATAGTAGTTATATTCTTGTATATATTGGAGCAGTATTATAGTAGTTATATTCTTGTATATTGGAGCAGTATTATAGTAGTTATATTCTTGTATATAGCAGCAGTATTATAGTAGTTATATTCTTGTATATAGGAGCAGTATTATAGTAGTTATATTCCTGTATATAGGAGCAGTATTATAGTAGTTATATTCTTGTATATAGGAGCAGTATTATAGCAGTTATATTCTTGTATATAGGGGGCAGTATTATAGTAGTTATATCCCTGTATATAGGAGCAGTATTATAGTAGTTATATCCCTGTATATAGGAGCAGTATTATAGTAGTTATATTCCTGTATATAGGAGCAGTATTATAGTAGTTATATTCTTGTATATAGGAGCAGTATTATAGCAGTTATATTCTTGTATATAAGAGCAGTATTATAGTAGTTATATTCCTGTATATAGGAGCAGTATTATAGTAGTTATATTCTTGTATATAGGAGCAGTATTATAGTAGTTATATTCTTGTATATAGGGAGAAGTATTATAGTAGTTATCCAAACAATGAGAAAAAAGAGCTTGCACTCACCAAAAATCACTGTGGGTATAATCCGTTTATTCAGTCTCGATAGACATGTGTGGGGAGAAGGAGTGAAAGCAGGGGCGTCTGATGGCTACAGCTGTTTCACATGGTCAACCACGGATCTTCCGTGGTTGACCACGTGAAACAGCTGTAGCCGTCTGATGGCTACAGCTACAGCTACAGCTGTTTCACGTGGTCAACCACGGCTCTTCCGGCCTGAGGACCTCAGGCCGGAAGATCCGTGGTTGACCATGTGAAACAGCTGTAGCCATCAGACGCCCCTGCTTTCACTCCCCCTCCCCACACATGTCTACGAGACTGAATAAACGGATTATACCCGCAGCGATTTTTGGTGAGTGCAAGCTCTTTTTACTCATTGTTTGGATTGCACCTGTACTTTAATAGCTCTTTGCACCTCCATGCTGCTCTCCGTTGCCTAGCTCATGGGTATATAGCAAACACTCTACGGACTTTGGTACTAACTCAGATCTACTCTACCAGTTGTTATTATAGTAGTTATATTCTTATATACATAGGGGACATTTTTAAAGTAGAGTTAGTCTTCTACACATGGGGCAGTATTTTAGTACACATGTATATGTTCTCACCTGTACCATATATATATATATATATATATATATATATATACTACAGATTTACCGCACAATTGATATTAATTCCAGGTGTGAATAGAAAATCAGATCATAGTAAAATATGTTTTCTGCATTTAATCTGGTGAGAAGGCTTCTAAATGGCTGAAAAGCATGTGAAATATTGCAGGATTTGTTCTTTTAAGAGAGAAGAAGGACATTTTAGGGAGAGTGAGCTGAAAGAGAAATCAGACATAATGGTGGTGGAAAGATATAGAAACATGTTATGAGGTCGCAGAAGAATCCAGAGCCACCGCTGTGCTAAATGTTCCTCCGGAGTGTAACAAAAAGTCATTTTCTCGCCATTTTCCACATGTGAATTGTCCTGTAACTGCGGCACAAGGCGTCCACGTAGCTTTTACTGCTGCAGAAAAAAAAGAGATGGCTTTCAGGAATAAAAAGAGATTATTAATAAGGTTCTGTCATATTTAGTTCATGTTATCGAAATAAAGAATTCATTGTCAGCGTTTTCGACCACATGTGTGTCTTTTACCACCAACTTTTGGTACAACATGTCCCACCACTAGGGGGAGCCTACTGCATACTGTCCTCATATAGTAGGAGAGGTATACACTAAGCTCCCTCTAGTGGTGGCTGTGGTCATGCAAAATTTTATCATTTAGTCTGGCAAAAAATTTTATTAAAGTAAAGTTCCCCCCAAAAGTTATACGATCCCCAATATACACTTATTATGGGAAATGGTTATAAAGTGCTTTTTCTGCACTTACTACTGCATCAATGCTTCACTTCCTGGATAGCATGGTGATGTCACTTCCTGGATAATATGATGATGTCACTTCCTGAATAATATGGTGATGTCACTTCCTGGATAACATGGTGATGTCACTTCCTGGTTAAAATGGTGACTACCATAGCTCTGCGGGCTGTGGCTGCTGGAGAGGATAATGGCAGAGGGATGCTCAGTGTCCCTCAGTGTCCCCCTGGCATTATCCCCTCTGGGAGCTCTGGGAGTCGGGTCGTGACATCACCATGTTAGCCAGGAAGTGACATCACCATTTTATCCAGGAAGTGACATCACCATGTTAGCCAGGAAGTGACATCACCATTTTATCCAGGAAGTGAAATCACCATGTTATCCAGGAAGTGACATCACCATGTTATCCAGGAAGTGACATCACCATGTTATCAAGGAAGTGACATCACCATGTTATCCAGGAAGTGAAGCCTTGACGCAGTAGTAAGTGCAGGGAAAAAAGCACTTTATAAGCATTTCCCATAATAAGTGTATATTGGGGATTTGTATAACTTTTGGGGGGCAATACAATAAAAATTTTCTCCGGACTTCTCCTTTAATGATTTGGAGTTCCAAATAAAACGAGTTATCCAGGGGAAATCTTTTTTCTTTTAAATCAACTGGTTTCAGAAAGTTATATAGATTTGTAATTTACTTCTATTTATCTCCAGTCTTCCGGTACTTATCAGCTGCTGTATGTCCTGCAGGAAGTGGTGTAGTCTTTCCAGTCTGACACAGTGCTCTCTGCTGCCACCTCTGTCCATGTCAGAAACTGTCCAGAGCAGAAGAGGTTTTCTATGGGGATTTGAGCGTCAGCTCTGCTACATCATCAGCTAGTATGGAATACATATTAGGGTGATATGATGCAAAATCAGTGATAACAACAGTCCTGTGTTTACTGTGCAATAGTAATGACAGCCGCGGGCAGGAAGGAAAGCTAAGGGGGCAAGTACACAAATGGACCAATCAGGGAGATAAATGATGGGAAATGTAGTTTTCTATCTTGGATATAGATCAGCTTTTAGAAAAACTTGTAACTCAGGAACGGCAGCAGCTAGAAAGACAGGAGACGGCTCAAAATACTCAGGGGGACTTGTTGAGTAAGACCAGCTAGCATTTCATTTTTTCGCTCTTAGGTGGATAACCCCTTTAAGTGAATGGGATGCAATAGCAGGTACAGTAACTACCAAATGTATAGCGCTGTGTAGAGACTGCAATGAAACAGTAGAGGTGCCTGGAGTCTGATTCACACCGATTAGATATTGATCACTTATCCTAGGAATTGGTTATCAATATTAATGTCCTGGTAAATTCCTTTAAGTTCAATAGGACACAAATATATACACTGTTTACCCTTTACCTGCCAAGTTAAAGGGGTATTTCACCATTTTTTTTTCTTTCAAATCAGCTGTACCAGAAAGTGCCAGAGATTTGTATTTTTGTCATCTTCAGTTTTCCAGTACTCATCAGCTACTGTACGTCCTGCAGGAAGTGGCGTATTATTTCCAGCCTGACACAGTTCTCTCTGCTGCCACCTCTGTCCAGGGCAGGAGTGGTTTTCTCTGGGGATTTGCAGCAGAGGGCACTGTGTCAGACTGGAGAGAATACACTACTTCCTGCAGGACATACAGCAGCTGGTAAGTGGTGGAAGACTGGAGATTTTTTTTATTAGAAGTAAATTACAAATCTCTGTCACTTTCCTTCATAAGTTGATTTGAAAGAAAAAATTTAGGTGAACAACCCCTTTAACATAGTCAATGGTACCAGGTGACCGGTTTCACCAAAATGTCATCATATTTAAATTTTTAAATTCCACTGATCCCATTACCATTGATCTTCTGCCAAAAAAGGACAAATAATACAGTAAAAAAAATAATAATAAAAATAATAATAATTTACTTAATTCCCAGATTAGGATAAATTAAGTTTGCCGGTGAACGTCGCAGTCCCGTTCAGGCTTTATAAAGTGGAAAGCGAAATTATCCTTCACTTACAGAAGATTCTCTAATTCGGCGTCTTTAGCGGCGATAATTACATTGTTGTGTTATTTTCTGAATGTGATTTTTTTTTTCTTACCCTCAGACTATCACCTTGAAGTGTTGATGAGAATTTTAACACTTCCAATAAATGAGTTCTGCGCCACCTGCTGGTGGAAAAGCAAACAGACGCGGCAAGCGTCATTATGGAATGTTAGTGGAGGATTTAGTGCTCATTAAAGTCCAATCAATGGCGGCTAACATTTACCGAGCAGGATAGGCTGAGCCGAGAGCCAGAGCGGAGAACGATGACTCCGATTACCAAGAGACACCTTAAAGGGCACCCCCGTACTAATCTTATATAAGGTGTCATATACAAGCCTGGAAATATTATCATCCACCTTAGCGGTTGTCAGTTTGGACAAAGGAGTGGAAATTTATGATGCTTACCATGGGCACACTAGCGGAGATGCCTACCATGGGCACACTAGGGGAGATGTCTACCATGGGGACACTAGGGGAGATGTCTACCATGGGGACACTAGGGGAGATGCCTACCATGGTAGACACTAGGGGAGATGTCTACCATGGGGACACTAGGAGAGATGCCTACCATGGGGGACACTAGGGGAGATGTCTACCATGGGGGACACTAGGGGAGATGTCTACCATGGGGACACTAGGAGAGATGCCTACCATGGGGGACACTAGGGGAGATGTCTACCATGGGGGACACTAGGGGAGATGTCTACCATGGGGGACACTAGGGGAGATGTCTACCATGGGGGACATTAGGGGAGATGTCTACCATGGGGACACTAGAGGAGATGCCTACCATGGGGGACACTAGGGGAGATGTCTACCATGGAGAACACTAGGGGAGATGCCTACCATGGGGGACACTAGGGGAGATGCCTACCATGGGGACACTAGGGGAGATGTCTACCATGGGGACACTAGGGGAGATGTCTACCATGGGTGGACACTAGGGGAGATGTCTACCATGGGGACACTAGCGGAGATGCCTATCATGGGGGACACTAGGGGAGATGCCTACCATGGGGGACACTAGGGGAGATGTCTACCATGGAGAACACTAGGGGAGATGTCTACCATGGGCGGACACTAGGGGAGATGCCTACCATGGGGGACACTAGGGGAGATGTCTACCATGGAGAACACTAGGGGAGATGTCTACCATGGGGGGACACTAGGGGAGATGTCTACCATGGGGGACACTAGGGGAGATGTCTACCATGGAGAACACTAGGGGAGATGCCTACCATGGTAGACACTAGGGGAGATGTCTACCATGGGCACGCTAGGGGAGATGCTTACCATAGAGGACACTAGGGGAGATGTCTACCATGGGGGACACTAGGGGAGATGCTTACCATAGAGGACACTAGGGGAGATGCCTACCATGGGGGACACTAGGGAAGATGTCTACCATGGAGAACACTAGGGGAGATGCTTACCATAGAGGACACTAGGGGAGATGCCTACCATGGGGGACACTAGGGAAGATGTCTACCATGGGGTACACTAGGGGAGATGCTTACCATAGAGGACACTAGGGGAGATGCCTACCATGGGGGACACTAGGGGAGATGCCTACCATGGGGGACACTAGGGGAGATGCCTACCATGGGGGACACTAGGGGAGATGCTTACCATAGAGGACACTAGGGGAGATGTCTACCATGGAGGACACTGGGGAGATACTTACCATGGGGGACACAGGGGACTAGGGGGGATGCCTACCATGGGGACAGTAGGGGAGATACCAACCATGGGGGACACTAGGGGAGATCCATGCCATGGGGCGCACTATTTACTGGGGGGGATACCAGGGGAGATGCCTAACACATGCTATCTACTGGACGGAGGGCTAACAAACAGGGGGATTACCTACAGTAGGATGGGGGTGAGAAGGGGGACCCAATCAAAATTTTGCTATGGGGCACAGCTCTTTCTAGTTATGCCCCTGACTATACATTTACACTAGGTGGCATCATTCCTGAAATATTTCTCAATAATACAGAGTTAGATTTTCCACAATAATATAGCACGTTAGGCTACCTCCTCCTACTGGTCCCACTTGATCTCACTAAGGCCCATGTCCAGGTCTCTTCTTATAACCAACTGGTGGGAGTGTACAGGTACCCATACACCTTATATCTTGTTGGCCATCAGTAGAAGATGTATGGGGCTCTCCCAATCAACCACTGACAGATGATGGTGGAGACAGGGGTCGGACGTGATGCAAAAAAAAAAAAAAAAAATGCTTGACCTCTTTGTTGTGGGAGAGATAAGCCGTAGACGGTGAGACCTCCACTACTACAGAGCACACAGGGTTGCTTTACCTTTCTTGTGTATGGGGAGGATAGGGGCCAAACAGGGGCCGTCAGTTATTGAAGCTGTATGGGGACCTCAAAGGCCCCCATACACCTTAACTTTAGAAAGACGAGCCCGCCGCTCGCGCTTCATTTCCACCCCCCAGGCTCCCTTAAATTCAACATGGTGGTGTAACAACAATGCCAAGCTCTTGCATTACCTATGCAGTACCTTTACCTGCCCCTATGACCATTAACTCAATGGATTCCAGCCTGTTATTAGCCACAGCAATTCAATATGGTGGTCCTGCTGGGCATCCCGTAGTCCCTGCCACCCACCACGTATACATTGCAATAAACAAAGCTACATGTAGTCAGTATTGTTTTCCTCTCTTCTCCCTCCATAGTACGTGACTCGCTCTGTTATGGCTGCCGCAGAGCCAGGTAGGGGCAGATTAAAAACAAAAGGTATTTAGCAAAATGGATTTTCCTCCCCATTTAGCTCAGTTGGGTTTAGTGTACCTCAGACAGTAATATCACTCCAGACCGGAGTATTCCTGTTATTATTTCACAATGCGGTAAAGTTAATTTTCCTCTGATTTCCATGTAACATAATGGCTGTAGGGGCTGCTTTACTGTAATGGCCTATATGTCTATATACTGCAAGCCGTATACTGGAAACTTAAAATGTTTTTGACAATCCCAACTTGTTAAAAGGGCGCCCAATACAGTGATCATAGACCCGCAGCGGTCAGCTGTAATCAGAGTGGATACTTTGTGGTTTAATTTCCTTACAGCGCCACCACGGGGCAAATGAAGCATTACACAAATCATATGATTTGCTTTATATCACTTATATTCCGTAGTGAGACATACTGCCCCACTTAAATCAATTGGCTAGTGCCATAAGTATCATAATGGGGTAATCAGAAAAATGGGGGGTTTAGCTCAGCACAAACTAACATCAAACTTACAAACAACTATAACTGAAAACCCAAATCTCTATATATATAATTACTCTTTATTGATCTTCAATTAAAATACAAATTAATGACAAAAGAACGAATCAGAACTATATTGGCAAAGCACATTAGTGATAGCACAAACACCAAAAGCAGGAGTAGTAATATCAGAAAGACTCACAAATATACAATATCTTAGTGCACACAGAAGCCCAGTGCAGTGCACCCCGACGTACGTTTCGGCTAAATGCCTTTATTCCCGACAGAAGCCGTACGCGCTCTCATCAGAGATGAGTCCGCCGCCCATAGGGAATGACTGGAGCGGTCATTTTCTATGGGCGTCAGACTCATTTCTGGTGAGCGTGCGCACGGCTTCTCATGGGGATTTCTCAGCAAAGGGACGTGGTCCAAGCCCGCTTGACCCCCCCCCCCCCCCAGTGGAGCCCCTTATACTTACTCCTTCCTCGAAGTCCCACTCCTGGACCCTGTCCCGTTGCCGAGAAATCCCCGTCGGAAGCCGTGCGCGGGCTCATCAGAGATGAGTCCGACACCCAAAGAGAATGACTGGAGCAGTCATTCTCTATTGGTGTCGAACTCATCGTCCTGTTGCCGGGAAATCCCAGTCGGAAGCCGTGCGCGCGCTCATCAGAGATGAGTCCGATGCCCATAGAGAATAACTGGAGCTTCACCCCAGCAGCCGGGGTGACAGGTCTCCTTTAACCTCATCATTCTAACTCGCACGTCCCCTCGTGTACATGAGAAGATGTGCGGCAAGTATCGATGTGCAAAAGATGTGATCAGTCATGGGCCAATTGTCGGGAATGAATTCCTACAAACTCTCTTTTCCCGATAATCGACCCACGTAAAAGCGCTCTACTCCCATTGCATGACTCCCACCAGTAACAGGTCTGTCTTTGCACCACAGGGCGGCGATGAATGCTGCATATCTGCAGTCTCTTCCCCTCCGCCTTTATACCATCTACTCTATAACTACGCATCGGATGGGGCGCAAGGACAGAGAGGGTCTGCGCCAATCTGTCTATAGGCTGACATATTGTGAAGGAGATGCTCTGAATGATGGAAGGGCCCGCATTGCTGCTCCTCAGCACAATACGACAGAAATAATTCCTCTCCCTCTCTCTCCAGCATCCTTATCAGGCAAATGCAGATAGCTCGGTTCTGTGTCTCTCCGACGCTCGCCGCTACTTCTAACGAAATCTCCTCCTTTCCCAATACTGGAATTATTGTATTTTCTGCCTGCGCTGCAGATTTCTCCTCTTCTAATCCTGCAGCTACTGATTATTCCACACCGCACATCCAGCGGGGGCAAGTCTATTTCTGAAACAATTAAATGCAGGATAATTTCACTTTACTTATGTCTAGAAAATGTTCGGCGGACGTGCTGAGAAATTATATTCCTGAGGAGGTTTCTGTTCCCTTTCTTTCTTTATTAGCGGAGGGCAATAGAGGTGCTGCCAACATTAAAGGGGTTCAGGACCCTCGCCTGTTAGCCGGAGGAAAGAGCATCTACTAAAGAGGTCTCATTGTGTCCACCTATTACACTGACAGTCTGTAGAGTTTAATGAGAAGGGCGCAGTACTTCATTTCTCCTGTGGTGGTGCTGCAGGGAAACTGAGCACTTGCTGTCAGATTCTACCAAAGATTATGGTCGATCGCTGGATTAATAAAGACACAGTTAGAAAAACAGCGCCAACAAGTGTCCTCAGGTTGTGTGCGGTATTACAATTCAGCTTCATTCTCTTCAATAGAAATAAGCTGCAGAAATCCCCACCCAAACTGGAGACAAAAAGGTGCTGGCTTTAGAATAAAGTGTCCATGTTAACTCCTTTAAGAAGGACATCATGTGATCAAGATGTTGTGAAAGGAAGCTTCTCAGAGGTCACCTTTGCAGCCGTCATGCTTCAATGCACTAGGGGTGGAACTACAGATTCTAACCTGTTGATCTCTCCAAAAAAAAATAATACAAGTTAAGCGTGGTATCTTAAGTCTGTGGTAACCGAGGGATCTGCAAAGTGGTGTAGTGAAGGAGTTAGTAGATGGTGCAGTACTGCTGCTTTAACAGGAAACATGACTTGGCAGGAGCAGGGGGGCCCATCGGTACAAAGGCAACTTCTCCAATCCCTGGTTAGACTTGAGAGATGCTGAAGAATGCAGGACTTGACTGAAGACTTGATGACCCTCTCAGCGTGGACAGGCTGGATCCCTCTGGTTGTACAGGCACCTCTGGTGTTCTAGCAATCCATGCTTAGGCTGGCAGGAACACAGGAAAATGGAACAGACAGCAGTCTACACTCTACTACCACAATAGACTAGACTACTCATTAGACTGCTCAGACACAAGACTGAGCACATGGCTCCGTCTAC
Source organism: Dendropsophus ebraccatus (assembly GCF_027789765.1). Classification (NCBI taxonomy): domain Eukaryota; kingdom Metazoa; phylum Chordata; class Amphibia; order Anura; family Hylidae; genus Dendropsophus; species Dendropsophus ebraccatus. The sequence continues at coordinate 12,038,392 of NC_091454.1, read as the reverse complement.
CCCTACTTATGCACTCAAGGGGCTGGTTCCCTATTGGTGGAGAGAAGCCTGAGATAACTTGACAACTGAGAGGAATGGGGGAGACTAAGCTAAGGCCCTGATAGGGCTAAGAGAGGGGAGGAAACCAGAGACAGACCGGCTCCGCTAGCAGATGGCAGACAAGTTATGTGCAGAAATACATGTACACGGTTAACCCTTAGCAGATAAGCCTTCAGAATATGCTTGCTGTTAGTGAATGGAATACACAGTAGAAGACATAGAAATACAGTTTAGACATCCTTCATCACACACATTACCCTTAGACTCAATAAACCTTAGCACAGTGCCACCCTACATATATATACTTCTTTAGCAGCACAGGAAGTAGGGTTGTGGGACACCACAAGTCAGTCCTATTTATCTTAATGTAGCTGAACTAACAAGTTAACTTGTAAGGCAATGAAAAGGTTAACCTGTTAAATGGTGGTATAAGTCTAGATTAGTCCCTGCTGCCTTCATTTTCCCAAGTCAATGAAATCACACTGGTTGGTGTCCAGTGGTAACTCACATTAGATGCAAGTGGATCTGTGGTGTGAAGGTCTTGATGAAGTGTATCTCTAGGTCCGGCTTGGAGACCTTTCAGATCCCAAAAAGTCCTTCTTAAAGACTGCAAGTTGAAGAAATTTCTCCCGCTGGTCGATTCCTCAGGGAGGGCTAGGCTGTTACTCAGGACTAGAGATGAGTGAACCGGGTTCGGGTTCGAGTCCATCCGAACCCGAGAGTTCGGCATTTGATTAGCGGGGGCTGCTGAACTTGGATAAAGCTCTAAGGTTGTCTGGAAAACATGGATACAGCGAATGACTATATCCATGATTTCCACATAGCCTTAGGGCTTTATCCAACTTCAGCAGCCACCGCTAATCAAATGCCGAAAGTTCGGGTTCGGATGGACTCGAGCATGCTCCAGGTTCGCTCATCTCTACTTGGGACCTTTCAAGAATAGTTTGCAGAAACAATGTAGGCCCCAAGAAGTCCTGGGTAGGCCTCCTCAGCTCAGGCTACATAAAGACTCAAACTCCACTATGAAATGGAACTGACCTGTCTAGCTCCCCCCTAATCTACAATATTTCTCAATATATGTCTATTGGAAATGCAAACTATATAAACTACTAATGGCTACTGGATGGCAAAATACAACAAAGATGGTGCGTGTGAGAGAAGGTTGACTCCTTTATTACTTGTCCAATGCGAGAGAAATAACAGCATAACCACATTGTACATAACACTGTAAAAGCCCAAAAGGAATAAGGACAAGGCGGCATATATAACCTGACATTACGTGCTACACCTAACCAACCAATATAAAAAACACTCACAGTGGGACACTGCACAGCTATGTTAGGTCTATAAACCCATTGCTGTTTTCTTCCATAACAAACTTGTCTATAATCCATGTCCAGTGTTGTAGCTCTGTTCCATTGCAGTGAATAGAACTGATCTGCTTTACAGCATTTAGGTTTTTAGAAGGAATCCACCATGTATTGTAATTCAGTAAAATCCCTTTAAATATTCTACTATCCTCTGCACAAACAATCAATGAGCTAATTCTGGTTCCTTCTCCCGGAGTGACACAGATTATTATCAATGTGGAGAGATACATTCATCTCAGTTCCGATGGCTCAATGTAATATACCATTCACTGACAGCAATTAAATTGCTTTGTTGTTTGGAAATACGAGGACGATAACTTGTTAATCAAGTGGACGTTAACCCAAACAAATTTGCAATTATTCAAACAAAGTGCGTGTTGCGCCATCTGCTTCCTTCATTCAAGGACCGTTCCGCCGTCACATGCCTTTGTAGTGGTGCAATCTGCATCAGGGCCCTTTAAAGATCAACCAAAGTCAGGTCCAAGCTTGTGGTGGTTGACTCGAGAACGACAAGAACTCAAGACCAGATTACCCAGTAGAGCAAGGGTCAAAACCCAACATGGGTTTACTGTACCCACCAACTTCTGTCTTCTTCTTCTGTCTTCTCTATAGCCAGCTCCACTTGAACCTTTCTTACGCAGCAGGTATGCCTCTACACCCAACATGAATATGCAAAAGAAGAGCCTGTGGAGCCTCATCGAAGATTCTCGAAACACAGGACTAGCCAGATATCCCTCCGGTAAGGACCCAGCCAAGGGGTGGCTCCTGTAAGGAAACCACCAAAACCATCATATTAAGTGGCCCTATAAGTCAATATAATGACAAGGGAAAAACCGAGGCTAGGTATCCATCCATATCTGTTTCTCTTATGGCTCTACTCGGCATTGCTCCCACCTAGCCAGAATCCTGCTCCACACTGATGAGGGACAACACCCCGAAACAGCTGTCTGTGGATGGATACCTGGCCTTGGTTTTTCCCTTGTCATTACATTGACTTGTAGGGCTACTTAATATGGTGGTTTTGGTGGTTTCCTTACAGGAGCCAACACCTGGCTGGGTCCTTCTCGGAGGGATATCTGGCTAGTCCTCTGTTTCAAGACTCTTTAATGAGGCTCCACAGGCTCTTCTTTTGCATATTCATGTTTCCCAGGGAGCAATGCACCTAGGATTTCACTGCATTGAGCGCTATAACCGGCAGCTGGCGGTGTTATCGTTTGGCTGGTCTCCTTGAGATCAGTGATCTGTTTCTCTTAAGGCTTTATTAGGCATTGCTCCCACCTAGCCAGAATCCTGCTCCACACTGATGAGGGGCAAAACCCAGAAACAGCTGTCTGTAGATGGATATCTGGCCTTAGTTATTCCCTTGTCATTACATTGACTTATAGGGCCACTTAATATGGTGGTTTTAACGATTAACGACTAATGATAAACACAATTGTTTGTCGTTAACCTGAAATCGTTCACCATATTACACAGAACAAGAGTCGTTAGTTACGATGGTTACTACTATCATTATTGCCATTGTTACTATGATCGTTTACTCCTTCTGATCCCAGCAAAACAATGAACAATGTGCAATTACACTGAACGATTAGTGAAAAAATGCAGAACTTGAGTGAATGAATGTGGAATTACAGCGAACGATTAACAATAATTAGGTTGAGATCTAAATCAACGATCAACGACATACTCACGATTTTTCGATCGTTGCCTGCAATTACACAAAACGATTATCGTTTAAATTCAAATGATTTAACGATTTTTCGCATGATAATCGTCCCGTGTAATAGGGCCCTTACTTTGAATGCACTGCCGATACCGGCACCTAAAGGGGTACTCCAGCAAAAAAGATTTTTCTTTCAAATCGACTTCAGAAAGTTATAGAAATTTGTAAATGACTTCTTTTTAAACACTTTTCTACATTCAGGTATTTCTCGTGTAGACGTGGCGGACATCACGCCGAGGATTTCTGCGGCGAGCCATCACATCCAGGTAAGCGCGCACTCTGTCTTTGAAATCCTTAATGAGATTAAAACACAATAAATGGCGGATAGGGAATCGGTTAATGTAAATTTATTAAATTTTTTTTTTTTTACAAGAGCAAAAATGTAGCGGCCGGCAATGATTTGCTGCAGTGGTAATGAATTCTAATGAATACCTTGCAGCTATTATCGCCTTGGTAATTGAGTATAATTTAGGCAGACACCGCAACAAACAAAACACCAGATCGTACAATTTATTTTGTTCCCCGGCCCCCGCGGCTGCAGCGCAAGCCCGGATCTTTATGACATTTCTGGAAGTGAAATAGCTTCCACCATTCGAGATTAAAATTCACCAACACCTCTAGGTTAAGTGAATGTCACAACGGGTCATCGTAAAAATGCACAGCCTGCCTTTATTCAGATGCTGCAATGGCTTTTACCTCCGGGAAAAATTATCTCGGCTTTATGATTTAAAGTCACCCTGGCGCTCTGAGCTACGGCATGACGTGTCAGATGGGGATCCTAATGATACCTAGAAACAAGGGGGCTGCAAATGAGGCACCCCTTCTGTTGGTTGTGCACTATTGACTTGTTGTTTTATCATGATGCCGTGGGAAGAGTTAAATAATTGGTCTTCTCTGTAAAACATGGCTGCCTCCACCAAAGCTGGAGCTTGTAAGAGGGGCCAATTGTTATTGGGGGAGCTGTCCTGCTGCAGGTTACCCCTCCGTATAAAGGACGACAGTCATTGAAAATGTATGGGCACCTGACAGTCCCAAAAGAGTTCTTAGATTGTTACCCTGTTTTATTAAAGGGGTACTCCTGAGAAATAATATAAACTGGTGTCATAAAGATTTGTAAAGTACTTCCAAGTACTTTTAAGCTGCTGTATGTCCTGCAGGAAGTGGTGTATTCTCTCCAGTCTGACACAGTGCTCTCTGCTGCCACCTTTGTCCATGTCAGGAACTGTCCAGAGCAGTAGCAAATCACCATAGAAAACCTCTCCTGCTCTGGACAGTTCCTGACATGGACAGGGGTAGCAACAGAGAGCACTGTGTCAGATTGCAAAGAATACACCACTTTATACAAAGGAAAATAAAAAATGTTTGCACCGAATCCACTCATTGACTGTCAGTATAGACTTAGATCTGTGACTTCCATATGCAGTGTGTGCAGAATTATTAGGCAAGTTGTATTTGAGAGGATTGTCCTTATTATTCAACAACAACTGTGTTCTCAATCAACCCAAAAGACTCAAATAACAAAGCTTAATTTTTTTTAGAAGTTGGAGTGTTTTTGTTTTTTTTAGATTTGGCTATTTTAGGAGGATATCTGTGCAGGTAACTATTACTGTGCAAAATTATTAGGCAACTTGATAAAAAAAAAAAAATACTGTATACCCATTTTACTTGTTTGATTTCACCAGGTAAACCAATATAACAACCAAAAATTTAGAAATAAACATTTCTGACATTCAAAACCAAAAACAAATCAATGACCAATATAGCCACCTTTCTTTACGATGACACTAAGAAGCCTTCCATCCATAGATTCTGTCAGATGCTTGATCTGTTTAAGATCAGCATTGCGTGGAGCAGCCACCACAGCCTCCCAGACACTGTTCAGAGAGGTGTACTGTTTTCCCTCCCTGTAGATCTCACATTTTATGAGGAAACACAGGGGTTCAGATGAGGTAAACAAGGGGGCCATGTCATTATTTTTTCTTCTTTTAGACCTTTACTAGCCAGTTACGCTGTGGAGTATTTGGATGCACATGATGGCACATTGTCCTGCATGAAAATAATGTTTTTCTTGAACGATACCGACTTTCTGCAAGGTGTCTTCCAGAAACTGGCAGTAGGTCTGGGAGTTGAGAATTACTGCATTCTCAACCCGAAAAGGTCCCACAAGTGATGATACCAGTCCATACCAGTATACCACCTCTACCTTGCTGCGTCTGAGTCAGAGTGGAACTCTCTGCCCTTTACTGATCCAGCTTCGTGCCTATCCATCTGGCCCATCAAGAGTCACTCTCATTTCATCAGCGTCTTAAGATATTTCTTGGCCCAGTCTTGACGTTTTATCTTATGTTTCTCGTTCAAAGGTCCCTGAGTATCGCACACCTTGTGCTTTTTGATACTCCAGTAATGTTGCAGCTCTGAAATATGGCAAAACTGGTGGCTAATGGCATCTTGGCAGCTTTACGCTTGATTTTCCTCAATTCATGGGCAGTTATTTTGCGCCTTTTTTTTCAACACGCTTTATGCGACCCTTTTTTTATATCTCCTGGAGCTTTGTGTTGATCCATGAGTACCACCAAAAGAGCCTGGTGGGCAGCTCCCTCGTCACTAGTGGCGACCAGTAACACATAGAGTCCATTTACACAGAAAGATTATTTGAAGCCAAAGCCAGAAACAGACTATAAACGGAGATCAGGTCATAAAGGAAAGACTGAGATTTCTCCTCTTTTCAAATCTATTCTGTCAGATAATTTTTGCGTAAATGGACCAGTCTAATCTTTATAATAAAGCACACATTTTGGCACATGGGGTTTTTGTGATTGCTGTCACTAGAGCAGTTTGGTGGTGGATTTTTTTGGCTTCTCGACCTCACAGTGTTAATAACTGATCCTAGGAGGCTGTAGCTGGTATGATGTCTGGAGGCATCTGTGCTTCTGCCAGTTCCTTTCTGGATACCATTCCTGGGACTTGTTGCTCTAATGTTCTGTGACTACTCCTATAAGTACTGTGTCCACCTTCCTGCTCTCGTCTGGTACTTGTTGTTCTACAGTTTCTATGAGTTCTGTGTCCATGTTCCGGGGCTCACCTGCTGTTTACTGATCTACAGTCCAATGTGTACACCTGCACGTGATCTGTAGGAGTATTTATAGGGTGATCTGAAGGTACATTTATGGGGTGGTGGGGAGTACATTTATAGGATGACCTGTAAGGTACATTTTGGGGGTGGCCTGTAGGGTACAGTTATGGGGTGATGTGTGGGGTACATTTATGGGGTGATCTGTGGTGGGTGATTTGTAGGCTAAATTTATAGGGTTATCTGTGGGGTACAGTTATGGGGTGATCTGTGGGGTACAGACAGTTATGGGGTGTTCTATGAGGTATATTTATAGGGTTATCTGTGGGGTACAGTTATGGGGTGATCTGTGGGGTACAGACAGTTATGGGGTGTTCTATGAGGTATATTTATTGGGTTATCTGTGGGGTACAGTTATGGGGTGATCTGTGGGGTACAGACAGTTATGGGGTGTTCTATGAGGTATATTTATAGGGTTATCTGTGGGGTACAGTTATGGGGTGATCTGTGGGGTACAGACAGTTATGGGGTGTTCTATGAGGTATATTTATAGGGTTATCTGTGAGGTACAGTTATGGGGTGATCTGTGGGGTACAGACAGTTATGGGGTGTTCTATGAGGTATATTTATAGGGTTATCTGTGAGGTACAGTTATGGGGTGATCTGTGGGGTACAGACAGTTATGGGGTGTTCTATGAGGTATATTTATAGGGTTATCTGTGGGGTACAGTTATGGGGTGATCTGTGGGGTACAGACAGTTATGGGGTGTTCTATGAGGTATATTTATAGGGTTATCTGTGGGGTACAGTTATGGGGTGATCTGTGGGGTACAGACAGTTATGGGGTGTTCTATGAGGTATATTTATAGGGTTATCTGTGGGGTACAGTTATGGGGTGATCTGTGGGGTACAGACAGTTATGGGGTGTTCTATGAGGTATATTTATTGGGTTATCTGTGGGGTACAGTTATGGGGTGATCTGTGGGGTACAGACAGTTATGGGGTGTTCTATGAGGTATATTTATAGGGTTATCTGTGGGGTACAGTTATGGGGTGATCTGTGGGGTACAGACAGTTATGGGGTGTTCTATGAGGTATATTTATAGGGTTATCTGTGGGGTACAGTTATGGGGTGATCTGTGGGGTACAGACAGTTATGGGGTGTTCTATGAGGTATATTTATAGGGTTATCTGTGGGGTACAGTTATGGGGTGATCTGTGGGGTACAGACAGTTATGGGGTGTTCTATGAGGTATATTTATAGGGTTATCTGTGAGGTACATTTATGTGGTGATCTCGGGTGCAGTTGTGAGGTGATTTGGGATGTACAGTTATAAGGTGATCTTAAATTTAAAGGGTGATCTGTGGGGTACAGTTATGAGGTTATATGTGGGGCACGTTTAGGGGGTGATCTATGAGGTACATATGTTGGGTGCCCTGTTACACTTATGGGGGTGCTATAAAATGGAGTTATTACATTAATGTGTAGAATTATGGATGTAACTTATTATATGTGCATTATATACGGCAGCAGTGTGCCCTGGAGCCTCTGCTATCGGTTGTGACACTACAACTCCCAGCATGTTCCGTCCCCGCCGCCCGCAGTACACATTGCCGCAGTCTAGCGGTTGCCGTGGTAACCGGGGAACGTTCAGCCCGGGCCGGAACTGAAAGCGTAGTCTGTAGTTTCCACTGGGGAAGCATAGTGCGGTGCACCCGCAGAGCTCACTGTGAGGAGACAACGTGACAGAGAGGACACAGGTGAGGCGGAGGGACGGGTGTGCGGCCGGGGACAGGGGGTGGGGACGAGACCCTATAACATTGAGGGACAGACGGAGAGAGTGACGGGAGGAGGTGTATAGAATCCTGTCATAGAGTGTTCTGTCATGTGAGGAGCACTGTGCCACTGACCTCCACAATCCATGAGGAGCCAATGTGAAATGTTATGGCCGCCTGTAACCATTGGCAACCAAAGACAGGCATGGTAGAGGAGCCCCTGTGGCTTTTGCGCCATCAGATGGTAGGTATTGCACATGTCAGCCATGTTGTCCATCCTTTCCATTGACTTCTATAGCGGACCCCTATTGGTGTCACCAAAGCTAAAGTGACAGGTATTAAGAGATACGTACAGTCTCCGTTCACACAAAGCGTTACTTCTCTGACGCGTCTGTATTTGACAAGAAGAAACAGTGCGGCATACAGCGCCATTCTTCATAAACATCACCCAGAGACCTAACAGACCTCCATTATAAGTCAGCATGCCCGGTCCGGCACTGCCATCATAGCTGAACAGAGCCTGACATGCAACTTCATCCCATTCATATAAATGGAGGCAACCACACTGTATGTGTAGGGGTATTCCCATCTCGTAGAGTGGTGGAGTGTCCCGGGATATGCTGTTAGTGGATAATCTGCGATGGGTGGGGGGGGGGGGGGGTGACTTCTGGGAACCCAAATAATCATAAGAATGTGATGGCGGATGAGCAGCTCTCGCTGAATGGAGGTTTGCAGAGAAAGGCTTTTACAGGATTCACATGGTCTCAAAGGACAGCTCATTACTGCAGCCAAATGTGTTTCCGTAGTGTCGTATCCTGCCATGTGGCCCCAGCAGAGGTTAAAGGACAAGTGCCATGAAAAACTTTTTCCCAGTAATTGAAGCACATTACAAAGTTATATAACTCTGTAATATGCTTCAATCACCTATCTGCCTCCCTTCCCTGTCTTTTCCCCCCTCCACCCCCCACCAGGAAGTGTCCTGACTCACACAGACCTGATTACTGTCGTCACCGTCACCAAGCTCTTCTCTCAGCTCCTTCTCCTGTTACACTAGCCTCCCGCCTCCCCTGCCTTGTCAGGTGACAGGCTTGCTCAGCTCCCATTGGCTGAACAACTGCAAGCCATCACTTGTCACATCTCACTTGCTTATCTTCCCTCAGACTGACTCCGGCACTTATGCCCCTATTCCACGAGTCGTTTGGAGGAGCAAACGAGTGCTATTAGCGCTCGTTTGCTCCTCGTTCCCCGCTCGCTGACGCCGCTATTCAACGCGGCTGCAGCGAGCGGGTGAGTACGGGAGGGGGCGGCGGGGGGCTGCCCGGGGGATCGCTGATCGTCCGGGCAGCCCATAGGATATAGCAGCGTCTGCTGCCGATGCTCCTATTCAACGGAGCGACTGCAGCAGATCGCTGCTATATCAGTCGCTTGTTTTTCAACATGTTGAAAAACAAGCGACTGCAAAGATCAGCCGACATGAACGATGTCGGCTGATCGTTGCACTCTATTCCACGGGACGAATATTGTTGGTAGCGGCTGATATCGGCCGAATACGAACGATATTGCTCCTTTAAACGACCCGTGGAATAGGGGCTTTAGGCAGCTCCCCCCTCCCTTCATACCCTCTCTCCTGCTGCCATGGACTCAGTGAAGGAGTCATGTCACTAGAGAAGATAAGCTGAGCAAGCAGAGCCACCGGACAAGGAGGGGAGGGGGGGCCGCTGTAACAGGACCTAGAGCAGCCCTCCTGCTGATGACTCATCCTAACAAGAAGGAGCTGCCTGGTGACGGCAGTAATCAGGTCTGTGTGAGTCAGGACACTTCCTGGTGGGGGGTGGAGGGGGGAAAAGACAGGGAAGGGAGGCAGATAGGTGATTGAAGCATATTAAAGAGTTATATAACTTTGTAATGTGCTTCAATTACTGGGAAAAAGTTTTTCATGGCACTTGTCCTTTAAAGGGGAAAATGATTATTATTATTATTTTTTTTTTTATATTGCCTGGTTGCCGTTAGGAGCAACACAGCCCCTCTGCTGCTAAAGCCCTGGTCCTGTCAGGCAAATAATTTGCGTTACTTTCTGTAGATACTGAGCCTCCCCTAATATCTATATAATACATGCTAGCATTAGAATAGACATTACACTGGGGGAGCTGTCTATGTCATTACTGCTGCAGCCTCCCCTGATGTCTATATAATACATGTTAGTATTAGAATAGACATTACACTGGAGGAAGCTGTCTGTACGTCATCAGCTGCTCAGCCACGATTGGCTGAGCATAATTGTGCTCAGCCAATCGCGGCAGAGGAGGGACGGCGGCAGCGATTCGTCCGTCCGAAGATGACGTTCGACACAAGATGGCGGACATGCGCGACACGGATCAGGTAATGTATAATGCACCAACACTTCCGGGTACACGTGCGGGGGTGGTGGGACACGGGAAGGGGGCGATTCACAGACATTACATACATTACAAAGTTGTATAACTTTGTAATGTGTGTTATTCTGTGAATAATTTCTTAGCGCCGCACTACCCCTTTAACCAAATCAAAATACCCCTTTAAAGTGACTGTACCACCAGGCCCAGGCAGAAGCACTGGAGGCGGGCCGACCCACCCTTAGTGGGAAGAAACCCCAGCCCCTCCATGACATGACTCGTTTAGAATCAATGGAACCCTATCATAGAGGGGCAGGGGTTTCCTCCCACTAAGGGTCGGTTGGCCCGCCTCCAGTGCTTCAGCCAGGGCCTGGTTGTACAGTCACTTTAAAGGAGAAGTCTGGCGTTTTCTTTAATGTAGCAGCTTGCAGGAGGGAAATTCACGTCACGTCAAGACCTGGCTGATGGGCTAGCCACTCAGCCAATCAGTGACTGGAGCCGCACTCTGCTCCATTCACTGATTGGCTGAGTGTCCAGTCCTTCAGCCAGGATGGCATCACAACTTAGGAGAAAAAGCCTTCTGGCGGGGGTCCGGAGGCCGGTCCCCTCCCCCGCTCACTGCGGCCACTACTCCCAACCGTGACTAATTACGGACTTTGCTTTGGGAAGCCACCATTACACATTGGAAATTACAGAGTAAATGGCTGTCTTATTTCATACAGGGATCTCCCCGAACTGGAGCTAGGGTGGGGTGATCTGAATCTTGGGTCGTAGGGGCGGTCCTTGTTGGCTTCATCCAATCTCATCAGTCTTCATTTGTAGATGTCACGCTGTTTAGGCTGGCAAGGTTTGGACTGCCTCAATGGTTTAGGCAGTGATTAAATGTTCCTTTTAAATTATGGGAATTTTCTGAGAATTTTTATTGACTTTAAAGTGTCACTGTCGTTTAAATTTTTAAATTTATTTTTTTTTTTTGCAGAAATCAATAGTCCAGGCAATTTTAAGAAACTTTGTATTTGGGTTTATTAGGCAAATATGCCATTATCTGCATTCAAAATTTTTTTCCCCAGGTCCCCCCTCCCTCCTCTCTCTCATTCACTGCTCATTATCAGGAAATCTCGACTCTTTTACATCAGTTGGATCCTGTCTGTGCTATGGAGCGGGAGGAGCAGGATTAGTTGCCAGCAGAGAACAAAGGATTGCACAGTGGGAGCTGTATGAAAGCATATCCAGAGGTCAGTGCTGACGTCAGAGGAAATAGCCCGGTGATGTAGCTGTAAATTAACTCCTTGTTGCCCTGTTTTGGTGCCTCATCTTCCTCCACCCCTCCCCTTTCCATAGGAAAACCATGAAGACAGGGGGGAGAGCTTCAAACTGCTTTTCCATGATAAAAATGCATTTTTTGGCTAATAAACCCAACTACAAAGTTTCTTAAAATCACCTGTACTATTGATTTCTGCAAAAAAAAATAAACAACAGTGACACTTTAACCCCTAGACGACCCAGGGCGTATAGTTACGCCATGGAAGTCTGTCCCCAGACGACCTAGGGCGTAACTGTACGCCCTGGGTGTTTCTCCCGCTATGAAGCGTGCTCCGGAGCGGAGCGCGCTTCATAGCAGGTGGGGGCCGGCTGCAATCAGCAGCCGGGACCTCACCGGTAATGACACGCTGCAGCGATCGCGCTGCCGCGTGTCATTAACTCCTTAAACGCCGCGGCCGCGGCGTTTAAGTGTAAGTGACAGGGGGAGTCCCCTGTCACTTACCAATCGGGACCCCCGCAGTGTGACTGCGGGGGTCCCGATCGGTAAAACGGGCCACTGGAGGTCTCTCACCTGCCTCCGTGCGGTCCGATCGGCGATCTGCTACACTGAGCCTGCACAGGCAGGCTCAATGAGCAGATCACCGATAACACTGATCAATGCTATGCCTATGGCATAGCATTCATCAGTGTAAAAATCCAAGTACTGGATGTAAAAGTCCCCCAAAGGGACTTCAAATGTGTAAAAAAAAAAAAAAGTTACAAACACTAACACACAACCCCTCCCCCAATAAAAGTTGAAATCACCCCCCTTTCCCATTATATAAATAAAACATATAAAAATAAATAAACAAATAAACATATAATATACCGTAGCGTGCGTAATTGTCCGATCTATTAAAATATAACAAGCGTCATTGCGAACGGTAAACGGCGTGCACGAAAAGAGGGAAAAAAGTGCGCGGATTACCGATTTTATGTTACATTATATATTAAAAAAATGTTATAAAAAGTGATCAAAACGTCCGATCTTCACAAATATGGTATTAATAAAAACTAGAGATCATGGCGGAAAAAATGACACCCCATACAGCCTCATAGGTGAAAAAATAAAACCGTTATAAGCGTCACAATAGTCCCATTTTATTTATAATTAATTGCCAAAAAAAAGGATTTCATTTAAAAAAAATATATATAACATTAGAGAATCTGTGTAACCTGCATATGGTTGTGTTCGGACTGACCTATAGAATAATATCATGTCGCTTTTACCATATAGTGCATTATGTAGACACAGGAATCCCCCAAAAGTTACCATATTGCATTCTTTTTTGCGATTTCACCAATTTATATCTTCATAAATAATATATTTGGAATTCCATCATACATGTTATGGTAAAATGAAAGACGCCATTGCAAAGTACAACTATTCCTGTAACAAATAAGCCCTTACATGGCCCTGTAGATAAAAAACTGAGAGTGCTAGAGCTCTTAGAAGGGGAGGAGGGAAAAACGGAAACCCTAAGATCAAAATTTGCGCGGTCCACTGGGTCATTTTGGGCCTGGTCCTCAAAGGGTTAAGCACAATTATTGAGACTTGTTTACAATGAAGTTATGGTAATGCCGTCATTTTATCAAAATTTAAAAATGAGTTCTATTTTGACCGAGTGGAGCCAGGATACAAAGAGTGTCCTCTGCTTTGGAGGACCTGGCCTGTCCCGCGTTACATAGACCATTCATGTGACTAAGCACTGTGTAATACTTAGTTCCCCATGAGGTGGCGCTGCATTTACAACCTGGTATTCCCACAAATTACAGGTGATCACTGGGGATCACATTCTGATAGGGTACTGTCTAAAGCTGAGAATCCCTTTAAGAATAATTTCCTTACATCCTGAGACTTGATCCGGAGAGCATTCTCTTCCTCTTAGGATTCCAGTTACGTTTCTCCTCTGGCTGCCACTTATCTCCAGCATTGATATGTGCCGCAGTCTCGTCTCCTGGCAGACACACCAGTGCCCCCGTTGTTGCGGGGAAGCCGGGGGCAGTGGCTGCTTTGCATTGATTTTGTCTGTCAGGCATCGGTGTGACACAGAGACTGCGGAGATAGTGGTCAGACAGACTTCACCGGAGACTCCATTACCGCCGTCTCCCTGGGGGGAATCTCGGGCAGATGATGTTGTGCAGATAACCTGCTCGGATATTCAGGGAGAGGTGTCTAGATAAGAGCAGCGAGGCCGCATTCATCTCCGCTCCCGGCTGTGACACCTCATGTATACGTGAGCGCTGCGCCAGATAAAGAAGTTGTCATCAGCTCTATAAAAACTAAAGACATTGATATTAATAAAACAGAATAAAAAAAAACCTTAAGTTTAACTCCTTACAGATGCCGCCAAAATTATGTATATTTCACAAATTATGATAGTGTGTTTTTTATGGTATCTTTTTTATTTTATTTTATGTTATATAGTTATTTTTTTTAATTATAGTATAGTGAATTTTTTATGGTTTCGTCTTTTCTTATATATACTTTTTAATTATAAATTCTATACACTACCATTCAAAAGTTTGGGGTCACAGTGAAATGTCCTTATTTATGAAGGAAAAGCACTGTACTTTTCAATGAAGATAACTTTAAACTAGTCCTAACTTTAAAGAAATACACTCTATACATTGCTAATGTGGTAAATGACTATTCTAGCTGCAAATGTCTGGTTTTTGGTGCAATATCTACATAGGTGTATAGAGGCCCATTTCCAGCAACTATCACTCCAGTGTTCTAATGGTACAATGTGTTTGCTCATTGGCTCAGAAGGCTAATTGAAGATTAGAAAACCCTTGTGCAATCATGTTTACACATCTGAAAACAGTCTAGCTCGTTACAGAAGCTACAAAACTGACCTTACTTTGAGCAGATTGTGTTTCTGGAGCATCACATTTGTGGGGTCAATTAAACGCTCAAAATGGCCAGAAAAAGAGAACTTTCATCTGAAACTCGACAGTCTATTCTTGTTCTTAGAAATTGAAGATTTCCTACAACGGTGTGTACTACTCCCTTCAGAGGACAGCACAAACAGGCTCTAACCAGAGTAGAAAAAGAAGTGGGAGGCTGCGTTGCACAACTAAGCAAGAAGATAAGCACATTAGAGTCTCTAGTTTGAGAAACAGACGCCTCACAGGTCCCCAACTGGCATTTTCGTTAAATAGTACCCGCAAAACACCAGTGTCAACATCTACAGTGAAGAGGCGCCCGCGGGATTTTGGGCTTCAGGGCAGAGTGGAAAAGAAAAAGCCATATCTGAGACTGGCCAAAAAAAAAAAAGATTAAGATGGGCAAAAGAACACAGACATTGGACAGAGGAAGACTGGAAAAAAGTGTTGTGGACGGATGAATCCAAGTTTGAGGTGTTTGGATTACAAAGAAGAACGTTTGTGAGACGCAGAAGAAATGAAAAGATGCTGGAAGAATGCCTGACGCCATCTGTTATACATGGTGGAGGTCATGTGATGGTCTGGGGTTGCTTTGGTGCTGGTAAGGTGGGAGATTTGTACAGGGTAAAAGGGATTCAGAATAAGGAAGGCTATCACTCTGCACCGCCATGCCATACCCAGTGGACAACGCTTGGTTGGAGCCAATTTCATCCTACAACAGGACAATGACCCTAAACACACCTCCAAATTGTGCAAGAACTATTTACAGCAGAAGCAGCAGCTGGTATTCTATCGGTAATGGAGTGGCCAGCGCAGTCACCAGATCACCACCCCATTGAGCTGTTGTGGGAGCAGCTGGACCGTATGGTACGCCAGAAGTGCCCATCCAACCAATCCAACTTGTGGGAGCTGCTTCTAGAAGCGTGGGGGGCAATTTCTCCAGCTTACCCCAACAGATTAATAGCTAGAATGCCAAAGGTGTGCAATGCTGGAATTGCTGCAAAAGGAGGATTCTTTGCCGAAAGCAAAGTGTGATGGAAGAACAATGTTATTTCACATACAAATCATTATTTCTAACCTTGTCAATGTCTTGTCTCTATTTTCTATTCATTTCACAACGTATGGTGGTGAAGTGTGACTTTCATGGAAAACGCAAAATTTGTTTGGGTGACCCCAAACTTTTGAACAGTTTTGTGTGTGTGTGTGTGTGTGTGTGTAATATATATATATATATATATATATATATATATATATATATATATATATATATATATATATATATATATATAATGTGTGTGTGTACCCGTACGTCCCAGGCCGCCTAGGGGTGTTCAGAGCGGGGCCACGCGGTCCCGGGTGCCGCATGTAGCCCGGGACCGCGGCTATTAGCGGGCACGGTCTGTTCGCTGTGCCCGCTAATTAAATATTCAGATGCAGCTGTCAAAGCTGCATCTGAATACATACTGCTGCCTCATCCCTGGTGTCTAGAGGGGAGATCGCAAGCCTCCCCCATAACGTTGTCGCAGAGTGGCAATCCCCGTGTTCTTACCTGGCCGGGGTCTGCGCCGTAATGTCGCTGATCCCGAATCGGCACTCGGCTGCTCTTGAGTGCCGATCTTATCGATCTATGCAGTATATCTATACTGCATAGATCTCTATGAGAGAGCAGTGTACTTGTACTAGAAGTCCCCCAGGGGAGAATAACCCTAACCCCAGGGGGGCTTCTAGTATAAGTGTGAAAAAAAAAATTGTATTATTAATAAAAAGCCCCCTCCCCTAATAAAAGTTTGAATCACCCCCCTTTTCCCATGTTATAAATAAAAATAAATAACTAAACATGTTTGCTATCGCCGCGTGTGTAATCGCCCGAACTATTAATTAATCACATTCCTGATCTCGCACGATAAATGGCGCAAGCGCAAAAAAAAAACAAAGTGCAAAATTGGGCATTTTGGGTTGCATCAAATCCATAAAAATTGAGCATATGCGATGTTTTGATCGCTTTTTATTACAATCAAGGTACCGATAGAAAAAACACATAATGGCGCAAAAAAATGACACCTCACACAGCCCCATAGACCAAAGGATAAAAGCGCTATAAGCCTGGGAATGGAGCGATTTTAAGGAACATATATCTGTTAACAATGGTTTTAAATTTTTACAGATAAAAGAAAAGTTATACATGTTTTATATCATTGTAATCATAACGACTTGAGGAACATATATAACAAGTCAGTTTTACCCCAGGGAAAACGGCGTAAAAACAAAAACCCTCCAAATAAAAAAAAAGCTTTTTTTTTTCCCCCCAATATCACCACACATTTAGTTTTTTCCTGCTTTCGCAGTGTACTTTATGAAAAAATTCAGCCTGTTCTTGCAAAGTACAATTAGGGCTCATATGGGTTTCTAGGTAAAAAAAAATGCAACTACTATGGCTTAAAAGCACAAGGAGGAAAAAATGAAAATGCTAAAATTTTAATTGGCCCGGTCCTCTAACGGTAAACTTGCAGCCCCGTGCCCAACAGCCGGGGCTTAGATTGTGTATGCATTAGGCTGGCACACCCTCTCTATCCCTCCTCCCGCCCCCCTCATCATTAGGAATGTTCCAGGCAGATTGCCTCCTACTCATCAGCTGTGTGAATACTGAACATGGGCTGGATCGTTAAGGCACCTGTGCAATGTTCAGACAGGAGAAAATGTTCCAGTGGCATTCCTAATGATGAAGCGGGTGGGGAGGAGGGACGGAGGGGTGGTGCAAAGTTAACGCACAGATACTCCCGTTGGGCACAGGGCTGCAAGTTTAAAAGTTGTTTTTTAGGACAATAACTGCATCACCTGCCGAACGGACCCCAGGACAGATCTTGGATTAAAAGCAGCTATCCGAAAGTACAAGTGGTTTGGGGGGACAGATTGTGGGTACAGAGTCGCTTTAAGTCAGTTAGAAAGGTGAGGTTTTTTTATTTTTTATTATGATCATGTTTTTTTTAATGGTTTCTTATTTTATTTTTATTATATATATTTTTTAATTATATTTATTATAATATATTATTATTATATTTAAATGATGATATATTATGATGCACTCATGTGAATGCTGGTTTTGGCCGTGCATTGATATGTTCAGAATGGAAAGGGGTTAAAGGGGTTGTACACCCAAAAATTTTTTTCTTTCAAATCAACTGCTGCCATAAAGTGCCAGAGATTTGTAATTTACTTCTATAAAAAAATCTCAAGCCTTCCAGTACTTATCAGCTGCTGTATGCCCAACAGGAAGTTGTATTATTTCCAGGCTGGAGAGCAGGAGAGGTGGGATTTGCTATGGGGATTTGCTGCTGCTCTGGACAGTTCCTGACATGGACAGAGGAGGCAACAGAGAACACTGTCTCAGACAGGAAAGAAAACACCACTTCCTGCAAGACACACAGCAGCTGTTAAGTACTGGAAGACTGGAGATTTTTTAATAGAAGTTGATTACAAATCTCTGGCACTTTATGACACCAGTTGATTTGAAAGAAAAAAAAAATTGGTGAACAACCCCTTTGAGACGCTACCAGATACCCATGTACTCTCCAGCTTTAGGCCTCATTCACACGGCCGTTTCAGTTTTTACTGTCAAGAAGTCCTGATCAGGAGGCCTCAAAGACATCAGGAAAGTATCTGTTTTTACCTTCATGAAACCATCAGTAAATGTCTTCAGGATTTCCTGATGAGGCAAAAAAATGTCATTTCAATATGGTCTAGTATGCCAACATACATCACACGTACCCACACAGCCCCTCATGCCATGTGTCATCCTCTTATCTGTTGCAGAACTACAACTCCCATTATGAACTGCCAGTAGGGAATGATAGGGGTTGTAGTTCTGTAACAGGGAGAGCAACAGGTTTCAAAACTACAACTCCTATCTTGGACTGTCAGCAGGACATGATGGGAGTGGTAGTTCTGCAACCTGAATGGCCATAGGCTGCAGAACTACAACTGGAGGGTACCAATCCGTAACTGGACACTTTCCTTATATGCATCAGAAAAGCGTCCGCGGTTCCAGTGCTCCCATAGACTTCTATGGGGGTGCCCAGGCCAGAATTCCAGACAAATATAGGACATGTCCCATAAAATACGGATCTATTTTCCGGAACAGACACCCTTCCGGAAAAATCCAGAAGGGTGTCTGTGACTAATTCCAGACGTGTTAAGAGCAAATGGATCAGGCAGCTAATAATAGAGCTGCCTAATCCCCCTCTCCCTGTCAGGAGACAGTAGGAAGCCCGTATACATTAAATGAATGGTCAGACAATCCTGTCAAAAGTTTAATCACCACATCTATAATGTGTATGGAGGTTTAGGGTTTGTCTTGGTTTTGCAAACTGTAACCAACAACAGCGCCCCACCTGTCCACAGGATGTGTGTGGTATTTCAGCTTAGCCCTATTCCTTTTAAAGGGACTTGTCAATGTAAAGTAATTAAATGGAACTCACTTTTTCATGCACAACGCGTTTCGTTTCTACAAGCCTTTCTGAAAAGTGAAATTGATTCCAAGTTTGACAGGTTCAAATGAACTGAAACCCCTCACATTTTCCTTAGTGACTGTACCATCAGGCCTGGGCTGAAGCACTGAAGGCAGGCCAACCCACCCTCCAGTGGGAGGAAGCCTCTGCCCCTCTATGATAGGGCTTCATTGATTCTAATGAAGCCGCGTCATAGTACCATCAGGCCCGCCTCCAGTCCTTCAGCCCGGGCCTGATGGTACATTCACTTTAAGGGTAGCTTCACATGTACCGGATCCGCTGCGTGTATGAGACCCGGCCCCTTTAAGCACCCCGCAGCCCCGACCCCGGGTATACATTACCTGCTCGGCGCCGCGGCTGTGTGTGACGCTCCCGGCTCCCTGTCAGCCAATCGGGGCTGTGGGCGGGTGGCCAGCGGTGGGGGGGTTAAAGGGGCTGGGTCCCATACACGGACCCATTCAGCTTCACAGTACACGATCCGCAGCGTTTTTCGCTGCAAACTCGCATCGTGAAATCCGCTGCAGATCCGGGATGTGTGAAGCTACCCTTAGTGTCAAACAAGCTGGGCTGAGCTACAGCATGCATGCCTCTTCCTTCCTCCACTACTTGCTGAATATTTATTGTGTAAGCTTTGGCTTCAAGCACTGAGCTTTGAACATCAGTCGTGTGGGGGAGGGAGAAGGTGTACATTCTGCAGCTCAGCCCAGCCTCTGTGACTCTTGAATTTAGCCTAAGCCTCATATAGACCCAACATATTCACTTAATGGAGTGAAGTAGTAATACCAGGCAAAGCCCATGGGGGGGGGGGATGCGCCCCTGCTGTAGGTTAGAGGAGTGCAGTGCTGGATGGGCAGGCACCTTTGTTTTCATGTTGTTACTAAGTCCCTATATATGACGTGCTTTTTTCCATTGTGTAGTGACCGGTGTCGAAGCCATGGCGAGAGTCGTCCGCATATATAAAACGCTCCGCAACCACTGGAAGAAAAGCACAGTGGGCTTCTGCGTGCTGGCGTATGGAAGCAACTGGATGTACGGCAAATACTGGTAAGGACCAGGACTACAGAGGGCTCAAAGAGAAGTGGAAAAAGGGGAACCAGAATGGGGTCATATGAGCTTGGAAAACTCATGGCTGCCTCATTAGGGGGGTTATCCAGGACTAGAGAAGATAGACTTAGCGCCACCCCTGTCCTCAGGTTGTGTGCAGTATTACAGTTAATCTCCATTCACTTCAATGGAACTGAGCTGCAAAACCTGGATAACCCTCTTTAAAGGTACCATACACATTGTGGTGATGACCTTTGTTTAAGGGGACCCTCTTGACAGAAGAGAGAACCGTCCAAAGAAGTCCTATTCTTTAAGGGACTTTCTTCTCCCATCTCTCCGCCTCGGTGCTTCTAAAAAGGATTATCTGTGTTCTCCGATAGTCCTGGCTAATTCTTTACATCGGGATAATCCGGCAGCCACCATGGTGAAATCAAATCTGCTTAATCGTTATTCATCTGGGGTAGAAATCAGTATAAAAGCTGCATCTATTCAGCGCGTTTCGAGCCTAAGCGCTTTTTCTCTTCACATATCAAACAATAGTCCGACCTCACTTTTCCACAAACAACGTCCCCCTCCATCCACTCTTTCTCTTCTCTCCTCTTAATTTCATTGTATCGTGGATAGCTCATCAGTCAGTTTTGCCCAGAAAACCCCTTTAAGCAGTGATATCGCCCATAGTAGTCCATGAGATGATCATCGCACCACTTGTCTGTGCCTCTTGTGCCGCCTTCATATTAGCCACATGTATAGCGCCATCGCTCTCCATTGGGCAGTAAAAAAATAAAACTCATTAAACTGAGATATTAATGAAAACAATAAATCTGTATTAACACGAGCTTCCTCTGTCTCCTTGTTTCCTCCCGCACAGTGACAACCTCCTGAGGAGAGCGGCCTGCCAGGAAGCACAGGTACGTTCTGCAGAGGCTGACAGATCTCCATGACTTCTTTTTATTTATAATTTTTTTTTTTATGTACTGTATTTTTTGCTTTATAAGACGCACTGGACTATAAAATGTACCCATGGTTTAGTCAACAAAAAACAAAATGTTTTATGCGAATTACATTTCCCTAGTGGCCCAGGGCAGGGAAAGGGTCAAAATTTTATTTAACCCCTTAAGGACGGGGCCCATTTTCGTTGTTGCGTTTTCGGTTTTTCCTCCTTGTGTTTAAAAGGCCATAGCACTTGCATTTTTCCACCTAGAAACCCACATGAGCCCTTATTTTTTGCGTCACTAATTGTACTTTGCAATGACAGGCTGAATTTTTGCATTTGGTACACTACGAAACCAGAAAAAAATTCAAAGTGTGGTGAAATTGAAAAAAAAAAAACGCATTTCTTTTATTTGGGGGAACTGTGTTTTTACGCCATTCGCCCTGGGGTAAAACTGACTGGTTATGCATGTTCCACAAGTCGTTACGATTAAAACGATATGTAACATGTATAACTTATATTGTATCTGATGGCCTGTAAAAAATTCAAACCGTTGTTAACCAATATACGTTCCTTAAAATCGCTCCATTCCCAGGCTTATAGCGCTTTTATCCTTTGGTCTATGGGGCTGTGTCAGGTGTCATTTTTTGCGCCATGACATGTTCTTTCTATCGGTACCTTGATTGCGCATATACGACTTTTTGATCGCTTTTTATTACATTTTTTCTGGATTTGATGCGACCAAAAATGCGCAATTTTGCACTTTGGGATTTTTTTGCGCTGACGCCATTTACCGTGCGAGATTAGGAATGTGATTAATAGTTTGGGCGATTACGCACGCGGCGATACCAAACATGTTTATTTATTTGTTTACTTTTATTTAAAACCTGGGAAAAGGGGGGTGATTCAGACTTTTATTAGGGGAGGGGGCTTTTTACTATAAACAACACTTTTTTTTTTTTTTTACACATATACTAGAAGCCCCCCTGGGGTTAGGGTTATTCCCCCCTGGGGTTAGGGTTATTCCCCCTGGGGGACTTCTAGTATATATACTTTGATCTCTCATTGAGATCTCTGCAGCATAGATATGCTGCAGAGATCAATGAGATAGGCACTCGTTTACTTCCGGCTGCTGCAGCCGGAAGTAAATGAGTGCTGAGTCGGGGACGGCGCCATCTTGGACGAGTCCCCGGCCGGCATCAGTAACGGAGATCGCTCCTCCCCCACTAGACACCAGGGAACGGTTGCCTCCGGTTAGCTAATTAGCGGGCACGGCGATCAGACCGTGCCCGCTAATAGCGGCGGTCCCGGGCTACACACGGCACCCGGGACCGCGGCGCTTCAAAGCTGGGTCGCCGCGCGGCCCCGCTTTGAAGTGCTAATGAGGACATATGACGTACGGGTACGCGTACGGTCATATGTCCTTAAGAGGTTAAAGTGTCACTGTCGTTTCATTTTTTTTTTCTTTTTTTTTGCAGAAATCAATAGTCCATGCGATTTTACGAAATTTTGTAATTAGGTTTATTAGGCAAATATGGCATTATCTGCATTCAAAAAGACTTTCCCCAGGTCACCCCCCCCCCCCCTCTCTCTCTCATTCACTGCTCATTATCAGGAAATCTCAATTCTTTTACATCAGTTGAGCCCAGTGTAACTTATGGAGGGGGGAGGAGGGAGATTAGTCGCCAGCAGAGAGCAAAGGATTTTACAGCAGGAACTGTGTGAAAGCCGGTATTCAGAGGTCAGAGAGGTCAGTGCTGACTGTCAGAGGAGATAGCCCGGTGATGTAGCTGTAAATTAACTCTTTGTTGTCCTGTTTTGGTGCCTCATCTCCCTCCACCCCTCCCCAAGAACCATGAAGACAGGGGGGAGAGCTTCAAACTGCTTTTTCATAATAAAAATCAATTTTACGGCTAATAAACCCAATTCCAAAGTTTCTTAAAATCACCTGTACTATTGATTTCTGCAAAAAAAAAATATTAAACGATAGCGACACTTAAAATGACTGGGCCACTTTAACACTCTCCATGACAGTTCATTATACAAACACATACACAGCTCGTCAGCATGCACAATACAGATACAGCTCTGCTGCATCGTACACACCCAGCCCTGCTTTATCGTACACTCCCAGCCCCGCTGCATCGTACACACCCAGCCCCGCTGCATCGTACACACCCAGCCCCGCTGCATCGTACACACCCAGCCCCGCTGCATCGTACACACCCAGCCCCGCTGCATCGTACACACCCAGCCCCGCTGCATCGTACACACCCAGCCCCGCTGCATCGTACACACCCAGCCCCGCTGCATCGTACACACCCAGCCCCGCTGCATCGTACACACCCAGCCCCGCTGCATCGTACACACCCAGCCCCGCTGCATCGTACACACCCAGCCCCGCTGCATCGTACACACCCAGCCCCGCTGCATCGTACACACCCAGCCCCGCTGCATCGTACACACCCAGCCCCGCTGCATCGTACACACCCAGCCCCGCTGCATCGTACACACCCAGCCCCGCTGCATCGTACACACCCAGCCCCGCTGCATCGTACACACCCAGCCCCGCTGCATCGTACACACCCAGCCCCGCTGCATCGTACACACCCAGCCCCGCTGCATCGTACACACCCAGCCCCGCTGCATCGTACACACCCAGCCCCGCTGCATCGTACACACCCAGCCCCGCTGCATCGTACACACCCAGCCCCGCTGCATCGTACACACTCACAGGGCTGAATCAGTATACAGACACACACCACTGCTACATCACCATAAACAAACAGCACTGCTACATACAGACGCACAAATTTTAATACCGATTGTCCCTACCTACAGTATCACTAGTGCACACTCCTCACAGTCATGTGACTAATCCTGGCTGTGACATCACTGAAGGTCCTGTGACAGGAAAGCTGTCCGGGATGGTCGGACACTTTTGGGCCGCCTTGTCTCCTAAATATAAGATACAGGCACCTTTTAGCAAGTTAGGAAAGATACAGGATACCATCGTTAAATGTTTCATAGGTGGGGTGTCATCTCTGAAACAGAAATAGGAGAAAATATAAAAAGTTGGCTACATGCGTGCACAGTTCATGGCGGGACCGACCAACCCATCTAATGACCGATGGTCAGGGGAGAGAAGGATAGGGCCGTCGCATTGTAACGTGCAATATTCTCTTTTTTGGGTAGGTCTTTATTTGTATCTTTTAACTTATTTTTCTCTTCACTTTTAGGTGTTTGGAGACCAGCTCATTTACCCCAATACAACGGTGAAGAAAGCAACAGTGTTTCTAAACCCGGCCGCATGCAAAGGGTGAGCGGAGCTGGTGACAGAGAATAGTCACTGAATAAAGGGAAAGTAACCTGCAGATTGCTTAGTTTAAAGGTGACCGTACATTAAAGATGGCGACCATATACACTATAGATGGTGACCATACATTAAAGTGTCACTGTCATGGTTTGTTTTGTTTTTTTTGTTTTTTTTTTGCAGAAATCAATAGTCCAGGCGATTTTAAGAAACTTTGTAATTGGGTTTATTAGGCAAATATGGCATTATCTACATTCATAAAGACTTTCCCCAGGTCCCCCCTCCCCCCTTTCTCTCATTCACTGCTCATTATCAGGAAATCTCAACTCTTTTACATCAGTCGAGCCCTGTGTAACCTATGGAGAGGGGAGGGGGGAGGAGGGAGATTAGTCGGCAGCAGAGAACAAAGGATTACACAGCGGGGGCTGTGTGAAAGCCAGTATTCAGAGGCCAAAGAGGTCAGTGCTGACTTTAGAGGAGATAGCCCGGTGATGTAGCTGTAAATTGACTCTTTAGTGTCCTGTTTTGGTGCCTCCTCTTTCTCCACCCCTCCCCTCTCCATAGAGAACCATGAAGACAGGGGGGAGAGCTTCAAACTGCTTTTTCATAATAAAAATGCATTTTTCGGCTAATAAACCCATTTACAAAGTTTCTTAAAATCGCCTGGACTATTGATTTAAAAAAAAAAAAAAATTTAAACAACAGTGACACTTTAAAGATGGCGACCATACACTATATATGGTGACCGTACATTAGAGATGGTATCCATACACAATAAGTGGCCACAGTACACTCTAGGAGCTGACCATACACTATAGTTTACTTATCTTTAGTGTTAACCATATGCGATAGATAGTGACCGTACACAATGGGGGGACCAGCTGACCATCTCATATATATGGTTATGACTATCCCCAATGACAGATGTTTGTAAAAGAAGGGTTAAGCTTTTGGATTTTAACACAGCTGATCCTTCCTTTGTCAGAGGTGTCTGGCAGCGTCTTATTACCTTCTCACCACTCTGTTTTAGCTGTATATTACAGAAGTCTCTGCTCCTCAATATTTAACCCCCTAGATGTTTAATAGGGATGGGGGTTAGACATGGAGCCCCACAACCTTCGCAACGGGAAGGGGTTAAGGCTAGCCGACCAGACCTGACCTCCATATGCACCACCATCACCTGATCTTTTATTCCAGCGACTAATTTCACAGCAATTTCACCCGACAGGGGGAGAGGGGGGGGGGAGAAGCCACCAGACCGCAGCCTAACGCTTCCTCGCTGTTTTTCAAAAGGGCAACCCCACAAAACCAGGTCAAGCGTTGCTGGAAGTAAAGCCATTGATCTGTGTGATCGGGAGGAGTAGCCACCTCTTAACCTATTAGCTCCCTTGACTTTTAGTCCTGTAAGGTGTTCGCTGCGGGCAGGCTGACCTGTATACGCTCTATTGACTGCTGGTGCATTGATCATCGATTGATCCGTAATCACATTCAGAAAGGTCCTTCTGACCTTCATCTCCTGTATAAAGATGTATAATGCGAAAAAAAAGGATGAACATGTTAAAGGGCAGCTCTTCCTGTCATTTTTGTTCCATTCAGTAAGTTTCTTGCTTGGAAAAAACAAGCCTTGCATGATTAAAACTTACCTGTCAGGGCATGCTGGGAGTTGTAGTTGCAGTCCTCCGGATCTGATTGTATAAAGGAGGCAGTACTATTTGTATCTAGGTACATCATATTCGGGGAGGCTTATACAATCTTTAATTATATTATATATTCTAGGAAAGACAGGGAGGCAGCACTATCTGTACCGAGATTATATTCTGGGGGAATATACGATCTGTAACTACATCACATACAAGAAGGCAGTGGTTATATGTAACCACATAACCATTACTATACAATATGTAATTACATAAAGAACAGGGAAACATGGAGGCAGTATTATCTGTGCCTAAATCAAAGACTGGAAAAGATGAAGGGAGCACTATCTGTGCCTAAATTATATACAGGGAAAGATGGAGGCAGTACTATCTGTGCCTAAATTATATACAGGGAAAGATCGAGGCAGTACTATCTGTGCCTAAATTATATACAGGGAAAGTTGGAGGCAGTACTATCTGTGCCTAAATTATATACAGGTAAAGTTGGAGGCAGTACTATCTGTGCCTAAATTATATACAGGGAAAGATCGAGGCAGTACTATCTGTGCCTAAATTATATACAGGGAAAGTTGGAGGCAGTACTATCTGTGCCTAAATTATATACAGGGAAAGATGGAGGCAGTACTATCTGTGCCTAAATAATATACAGGGAAAGATGGAGGCAGTACTATCTGTGCCTAAATTATATACAGGGAAAGATGGAGGCAGTACTATCTGTGCCTAAACAATATACAGGAAAAGATGGAGGCAGTATTATCAGAGGCCTAAATTATTTACAGGGAAAGATGGAGGCAGTACTATCTGTGCCTAAACAATATACAGGGAAAGATGGAGCCGGCAGTAGTATGTATGTGTGTGTGTGTATGTATATATATATATATATATATATATATATATATATATATATATATATATATATATATATATATATATATATATATATATATAGATATAGAGAGAGAGAGATAGAGATAGATATATATAGATAGATATACTGTATATATAATGTGTGTGTGTGTGTATATATATATAGATAGATATACTGTATATATAATGTGTGTGTGTGTGTATATATATATATAGATAGATATACTGTATATATAATGTGTGTGTGTATATATATATGTATATATAGATAGATATACTGTATATATAATGTGTGTGTGTATATATATATGTATAGATAGATAGATATACTGTATATATAATGTGTGTGTGTGTGTGTGTATATATATATATAGATAGATATACTGTATATATAATGTGTGTGTGTATATATATATGTATATATAGATAGATATACTGTATAT
This sequence comes from Dendropsophus ebraccatus, assembly GCF_027789765.1. Classification (NCBI taxonomy): domain Eukaryota; kingdom Metazoa; phylum Chordata; class Amphibia; order Anura; family Hylidae; genus Dendropsophus; species Dendropsophus ebraccatus. The sequence continues at coordinate 12,011,087 of NC_091454.1, read as the reverse complement.
ATAATGTGTGTGTGTATATATATATGTATATATAGATAGATAGATATACTGTATATATAATGTGTGTGTGTGTGTTTGTGTCACTGAGTCAACTGAGTGGAATTTAGCCCGCTCGGGCCCCCATCGGGCCGTGTAATAAGACCCTTAGTCTATTGCCTTGTAGTGACCTATATCTATTATGCTTCCATCTTGTTCCGGAGGCGCAGAATCCACTCCTGAAGGAGCTGTGTATGAGGGATTTCTGGTAGATTTATGTTTATTATGTATCCCTTACTACAGTTTGTTTGTGTTTCTTTCTTTCAGGAAAGCCAGGACGCTCTTTGAGAAGAACGCTGCCCCTATACTGCACCTTGCTGGTATTGATGTTCATGTAGTGAAGGTGAGCGCCTGCTGCTGGTTTGTTTTTGTGTTTAAAATTTTTTTTTAATGTTTTAATATAATATAGCAAACTCCTCACTGTATAAGAAATAGATCGTCCTTAATGCTGCAAATTCTATCTACAAGCTGATGTTCTGATATAAGCAGCGCCCCCTTCTGGCCTGAGGAAGGGAAAGCCGACTGATGGAAGAGTTTTCACTCATTGTAATACCGTATAGAAATCCTTGTGTTGGTGATCAAGGATTCTCTGCCTCAGGATACAAATCTCATTACAAAAAGTAAAATATGCCTCAAGGAGGGTGTCGCTGTAATCGCCCCCTTATGATGTGGGATGGATGCCGCGTACTAATGTATGTCCCCCGGAGGCCGTCATTACTTAGAGGAAAAGGCGCCTTACTAATTTACTAAATTACTAATAGCCTAATGGTAAACTATTAGCCTACTTAAAAGCTCATCCACCATCCAAATAATCCTCCCGCATAACACAATGTCCCCGCAAAGTGTCTCCGCATCAGAGATTCCTCTAAAACAGTCATAATAGGCAGTATTATAGTAGTTATATTCCTGTATATAGGGGGCAGTATTATAGTAGTTATATTCCTGTATATAGGGGGCAGTATTATAGTAGTTATATTCCTGTATATAGAAGCAGTATTATAGTAGTTATATCCCTGTATATAGGAGCAGTATTATAATAGTTATATTCTTGTATATAGGAGCAGTATTATAGTAGTTATATTCCTGTATATAGGAGCAGTATTATAGTAGTTATATCCCTGTATATAGGAGCAGTATTATAATAGTTATATTCTTGTATATAGGAGCAGTATTATAGTAGTTATATTCCTGTATATAGGAGCAGTATTATAATAGTTATATGCATGTATATAGGAGCAGTATTATAGTAGTTATATTCCTGTATATAGGAGCAGTATTATAGTAGTTGTATTCCTGTATATAGGAGCAGTATTATAGTAGTTATATTCCTGTATATAGGAGCAGTATTATAGTAGTTATATTCCTGTATATAGGGAGCAGTATTATAGTAGTTATATTCCTGTATATAGGAGCAGTATTATAGTAGTTATATTCTTGTATATAGGGGGCAGTATTATAGTAGTTATATTCCTGTATATAGGAGCAGTATTATAGTAGTTATATTCCTGTATATAGGGAGCAGTATTATAGTAGTTATATTCCTGTATATAGGAGCAGTATTATAGTAGTTATATTCTTGTATATAGGGGGCAGTATTATAGTACTTATATTCCTGTATATAGGAGCAGTATTATAGTAGTTATATTCCTGTATATAGGAGCAGTATTATAATAGTTATATGCATGTATATAGGAGCAGTATTATAGTAGTTATATTCCTGTATATAGGAGCAGTATTATAGTAGTTGTATTCCTGTATATAGGAGCAGTATTATAGTAGTATATTCCTGTATATAGGAGCAGTATTATAGTAGTTGTATTCCTGTATATAGGAGCAATATTATAGTAGTTATATCCCTGTATATAGGAGCAGTATTATAGTAGTTATGAACTGGAGAGAATGGAACGGCTGCACATCCCATCTATGGCTGATACTAATGCCGCTAGGCCTATATTAAAAATCAACACCAGAGTGTCTGTATATGAATTGATCAAGCCATATTGCCCCGTGTACCACCGCGCAGGTCCTCTGGTCCACACGGGTCAGCAATGGTAAGTGTAATACCATATCCATACTTGTGTCATTTGGGGGCAGCCTTCCCCGCCGGTGGTGCTGGCTGGGTTTTGGTGGGGCTTTTTGGGTCTGGTCCTGTGACATTGGGGTTGCAGGGCCGTTCCATGGCCTCCCTCCCCTGCACGTGCACGCTTTGCGGGGTTGGCGGTCGCTGACCGACACGGTGTGGAGTTAGCGTAGGGACCCGTGTGGACCAGAGGACCTGCGCGGTGGTACACTGGGCAATATGGCTTGATCACTTCATATACAGACACTCTGGTGTTGATTTTTAATATAGGCCTAGCGGCATTAGTATCAGCCATAGATGGGATGTGCAGCGGTTCCATTCTCTCCAGTTCGTATTATAGTAGTTATATTCTTGTATATAGGAGCGGTATTATATTAGTTATGGTTCAGGGAAGAAAAAGAGTGCTGCACCTCACACCTATGGCTGATACTAGTACCTCTCGGCTGCATAAAAAAACATCAGAATTCTGTACGTGAATTGATCAAGCCACACTCCCCTATGTACCGCGTGCAGGTATCTGATACACATGGGTCCCTACACTAAGTCCACACTGTGCCAGTCAGCGACCACCACCCTTGCAGGCGTGCACAGTCAGGGAAGGGAGGCCATGGAACGGCCCTGCAACCCCCATGCCACAGGACCAGACCCAAAAATGCCACACCAAAACCCAGCCAGCACCACCGGCGGAGGAAGCTGCCCCCAAACAGCACAAGTCTGGATAAGGTATTGCACTCACCATAGCTATCAAAGATAGAATGGGACAGACAGGAGGGATTAAAACCATGAGCACTCAGGTGTCTCCTGCTAATTGCGGTCATGTGGGTCACACCATAGGTGTTAGGTGCAGCACTCTTTTTCTTCCCTGAACCGTATTTTGTTTCTCTGTTTTCTCCGTGTTTTGCACTCCTCCTGGAAGACCCACATGACCCCAATTAGCAGGAGACACCTGAGTGCTCATGGTTTTAATCCCTCCTGTCTGTCCCATTCTGTCTTTGATAGCTATGGTGAGTGCAATACCTTATCCAGACTTGTGCTGTTTGGGGGCAGCTTCCTCCGCCGGTGGTGCTAGCTGGGTTTTGGTGTGGCATTTTTGGGTCTGGTCCTGTGGCATGGGGTTTGCAGGGCTGTTCCATGGCCTCCCTTCCCAGACTGTGCACGGCGGCGGGGATGGTGGTCGCTGACTGGCACAGTGTGGACTTAGTGTAGGGACCCATGTGTATCAGATACCTGCACGCGGTACATGGGGCAGTATGGCTTGATCAATTCACATACAGAATTCTGCTGTTTTTTATGCAGCCGAGAGGTACTAGTATCAGCCATAGGTGTGAGGTGCAGCACTCTTTTTCTTCCCTGAACCGTATTATAGTAGTTATATTCCTGTATATAGGAGGCAGTATTATAGTAGTTATATTCTTGTATATAAGGGACAGTATTATAGTAGTTATATTCTTGTATATAAGGGACAGTATTATAGTAGTTATATTCTTGTATATAGGAGCAGTATTATAGTAGTTATATTCCTGTATATAGGAGCAGTATTATAGTAGTTATATTCCTGTATATAGGAGCAGTATTATAGTAGTTATATTCCTGTATATAGGAGCAGTATTATAGTAGCTATATTCTTGTATATAGGAGCAGTATTATAGTAGCTATACTCTTGTATATAGGGGGCAGTATTATAGTAGTTATATTCCTGTATATAGGAGCAGTATTATAGTAGTTATATTCCTGTATATTGGAGCAGTATTATAGCAGTTATATCCTTGTATATAGGAGCAGTATTATAGTAGTTATACTCCTGTATATAGGAGCAGTATTATAGTAGTTATATTCCTGTATATAGGGGCAGTATTATAGTAGTTATATTCCTGTATATAGGGGCAGTATTATAGTAGTTATATTCCTGTATATAGGAGCAGTATTATAGTAGTTATATTCTTGTATATAGGGAGCAGTATTATAGTAGTTATATTCTTGTATATAGGGGAGCAGTATAACACAGTTATTTTCTTTCTCCCCTTCTACCAGTAGTTTCTCTTCTACAGACTGCAGGTTCTTTGCTAATGTTTCAAAATCTTATAAATAGCCCCATCTTTGAGGCTGCATGCTTGGAGGGGTGTGTAGTAAATGTCATCTGAGTGATTATTAGATCAGGAAGATCCCACCCACTCAGGAATGTGCAGAGGAAATCAGAATTGGGTACTGATTCCTTACTGAGTCTTACTGTAGTGACCCTCTTTTATGGAATAGTTCTTTATGCAGTTTCTTGATGTTGGCGTGCCCTCTAAGTTTTAGTTCCCGTGACTTTCCTCGATCTGTCCCCCGTATACCAGTAATAATCCTCATCCTAAAGTTGTAGCCTTTGGATCCGCCTGCTGGCTTTGTAGGTCACAGTATCAGCCGGCTGCGGACCTGTTCAAGTCAGCAAAGAAAATTGCAAGTGGAAAGAAGGGAGAGGAGGGGGAATTGGAAATGCAATCAAGTGTTGCGGATTAATTAGAGCCGTTTGGAGCGACCGCCCCGCTCCGAAATTAGAAGACACTTTCCACGCGGCCGCTGTGAATGTTAAACAGAGAGGTCGGCGAGAAAGCAACCGGGAGTCGGGGAGCAATTTAACCCCCTCTGTCCAACTTTGTCCACACCTATTGCTATTGTACTGTGTGTCGAAATTACTGACCCGTTTGATAACCTGTTCCAAGATAGGTAGAGTTGGTAGCTGATCGCTTACCAAATAGTGGATATGTACTTGGATTTCATTTGGGTGGGATGGAAGACTGGGTTGCTTGACGGCCTCAAATTTTCATTTCACCCATGATCATCCCTTAAAGTGCCACGTACTAAGACTGGCTGAAGAGGAGACATTCTCTGCAGGGGTAAGGGATTAAAGTAGGCCTCATAGACTGAAACCACTAGTGCAGAGTTACCTACAGCTGGTAGTTATAGTTTGCGTTTTATAGTTTTATTCTGTGTCCTCCCACAATTCATTGCAGTAAAGCTGGGGAGGGACCTACAGTTTTGGCCCTCCCACATTTCTGTGCAGGGGAGGGACCTACAGTTTTGGCCCTCCCACAATTTATTGCAGTAAAGCAGGCAAGGGAACTGCTGCTCTTGCCCTCCCAGAGTTCCGTACAGTAAAGCAGGGGAGGAGCCTACAGTTTTGTCCCTCCCACAATTCTGTGCAGGGGAGGGACCTACAGTTTCACGGCACTTGACACTACCGAAGTTCAGCGCTGTAAGGGTTGGTTCAGACTACGGAATTCTCACAGATAACTTACTCGGAATTCCATTGCCTGCACGCGCTCACGGCCGCGCGCCTGTGCGCCGGCTCCATAGACACCATTCTATGGGTCGACTGATTCCGCATTCCTCCAAAAGAATTGACACGCAGAAATTATCCGCGAGAATCCGGTAGTCTGAACCCGCCCTAAGTGTGCAATGGATAGCAACCTGGCATAAAAGTGTGAAAAATGCATATCAGTATCTTAATTCTTTTATCCTCCTAAGCCTGAGGCTGCACTACTGAGACATCATCAGTTTCCTGTCATTTGATGGATATTACGGTATACAATAGTGTACACTTGTGCGTCTAAATGCCCCGATTATCACACTTTATTAACGCATTGAGTTAAAGCACCAGTGGCCTTGCATCACATGACAGAATTCCAGCCTCTGTAGTGCTGCCTCAGGCTTCGGGCCTGTACATTCAAGTGATGATATCTCAGCCTAGGAGTAACATACTGACAGATGGTTTTCGCCTTTTTGATTTGCGTCTACCAGGTGTTTAGTCCCCTTTAATATATTCGTTTATATAATAATATGAAGCAGTGGCCCCTCTTTCGCGGGCAGGATACACAGGTGAGTTGTCACCTGCCCAGTTTTGGGCGTCCATTACCGCCTCTCTTGTCTTCCCTTACACATACCAGGTGTCGCTCGTGTCAGGCATGGCGCCAGTGTCTTCCTGAAGTGCTGTGACAGATCGCGTGAAGAGCGGTGATTAGCACGGCGACCGCTAATTGCCATCCAGCTATTCTCAGCTGGCAGATTGTTTGATTGTGATTTATACATAAATAGCGGTGACAGCTCCGAGAGATGAGAGAGAACGGCATGAGTCTCAGTCTTGTACCTGCCATCTGAATGACCAAAAAAGTGTCCGATAAATGACCTGGAATCAGGTTACCTTCCCCCGTCGACCGACAATTGACTTCATCCCGCTCAGCTTTCCCAGTGACGTAACCTTTAATACTCTGACATTGATATCTCAATACAGACGGACTATGAAGGTCAGGCCAAAAAGATGCTGGAGCTGATGGAAAACACGGACCTGATCATCGTCGCTGGTGGAGATGGGACGTTGCAAGAGGTAAGTTTGAAAATTACATTGTCTATACTGACACACTGTAACAAGGAGTCCATCTCATACGAAGTAACAGGTTGGCATTATGTCTTGCAGGTTGTTACCGGACTTCTCCGCAGAGCCGATGAGGTAATAGTCATCTCTATACACAGAGTCCACGCGTACTTCTTTCCCCAGGCTTGGATGGAAGTACCCAGCCGTGCACACACAGATGAGGGTTTGTTACAATGGATCATTGTAGACGCTGAGCACAAATCCCTCTCCTGTCCTGAACACAAGGCTGATAGCGTTTCTTGCCCTGACACATTGTACCAAACTGCAACTATGGGATCGGGACTCCTATTCACTGACAGCAAGCAGAACTCTTTATTATATGTCTTTATGGATGTCATCTGTTTTGCAGGCTTCCTACAGTAAAATCCCAATCGGCTTCATCCCTCTGGGCTCCACCAACACCATAAGCCAGACCCTGTACCCCCAGTCCGAGAACAAAGTCCAGTAAGTGCTGTTTGTCATCTAAAGGTCACATGTGGGTGCATATATATGTTCTCGACTAAAAAAATTTTTATTCAAATGGGATCAAACCTCCCATCAAAATCCCATCATCTAGCCATATAGATACATAAAACATTCTGGCTGCCTGCAGCCACCTCTAGGGGGAGCTCACTGTGTACAGATTTACATGGCTTCCACTGAACTCAATATTAAAGTGATAGATTTCATATAAACTAATGAGCTTACAAGGGCTTCTTCAGCTGCTACAGTGATTGCCCGTCCTTGAGATACACCATCAATGTTACATCAATGGTGATTTAACTCTTACCACTCTAGTAAACTTGTTAATTGGGCAGCGGTTCTCCAGCAAGCTCTACATCTTTTTTTCATTGCTTACTAGGCACAGTGCCATATTTTTGCAATGGCTCCAACAGGTGCCTGAATTGTAACCCCAGGAAAAGCCCCTACTAAAAGTATGGTGGAGACTGTGGCCTTTTCAGCTGTGGTGCCTGAACTCAGATCCCAGTGGTCTTATATTCATCTTGGAAGGGAGGAAGAGAGAAAAAATTTCAGTGCCGGCAAGCAGAAGGCTTTGGCGGTTTTCTGCTCACCGTACAACCCATTAAAGTAACAAACCCATAGGTTACTATCAAAGTAATTCATACATATTTAATTATTCTTGCCATCTGCCACCACTAGGGGGAGCTCCCTGTATACGCTACAGATTTATTTATTTGTATAGGAACTATATAAATCTGTCTTCTGCAGGTTGCCCCTAGTGGCGACAGTAGGCTTAGGGTCCTATTCCACAGGTTGATGGGGGCCTGATCAATAATGTAAACGAGCATCAATCTGCAATCGGTGCTCGTTTACTGAGCCTATTCCACGGCCCGATAATCGTTTAGCGAGTGCTGCAGGGACATTGTTACCAATGTCCTTGCAGCCCTTCTGTAAGCACCATAAATTACCTAAACATGTTGCAGGGCTTCTCTTGCGCTTCCTCTTCCTCCCGGTCCCGCACGCAGCGGCAGCTTCGGTGTGGCCTGTCTGAGCTGACCGCAGCGATCCTGGTCAGTGATTGGCTGAGCGGTCTGTCATCTTGGGCAGGCCGCACTGAAGCTGCTGCTGTGCGCGGGACTGGGAGGAAGGAGTGCAGGAGAAGCCCTGCAACATGTGTAGGTAATATATGGTGCTTGTGAGATCGTCGGTCGCCCGCTGCGCATCTCTATTCCACTAGCGACGCGCGGTCGGTGCCCGATGATTTTAGGTTTGAACCTAAATAAAAATCAGCTAATCGTTGTCTCTATTCCACGGAACGATAATCGGCTGAATCGGTCTGTGGAATAGGCCCCTTAGAAGCAGCGGATCTGTAGCTTTGTAACAGTCTAGTTCTTTCTGTTCCTTTAGCAGCTTTTGTCTGTGTATTACCCAGCTTACATTCAGTAACAAAGTCCATGTAGCTGGTGTCCAGCTTCGGCTTCACTTGTCCAGTAGCTGGGACGCCACTGATTCAGGTTGTCACCCATCTTTTCCATAAACACACTGAGGACATGGAGATCTTTGCATCCTCTTCTCCGCAATTTCTGATCCGTTCCGTCGCCGCTTTCCCGTTCCTGACAAATAAACCCGTCGCCACGCTGATTGCCAGCAGAGGCAATCTAATTCAGTGCGTTTTATTGCTCATAAATATGCCTTCAATGTAGACGACAGTACATGGCAGGGATGACGGCTATGCGCCCGCATGACTTACCCTTTAGAGATTCGTCAAGTAACCGCGCACTTGTAACGCGGTAATTGGCCCCTGTCTCCCTCTCCTTGTTTGACCTATACAGAGGCGAACCCCCTTGTCTATCTCTACAGGCCGAACAATCGTCTGGGACGTTTCTAGGGTAAAGATGGGGGAGGGATAATTGACAATCGTCTTTCTCCAGTTAAAAGAGACGGCCATTATAGACTGGTTATTATCAGGACTCGCCGTGTAGGAGCCTTCAAAGGTGTCTGGAGGTTTCATTTGTTTTGCTCATGAAAATTTCATAGTATTCGTATAACAGAAAGATCTACTGAGGAAACAGCGCTAAACAGGACGGGAGCACCGGAGTAACAGAGCCGGGGTATTAATTTAACGTTTGGGGGCTGCATAGCAATATGAGCCCTGGAGAAGAATTAAAACGTAGAGTCTTAGGTACAGTAAGCTTGTAGAGCATTCCCTGTACTTCTTCAAGGTGCCCATACGTATTAGATTAACATATTAGGCCATTTTTGGAGGGAATGAACATCTACCTAATGTGTACAGGGGAGATCAGACGCTCTGCTTTGAATTCATTACGTGTTTTTTTTTGTTTTCAGGGGAGATGAACTGCCAGTAGAAATGTCTGGCAGCGCCTGTTCCCCATTCCATACTCATGCATTTTCTTTCAAATCCACTGGTGTCAGAAAGTGCCAAAGATTTGTAATTTACTTATTTATTTTTCTAAAAAAAAAATCTCAATTCTTCCAGTACTTATCAGCCACTGTATGTCCTGCAGGAAGTGTTAGATTCTTTTCAGTCTGACACAGTGCTCCCTGCTGCCACCTCTGTCCATGTCAGGAACTGTCCAGAGCAGGAGAGGTTTTCTATGGGGATTTGCTGCTGCTCTGGACAATTCCTGATATGGACAGAGGTGGCAGCAGAGAGAACTGTGTCAGACTGGAAAGAATACACCACTTTATGAAGGACATACAGCAGCTGATAAGTACTGGAAGACTGGAGATTTTTTAAATAGAGGTAATTACAAATTTCTGGCACCAGTTGATTTGAAAGAAAGAAAAAATTGGTGAACTACGCCTTTAGGCTATGTTCACACAACATATATTGTCGTAAAATGTGATTATTCCGAAAATATACGCTACCATTTCTTCTACGGGATCCTGGCCGGAGGCTATAGTAGCGTATACCTAGTGGCGCCGCAAACAACACGTCAGTTTTCTGTGGCCGCTATTCAGTAACGTCTTTTGCATTTGCCACTTCTCCTCCTATCCCTTAGTGGTACAGTGCAGAGGCTGCTGTAATCACAGGACCTTATTAGTAAGCAAGCAAGTATGCTCCCTCTACAGGTATACGCATGGCTTGTAATTCCCAATTTGGGTGAGATTCAAGTTATTTTACATGTATTTCTCTATCTTTTTTATCTCTTAGCAGGGTGGAAGTAAAGGGCTACAGTATTTCAGTAGCAAACTGTATCTAGTATAGCAAGTTAATAAAGAGCAGATAGCAGTAAGTTTTTTTTTTTTTTTGTTTGTTTTTTTTAATTTATGACTAGAAACTTTAAGGTAAAAATCCTAAGAAATATGCACACAGTTTACTGTAGGTAAAGTGTGCCAGGGGGTGGCAATCATTGACATGTGCCAAAACCCTTGTACAGCGCTCTATTTGTGTCCTTATACACCCCTAATATGTACTAAAACGAAGCACAGATTGGTCCAGATCTCCTCCCTGGATCTGAATTCTTCATCTGTATCTTGCAGGCATATCTCTGATGCTACACTGTCCATCCTAAAAGGGGAAACAATGCCGCTCGATGTGCTGCAAATAAAGGTAAGGACCCTAGTTAGGGATTTATTTCATTGCTCTAAATGGTTAAAAAAAAAATTGTTTTGTTTTACTCACCTTGACATAGAAATCCTCAAGACAAATAATTTTGTCAAATTCATCGTATATTTATTATATACAATAAATTTAGCACATATTATATTGGGAAAAAGTTAAAACTTGAAGAGTGAAATGTAAAAGAGTGTAGAGGCTGCAGTAATCACATGACCTTACTTACTAGGAAGTTCCATCCACATGCGCACAAATGGTTTATAATCCCCAGTTTGTGTGAGAGATTCAAATTTTTTTTTTTTTTTTAGCTCTCTCTCACAAGCTGTTTCTTTTTTTCAGCAGGGTAAAATTAAAGGGCTGCAGCTTTTTAAAGGATGGAGTGTTTGGCATATTTATTAGGCATTTGCACTTTGCTTAACAGGTTTTGCTTTTTGACACATGCCGGGGGTATTAGATATTTTATTAATATATTAAATTTTTCCACCATTTCCCTTCTTTTGGTGAGGGGTAGGAATCCACAAAAAGAAATAATAAACTCATCATACATCACAATGGTACAATAAAGGGAACCTGTCACCCCCCGTGCCGGGGTGACAGGCTCCCGACCCCGGCTAGAAAGAGCCAGAGATTTGAAATTTACATTTATCAAAAATCTCCAGTCCTCCAAAACTTATCAGCTGCCGTATGTCCTGCAGGAAGTGACGTATTATTTTGGGTATGGAGAGCAGAAGAGGGTTTCTATGAGGATTTGCTACTGCTCTGGACAGTTCCTGACATGGACAGAGGTGGCAGCAGAGAGCACTGTGTCAGACTGGAAAGAATACACCACTTCCTGCAGGACATACAGCAGCTGATAAGTATTGGAGGACTGGAGATTTTTTGATAAATGTAAATTTCAAATCTCTGGCTCTTTCTAGCACCAGTTGTTGATTTGAAAGTTTTTTTTTTTTTTGCTGAACTACCCCTTTAAACCCAGCTTAGAAGCATGAATCGACACACACTGAGGTACGAATCGTAGGAGGTATTTGGATCACTGGAGGGTTCACAGAGGTAATGTATCCAGTGCAGCCGCACACCCCTAGAGCCATGTGTGGAGGTGGCAGGTCCACGATGTCTTTCCTCCTGCGCCTATTGGCGCTTCCACACGCTGACGCCGGAGCCGGGAAGATGCATGAGTCCGCTCACACTCTCGCTAACACTAAATTGGCTTAAATAAATGTGTTTATCCATCCAGCTGAACCTCTTGTTCAATCCTAATTTTAATCCAATATATATAATAGAACTTTTATTGATCAGGAGGAAGGTGAGTAAAAAGAAAAAAACTCCAGGGAGAATAATCACGTCTCATTAAGTAAAATAAACGATATGTGATCGGTCGCGCTGATCGCGCCGCTCGCCGGGTCCCGGCCTGTTATCCATTATTAGTGCAGAGGAATCTGTTCCGGCCGTTGGGTTTTTGCTTCTCCGGTCGTCCTTGGTGTCTATTGCTTCTAATTTCTCTTCTCTCTCCTCAGGGGGAGCAGGAGCAGCCGGTGTTCGCCCTGAGCGGCTTGAGATGGGGCAGTTTCCGAGACGCTGCTGTAAAATCCACCAAGTAAGTTCACATCATTGGAGAGTCTTTCTCCCTATATCTGTAAATAGGAGGCCAATCTTGGACGAGCGTAATACGGCGGCGTGTTTGCGTCTGTATTTGGTATCATCCAGAAACGGCACCACTCTTGTCCTCAGGTTACATGTGGTATTGCAGCTTTGTTCCTTTGGAATAAATTGAGCCTGGTTGTACTACCAGTCACAGCCTGAAGACAGGGGTGGCACTGTTTTGTGTAAGATAGTGGCTATACTTTCTTCTAGTCCCGGCATGCACCTTTTAATAAAATCGTCACATCTTAGTCCTGCTTACTTTGGGGGGCTATCCAGGATTAGAAAAAGCACCGCTGCTTTCTTGCTAAAACAGCACCACCCCGGTTCTCAGGTATGTGTGTGATATTACAACGAGGCTTCATTCACTTCTACAAAACTGAGCTGCAAAACCCCCACTCAAACTGAGGACAAGAGTGATGCTGTTTCTGGAAGAAAGTAGCCATGTTTACCTAAGCCTAGAAGAACCCTGTAAGACACTGTCCTGACGTAATGATGTATAGTCTGTTACTTTGACAGGTCCCCTTAAAAGGGGTACTCTAGCAAAAAAAAAACATTGTTCCTAATTAACAGGTACCAGAAAGTGTCAAAGATTTGCCATTTACTTCTATTAAAAAAATCTCGTTTTCCAGTACTTATTAGCTGCTGTATGTCCTGCAGGAAGTGGTGTATTCTCTCCAGTCTGACAGAGTGCTCTCTGCTGCCACCTCTGTCCATGTCAAGAACTGTCCAGAGCAGCAGCAAATCCCCATAGAAAACTTCTACTTCTCTGGACAGTTCCTGGCATGGACAGAGGTGGCAGCAGAGAGCGCTGTGTCAGACTGGAGAGAATACACCACTTCCTGCAGGACATACAGCAGCTGATAAGTACTGGAAGACTGAAGATAGTTTAATTCTTTTGCACTTTCTGACACCAGTTGATTTGAAAGAATTTTATTTTTTTTTTTGCTGGAGTGTTCCTGGAGCTTTTTAGAGAGGGTTTCCCTATAGTATATCATCACATAGTCATCAGTTTTAATTTGTTCTTCTGGATTCATTAAAGGGGTTACATTTTTACAAAAACAACGCCACCATTCCCCGCAGGTTATGTGTGGTATTACACTTTAGCTGCATTTACTTTAATGGAACTGAGCTGCAAAACCCAAACAGAGGAAAAGAGCTATGCTGTTTCTGGAAGAAAGCGGACATGTTTTTCTAAGCCTGGACGACTCCTTTAGGTGTTTGAGAACATTTTGTTTTTGTCTTTTGTCTATTTTACTTTCACACCGTGTTTCACAGCCCTATGGAGACCCCACTCTGATGGGTAAACTGTGCAGAACGTCCTATATACTACTGCAGGATGATGAGTGCCACATCGCCTGCTCTCTTGTAAACGCATTATCACCATTTAACGTCATTGTCTGGTGGGTGACCGTAATTGCTCCCTTTTTGCCAGTCACAATCTTCTTTGTCTCCTATTCTTTGCAGATATTGGTATTTGGGGCCATTGAAGACGAGAGCTGCTTATTTGTTCAGTACACTCAAGGTACGGCCTGGACTGTTTATCTAGGACACCATTCCCAGGTGCCCCGTACGGTTTTATAGTCCAGAAAATGTGGCCAACGGGCAGAATGCTGAGATGTGTTAACCCCTGACAGTGAGGGCTCGGCGGGCTGTAATCCTCAGAAAAATATTATTTTTTCATTATGGGATTTCTGCAGTTTAATAAAAAAAAAAATATTCTAGGCGCCATCCATATCAACTATATGTAAAGATTGTGTGTGTGTGTATATATATATATATATATATATATATATATATATATATATAATATATTATACTGTGTGTATATTTACTCTAATACTGCTCCTATATATATGAATATAACTACTATAATACTGTCCCTATATACAGGAATATAACTACTATAATACTGCTCCTATATACAAGAATATACCTACTATAATACTGCTCCTATATACAGGAATATAACTACTATAATACTGCCCCATATACAAGAATTTATCGAAAATATAAACTGCCCCCTATATACAGGAGTATAACTACTATAATAGTGTCCCTATATACAGGAGTATAACTACTATAATAGTGTCCCTATATACAAGAATATAACTACTATAATACTGCTCCTATATACAAGAATATAACTACTATAATACTGCTCCTATATACAGGAATATAACTACTATAGTACTGCCCCCTATGTACAAGAATATACCTACTATAATACTGCTCCTATATACAGGAATATAACTACTATAATACTGCTCCTATATACAAGAATATAACTACTATAATACTGCTCCTATATACAAGAATATAACTACTATAATACTGCTCCCTATATACAAGAATATAACTACTATAATACTGCTCCCTATATACAAGAATATACCTACTATAATACTGCTCCTATATACAAGAATATAACTACTATAATACTGCCCCCTATATACAAGAATATAACTACTATAATACTGCTCCTATATACAAGAATATACCTACTATAATACTGCTCCTATATACAGGAATATAACTACTATAATACTGCTCCTATATACAAGAATATAACTACTATAATACTGCTCCTATATACAGGAATATAACTACTATAATCACAGATGGGTGAGAAAGGTTCAGCCGGCACCAGCTGATATCGCCACTTGAGTAGGACCGAGGGCAGGTAAATGCAGTAAACAGTCACTGTTGGATAAACCTGGTAAACCGGGGTGCTGGAGACTGGGGAGATAGGTATGATAATGCAATGGAGAAAGAGGAATCCGCACTCACCGGTCAGCAGAAAGAGTAGGTTTAATGATCCAAACACCAGAGGCAGTGGCTGGGAGGGGGAAGGTGTTACGCAGGTGAGCTCCTTACAGCAAGGAATATAACAACTATAATACTGCTCCTATATACAGGAATATAACTACTATAATACTGCCCCTATATACAAGAATATAGCTACTATAATACTGCCCCCTATATACAAGAATATAACTACTATAATACTGCTCCTATATACAGGAATATAACTACTATAATACTGCTCCTATATACAGGAATATAACTACTATAATACTGCTCCTATATACAGAAATATAACTACTATAATACTGCCCCTATATACAAGAATATAACTACTATAATACTGCCCCCTATGTACAAGAATATAACTAATATAATACTGCTCCTATATACAGGAATATAACTACTATAATACTGCTCCTATATACAAGAATATAACTACTATAATACTGCTCCTATGTTTTGCCTGGAGTTTCTATGCATGATAGGCAACTATCTGAGTGACTGAAAAAGCTGCGAGGTCTGAACAGTTACCAGTCTTCTCCTTGCTCTGTACAATTACCAGGTCTGAGTCACAGTCTGCAATTTAGCACCTGAGCGCACATAGTGGTATTTATAACATTCCTTAAAGAAAGAGACAGGGCCTCAGCTCCTTCACAATGCGCTGAATGATCCGACCTCAGATCTGGAAAGAGAGAACGTACAATTATGGCCGCCCAAGGTGTATTCTGGGATAATTTGCCTTATTTTAGCTTTTCAAGGCTCCATTCATGTGTGATTCAGAGATGATCGGTAAATGGCTGAGCAGCGAGACTGCTAGAAAAAGACACTTATTGAGGCCATCTCTAATGCTGTCAGCCGCTCCTTTTGTAGCCATGCCAGGTGGATCTATTTCTGGCAGGACCTTTTACAGCTTCTATTTTCCAGGAGTGGCCCCAGAGGCACGAGGCTTCCATAGTCTTCTTAGGGCCCACAGAACGGCCACAGGAAGAAGAGGCCAAGGAGAGACCGGGCCGCCCTCCTCTGCATGTCAGGATATACCGCAGGCTGGTGAACTACTGGTCACCCCCAGAAGTTGGTACGTTCTTCCTGTACACATGTTCTATACTACTCATATAGGAGGAGCTTCAGTGACCACCTCCTTGACCATAGATCATGCTCAGACCAGTGGTTGTCACTTCCACTGAAACTATTCCCTAAAAAGCAGCAACTATAGGGCATCTTTTCCTAGTATTCTACATTGTGCTGTTCCTCTGTTATTCCTCTTGAAAATATTAGAATAAATTGACAACTGGGTGTGTCTTTTTTTTTTCCTTTTCATATCAATAACACATCACAATAAAAAAGGACATTAAGACATAAAAGTCCACCAATAATCACAGATTAAAATATAAACAAATCCATACTGTCGATCAACAAGAGGATTGGTATCATCTAGTCAGTTTATTTAATTTTTTTCAGGAGGAATAACAGAGGAACAGGACAGTGCAGTTATTCCTCCTGGAAATGTAGGAGTCAGTTGACAACTGGGTGATACCATTTGCCTTCTAATATGGTGTATATTTATGAATTGACAATGAACAAGAGGAATGGTATCATCTAGTTGTCAGTTATTTTTTTTCCAGGAGAAATAGCAGAGGAACAAGACAGTGCAGTTATTCCTCCTGGAACTGTAGGAATAAATTGATAACTTGGGTTTACCAAGCGTCTTCTAATGGGGGGGGGGGTGTCTTTTTTCATTGACAATTAAAATAAATTTAAAACTTGACAATACCGTTCCTCTTGTTAATTGTCAATGAAAAAAGACCCCCCCATTAGAAGACGCTTGGTAAAACCAAGTTATCAATTTATTCCTACAGTTCCAGGAGGAATAACTATACTGTTCTTGCCACGCCCCTTGATCATAGGATGTGTGCCTATACGCTGTGAGCACAGAATAGGAAGTTCAATGATATATGGACACATATTTAAAATAAGAACGGTAACACCAAGTTGTCGATTTATTCCTTTATTTCCAGGAGGAATAACTGCACTGTCCTGTTCCTCTGTTGTTCCCCCTGAAAAAAATAAAATAAATTGAAAACTTGACAATACCGTTCCTCTTGTTATTTTTTTCAGGGGGAACAACAGAGGAACAGGACAGTGCAGTTATTCCTCCTGGAAATAAAGGAATAAATCGACAACTTGGTGTTACCGTTCTTATTTTAAATATGTGTCCATATATCATTGAACTTCCTATTCTGTGCTCACAGCGTATAGGCACACATCCTTTGATCAAGGGGCGTGGCAAGAACAGTATAGTTATTCCTCCTGGAAATGTAGGAATAAATTGACAACTGGGTGTTAGCGTCATCCTTGTGCATAGCGAGTGTCTTTCTGCATTGAGTGTCTCAATGTATTGAGACACATACTATGAAGAAGGGGAATGGTCAATTTACTCTTACATTTCCAGGAGGAATACCAGAGTAACAGGACAATGTAGTTATATCTCCTCAAAATTCTAAATTGACAACTGGGAGTTAATATTCCCCTTGTTCATGGGGTTTGTGTTTACATAGTTAAACTGTTCAGATAATTTATGAGGACACAACCTGTGAACAAGGGGAATGGTCAGTTTATTCTTACATTTCCAGGAGGAATAATAGAGGAAAAGCACAATACAGTTGTTCATCCTGTAAATGTAGGAATAAATTGACAACTGGGTGTTATCATTTTCCTTTTTAATGTATCTGTCCAGTCAATGCCGACAATGTTTGGGGACACATCCTGTGATATCACTAAGTTGTTGGTTTAATCTTATATTTCCAGGAGGAATAACAGAGGAACAGGACAATGCAGTTATTCCTTTTGGAAATGTAGAAATTGACAACTGGGTGTTATCATTCCCATTGTTCATAGAGTGCGCCCCCTTTGACATGGTCACCATTGACTCACCAATTGTCAATTTATTCCTAGACTTATAAGGACACCCGATTGTCAATTTATTCTTACATTTCCAGGAGGAATAACAGAGGAACATCAAAGCTTAGTCTATTTATTGTGACAATTTATTTTTCCCTAAAATCCTCAGAGGTTCCAGTAGAAGTGGCCCCGGAGCCATGGGAGGAAGCTCAGCTTTCGGCTGTAGAACTATCTATAAGCACACAGAACCACCAGCCGGACCTCCAGGTAATACAGCAGAGAGCAGGTGGTTGTCTGATGTGTATACGTTGTCAGTGAATGGAAATGTGTTTGCTATTGCTCACATTCATTGGCTGGAACCAAGAGTTTACTATAGACGAGTTGCTCATTTCACGAGGACCCTCGTTACAGAGCGAACCACAGCAGTTGCGTCTTCTCTCTAATATTTGTCATTACTCACAGCGGCCGATGGACTCCATGAGTGTCTGCATTGAGCCGGACACCATCAGCAAGTCTGAATTCATTCGGCTGGGGTAAGACACCTTTTCCTGTTACTCCATTGTCCTGAGCTCTGGTCTCTCAGCATCCCCTGCTCAGCATGTGTGTTTGTTGTCTTATATATTTTAGCGTGGAGAAGACTCAGGATCAGTATCTGTGCCCTAAGGATGCCCGGCTCCTACATGTCAGCCGCTGCAATATCCGACTGCCAGAGGTGAGTTATATGGGGGGTGGGGTATTATAAGATGGGTGTGGACAATGTAGCTATAGGTCAACTATAGTCACAACAACTACGGTCAACTATTGATAGGCTATTCTGTGGATAGGTGATCAATTGTAGTATGTAGTAATAGTATGATGTGTTATGACATCACTGCAGTCAGCTGACATCATCACTCGTGTGTTTTTGTTTTTTGCTCAGGGAACAGAGGGTCATTTCAGCATAGACTCCGAGGAGTATGACGCCATGTCGGTGGAGGTGACGCTTCTGCCAAGGAAATTGCACTTCATCTGTCACCCATCCCAAAAAGAAAAGTTTACCCAGACTTCTGTAGCAAGTACATAACCTTACTGGCTGCTGATCCGCACTGATCGAAGGTGCGAACGATCAAAGTACCAGCCTGCGAGCACTTACCGTCCAGTATCGGGGGTACCCGGTGCACTGTGGAGCAGGAGATACTACATCTTGTATTGCGGATTGAGCTGTAAATGTGGCAGTGTTATAAGACAAGCAGCTGATAGCTGTATATAGATGTGGGGTGGACGGTCTCGCTTGTTTTTTACATCCCCTTGACAGCACAGCCTGTAATGGCTGATAACAGGGAACACTAACGTATGTCCATTGGAGATGGTAAAATCCTATGAGAACTTCATAGGACTCCATACACTGCCCATGTATTATGTATATGAACGCCATGTACATACTCATAAAGGATTTGTATCTATATACTGTTGCCTCTTACTAATAATTGGTGGAATTACAGTGCCGAGAAGCAAAAGTCGCTGAATGATGGAAATGGTGGGATCGGTGAGCTGGTTAATGATATGTAAATGCTAAGATGGAGGCAAAATATGGAAACGTCTCAGTTGATTCAGTAATGAGTGTGGAGACCATGTGTAGATGATATTGAGGTTATCAGGATTGTTCTGCAATGCTGCAAATCATAAAGATACACTACTGGCAGATCCCATTGTAATTGTTGACCGATGGCGTCCTGGTAGTGGACGATGGGACACAAGTCTGGAGTCACTGCAGACCGTAGTAGCACATTTAGACCATGTTGACTGGTCACAGTAACATGAGGGTGTCGATTTGGAAAACTGCTTTTGGAACACTCTGAAAGAATGGCCATAATACTGGTTCCATGCCGAGCTGTCATTGTACCATATCAGCTATCCAGACTATGAGTGGCATTACACAGCCCGATGATCATTGTAAGCGAGCACCAATCTGCTAGACCAACTCCTCTTACAGAGCCTACTTCACGGCTTAAGAATTGTACGGCAACGGCCGCATCTGCATTGTAAGCAATGTCATTGAATCCCTTTCTTTATATAAAAAAATAATAAAGTAATACTTACCTGTCCATGCTTTTCCGGTGTCCTGCTGCCTTTTTTTCCACACCACAGCTGCCACTGATGCTTTTGAAGCTGCCTCTGAAATGATGGCCCACTCAGCAAATCACTGGCTAAGACGGGACAGCACCAGTGATTGGCTGAACAGCCTGCCGCATCAGTGGTGGCTGCAGTAAGCAGGGAAAATGCAGCAGGACACTGAGGCGCATGGACAGGTAAGTATAACTTTTTATTATTTTCTTTAAATCAGCCATTAACATTTGTGATCAGTCATTGGACAGCACTATTACTTGTAACGATACAGGGTTGGTGGCCGATGATTTTTTTTAAATGTTGAAGGCAAAGATCAGCTAACAGCTCCTTGGCTGATCATTGCCTTTATTACAATGAAAAATATCTGCGTGAATTGGCCTAATTTGGCAGATAATCGCTCCATGTAATAGAGCCCTTATCCTAGAAGGACCGGACTGATGTTCCCTCGTGAAGGCCTCATCTTGGTCTGTAGCTATCATTACATCACTGTACAGGATAGACCTCCACAACCTTACAGCTTCTCCTTGATGTTGCAATTTCAATATTGACGGAAACTCACACAGATCCTACATGGTCTAAACATGTTACCATAGCCTGAAGCATCTCTGGAACTTGTTTTCCATCAAGCACATCTGGGACATTGGTCTACTGTTGATGATTTGTTGTCCGAGTGCATTCAGCGTGGCAAAACGTTCCTCAGACGACCATTAATAACCTTTTTATTGATAGCATGCCAAGGCGTGTAAGCGCATTTGTTTTTGTCAGTGGCGCCCATAGTGAATAAATAAAGATAGTGTGAATATTTTGTATCCATTTTTAGCATATCATTACGTTATGTACATAGGTTGGGTCGGTGGTACATGTCACAATAATATCCATGTGATGCCAGGACACAAGGTCCCCAGAAGAACATTGCCCATTACACTGTCACCGCAATCTTTTCTTCTTCCCATAGTGCATCTTGGTGCCATTTGTTGCCCAGGTAAGTGACGCACCAGCACCCGGCCGTCCACATGATGAACATGATCCATCAGGCAATGCGCCTTCTTCCATACTTGTAGTCACTTTCCATGAAGTCACTGGACATGAAGCTGCAGCTGAAATGTCCTATGTAATCCGATTCCTTTTTTTTTATCATAGACAGCGGGAACAGTGACTAATGTAACATCTTTTATTTCACAACCAGATGGCGCTGTTGTACTGAAATCCGCAGCTGGTATTGCGATCTCTGACATCAACTCCTTGTTCTCAATTTTGTTTTGGTTGAATAATTACGAATTTTGGGCTAAAACATGATAAAAGAACCTGTCAGCAGCTGCTGGCAGTGTGATGTAGGTTATATTATACACATTCCATATGCTTGTGTTTAATATGTTTTTACTTAGTAAATATTGCAACCTTTGCTGTGTGTGTAAATATAAAGTATTTGGAGTCATTGTGGCATCACACAGCAGCTCTGGATCGAGCAGTCATTTCTCTGCATTTATCTCACCCTCTACTGCAAGTATGCCTCCTGTCTGATGATTGACAGCTGATGTCACAGTGAGAAGCGCTATTAATCATCAGGCAGGAGGCATGCTTGCAGTAGAGGGAGACATGAATCCAGAGAGATGACTCCTTGACTGTTAATACCCCAATGATTTCCTGGATTTATATACAGCACAGGCAGAAAACAAAGTATCTGAAGCTATTGAGGGATTTCACAGTCAGTCAGTCAGTCAAGAAGTGTTCTCTCTGCATTTCAATCCCCCTGCTTTAAACACGTCTCCGGTGATTGATGGACTTTCCTGCTGTGACCTCATTTGTCAATTATCAGACAGGAGGTGTGCTTAAAGTAGGTAAAGATGAATGCAGAGAGATGACCCAATGACACTGCCAACAGCTTCACATCATTAAAGCTGCTGACAGGTTCATTGTAACCCCTAAGGACAGAGTCTGAAAAATCGTTGAGGACACCATAATCTACCATAAAAGTTAGGACTAGAGATGAGTGAAGTGCTTCATTTGGTTAGCGCTCAACTAATCATGCCGCCGGCCTTTCAGCATTGCTCCGCTCCCTGCTGCTCCACCCTGGGTGGCGGCGAAAAGCTGGATCCAATCCTGGGAAACTGGGAGAAGTTTCCCAGGATTGGATGCTGCATTTCCTGGCATCCTGGGGGGAGTGTCAGGGAGCCAAGCCAGGGCCGTATTAACAGCTGCTGCCGCCCCAGGCACTAACCCTGAAGACGCCCTATCTTCACTCACCGATTAGCATCATGAGTTTCTGAACATCATATTGATATCTGATCAGTCTTAGGCCGCGTTCCCACGTTTACTGTATGTCACAACATGCAGCCGAAACCAGACCCACATGCGGTAACCAATAGGCGTATGGCCAATAATCCTGGTAACAGCACATGACTACCAGACCTGACCAATACCACTATGCACCCCCCTTGAAAAGACACCAGATTTACTGGCAAGTCTGAATGGGAGGTGGGAAGACTAAAAAAATAAAAACAAAAAAGAAGTTTCTTTCCTCCCTGGTGCTGCCCTAGGCACTGGACCACGGGAGCCTAGTGGTAAATGCAGCACTGAAAGGTCGGCGGCATGATCTCTGATCAAACAAAGCACTTGACTTTGTGTAGATGAGTGCTTTGCTCATCTCTAAATACTCAAAAATACTATTGTGTGAAATAGAGGGAAAAAGTGCAATTTTGCTAATGTTTACATTAAAACTGATGTAATGTGATCTTTATTCCATAGGTCAGTCCGATTAGAACTATACCCATGCACAGCTTTAATATTTTACTATTTTAAACCAGTAGGCTTGAAAGTGCAAGGCTTCTGGACCTAAGAATTACAGTCAGATCTCAGTAAGGTAGTATACTCATCGGTGTCCTGGAATTCTATCTATTCAAGCCAAAGCTGGCAAAAGTATGTGTTGGAATCATGAAGAGAGGATGTCAAGTCTTCCATTCTCATCAGATCATTTAGCTGCTTCATCCAGAATGAGATAGGTGGGGGGATCAGAGCGTTTTCAGTAGAGTGGTGTGCAGGCTCTCTGCCAGGAGTAGGTAGCACAAGAGCAAGCACCTGTACTATTTCATTGAGCTCTCGCCATGCTAAAGAAGAAATAGGGCCGGAGTGAGTGCTACCGGGAGTCCTTTAACACGATGTGTCACGTCTAGAGATGAGCGAACCTCGAGCATGCTGGAGTCTATCCGAACCCGAACTTTCAGTATTTGATTAGCGCTGGCTGCTGAACTTGGATAAAGCCCTAAGGCCATGTGGAAATCATGGATATAGTCATTGGCTGTATCCATGTTTTCCAGACAACCTTACAGCTTTATCCAAGTTCAGAAGCCCCCGCTAGTTAAATGCAGATCGTTGGGGTTCGGATCAACTCGAACCCGAACCCGGTTCGATTGATAGCAGGTTGAGTAGGCTTTAGGCCAAATCGCATGTTTAACTAGTACCATTATGGTAAGATTTTGTACCCTGCTTCTTGAAAGTAAGCTCCCAATGATTTTATGAGCTATGGTGAAAATGTATGTTGTTTGAAGATCTTCCCATTTAAAAAAGAACGGTGGGAGGTTGCAATGCAATAAAAAACACTGCTCTAAGAAATCCGTACCTGACACGTGCCTACATCCGGAGAGCGCCGGGAACGGTGTGGCAGGGTGTTTTTTTTGTTTGTTTGTTTGTTTTTTTACAGCGTATCCTACTGACCGTAAAACATTTCAGTTACTCTTTAAAAAGACATTACTCAAACATAGTCCCTGGCTGACTACATTTGGGCCATAGAAGTAAATGAGGTCTGCGTCTGTCGTTAAAACAGTGTCAACGTATCGGTGACTCAGAAGGCACAATCGTGATATTTTTGTATGGTCCTTCTATGATTTTACAAATGGCATTCGAGAGGGAAAAGGTATCCCACCTCTGATCTAGGAGAAGCATGAGCTGCCGGGGCATGTCGTTTTTCAGGGAGTCAAACCTGCCAAATAAAATGGCTGTTGCATCCTCAGTGGCAGTAATGCTTTGGACAAATGACTCGAGCTTTGTGCGGACTGCCTTGGTAACTATTAGAGATGAGCGAACCGGGTTCGAGTCGATCCGAACCCAAATGATCGGCTTTTGATTAGCGGTGGCTGCTGAACTTGGATAAAGCTCTAAGTTTGTCTGGAAAACATGGATACAGCCAATGACTATATCCATGTTTTCCACATAGCCTTAGGGCTTTATCCAACTTCAGCAGCCACCGCTAATCAAATGCCGAAAGTTCGGGTTCGGATGGACTCCAGCATGCTCGAGGTTCACTCATCTCTAGTAACTATTGAATCCAAATCTTACGGTAAGGCATGAATCATTTCCTGGGAGCTCTGTGTAGACAAAGTACTTTCCTTCTGGCCATCTCTAAAAGGCACCCTGTTGTCGTGGGAATGTAGAAGAAGGGAGGTGAAGATCCAGTCTGTCAAGCACAGGTCCTCTGATAAAGTACCAGAGGTAGAATATAACTTCAGAAGTGCATTTGGGTTGATGCATAGCTTACGAAGAGCATGTTGTGCAGGCACCAGTGCCATATTACCGCCTGCTAGACCAACCTGTTCAGGCTTTGGAAGATGCAGAAACCGGTCAATTCAACTGGGCCACCTAAGGGCCCTATTCCACCAGACGATTATCGTTCAGATTATCGTTAAATCGTTCGAATCTAAACGATAATCGTTCGCTTGAAATGCAGTTAACAATTAACGACCGAACGAGAAATCGTTGATCGCTTTATAAGACCTGGACCTATTTTTATCGTTGTTCGTTCGCAAATCGTTCGCATTGAATAAGACATCGTTTCGGTCGTTCGCAATAGATAAGAAAGCAATTGCGAAGGAAAGGTGAAGAAAAACTATCGCAATTACGATCATAAGTAACGACTATCGTTCCATGGAAATGAGTGAAGTTTTTCAGGTCTTTCGCAATAGTGGTCGGTTGAGATCGTTAACTAATATGCAAACGATAATCGTCCGGTGGAATAGGGCCCTAAGGGTTAGGGGAGTCCACTACTTTATTTCTGCCAGCCATCGATAAATGGTCTGGGAG
The DNA here is from genome assembly GCF_027789765.1 of Dendropsophus ebraccatus. Lineage (NCBI taxonomy): Eukaryota > Metazoa > Chordata > Amphibia > Anura > Hylidae > Dendropsophus > Dendropsophus ebraccatus. The sequence goes on along the minus strand of NC_091454.1, from coordinate 11,986,016 downwards.
GGTAAGAAAAGGGTATCCACTGCAAGGCCCAGAGCTCCCACAAGGATGGGCCCTCACAGCTCCATGGCAGAGCCACGTCCCCATTAGGGCCATTCTGACAGTTACTGTTACAGTTCTATTACAGTCACTGTCCTTGGACAAGCTTTTTACTCTGTTACAAATGATAGCCCAGGCGTCCATCAATTATATGCATAGATTTTTATTAACCCCTAAAATATCGAGCAGTTACAAGAATCTAGAGTGCCCAGAAATTATACAATTATACCAAAGAAGGTAAGCCAATAAACGTGATTCCATCAATACATGGAAAATAGCCAAAGAAATAATGATCAATATCAGTGAATTATCAGATGCCAGGTTAAAGTATAGATTCCATGTACAAACAATTTGATTAGTAAACTAGTTATTTTAACTATAGAAAAAGCATTAGATAATAGTCATGTGCAGACTGGCAGGGCTCTATATGGATTGGTACTGTCATTGTGTTCTGGCTTTAGTGATATACATCTACAGTCACCTTCAGGTGTCAGCAAAAATTTGGAATACTGTAATTCTCCGGATACAGGTATAGCCACCACCAACATGAGCACAACAACAAAGTACTGCAGCATGCAAGCATCTCTTACCCCCAGACAGATATGATCCAGAAGAGTGTGTCCATTAGTGCTCATCACTGTACATTCACTAGGCTGGGTACTCTCGCTAGGCCTAGTGAATATATTATACAGAGTTGTATGTATCCCTGCTCATTGTATTATACATTCAGTGATGCCAAATCACAAGTCTGTCCGGATTTTTTAAGATTGTTTTTAGATTATGATGCTTTTTCCTTGTCTATAATATCTTTACAGAACCTCTAGATAACCATAATACAGCATGAAGGGGCTCGGTGAAGGTGGCGGTGAAGGTGTGTAAGTGTCTGATGGGGTCACACAGCTCATAAAAGGACAGCTGCCCGGCCTCATAATCCAGACAGATCCTGAATCTATTACTGGCGATATTGTCAGGTAACCAGATCACTTTACTGTTATGTATCACTGAACATTGATTATTCCACCTCCACATACACCAGGACTTGTTGTTATCGCCAACGAGTGACTGATCCCCCCTCCTGTCTATACTGGGATAACACATTCCCACCTTCGACTGTACTGATCTACTGATCTCCACATCCCAGTAATGTCGCCCTGAGGAGAATCTCCTGCTGCTCATCACCTGATAATCCTGGAATCTGTCTGATCTTTCTGAACGATTCTGTTTCTTTTTTGTCCAGGTTGCAGTTTTCAGGTCGTCTGATATTAGGAGATTATTATTAGCTGTGTTTACATCCACTAATATGTCTGCAGGAACCTCCCCATAGATCCTTATACCTGATATTATGTCACATAATGTGCGGAATGTGTCTGAGATCACAGCCACATCCAGATCATCTACATCATGGGGCTGTCTATCATGTCCCCCTGTGTCCTCATCACCTCCCCCCTCCTCAGGATCACACAAGTCACCTGTGTCTGGTTCCTGTAAGACAGTCAGTGGATCCGCCAGGTTACATAGCTCCTCAATGTGTCTCATCTTCCTGGACAGCTTTTCCTTCTTTATTTCCAGCTGCTGGATCAGAGCAGAAAGTGGCAGCGTCTCTTCCTTTTCCTGCCTGGAGATCTCGCTCAGGACCCTCTTCTCCAGGTCGTCCAGCTGTCTCCTGATGTCTGTAAACAGGGCAGTGACTCTCTCGGCTTCTCCAGCTGCTTTTTCTTGAACTTTTCTCCTGCGCTCCTCCACACTCTGGGCTCTTTCCTCGGTCTCCTCTCTCTTTGTCATCAGTTGCTGGAGAAAATTTCTCAGTTTCTTTTTCTTGTTTTTAGAGGCCTCATCCAGTGACTCCATTTTATGTCCATTGTGTTCTCCAATCCGATAACAGGACACACAGATACAAGCAGCGTCCTCAGTGCAGTAATACCTTATGAGTTCCTTATGGACAGAACATTTCCTCTTCTCCAGGGAAGTGCTGGGCTCAGATAAGACGTGTTCTGGTGACTTGCTGTGAGCTCTCAGGTGTTTATCACACAGAGAAGCCTCACAGAGCAGACAGGATATCACAGCAGGTACAGCAGAGTCCACACAGTAAGTGCAGCAGATCCCGGTTTCTGTTGGTGTTGGAGGAGTCAGCAGTATATTCTCCATTAGATTACGCAGAGCGATGTTCCTCATCAGTGCAGGCCGCTCCTGATACTCTTCTCTGCATTCAGGACAGGAATAAACTCCAGCCCCGTCCTGTGTATCCAGCACACGACCAATACAGACCCGGCAGAAGTTGTGTCCACATCTCAGCATTACAGGATCTGTATAAGTGATCAGACAGACGGAACAATCCAGCTCTCTCAGAGCAGCAGACGCCATGGCTGGCGGAGGAGGAGCAAAATGGAACTACAGTTCTCCAAATCCAGAGGGCGGGTTTTATATTTCAGGGCAGGGCTGAACAACACAAGATCAGTCACGAGTAACCTCTTCATGTACATCATTTTCTAGCTGCTATACATTTAAGTCCCACAATGTAATCACACATGAGAAGCCAAGTTAGTGCTTGCAGTAAATATTCTTAAAGTAAAAATTGCAGCGTACAGCTGGGAATGTGAAGATTGTATACTGATGGCCAACTGCGACTTGTAGTTTCTAAAGGCAGTAATACTCGTGTCATAGCAGCTGGAGTGGGACCTCTGGCGCTGAGACACTTTCCCACTACAGTGATAAATGAGGAGTGCACTGATGTCACAAGACACTGTTGCCTGTGTGATGTGGCTAATGGGTAGTAAATGGGGGGACGGATCTAGGCTTCTTACATAGTGAGAATAGTATTGTGTTGATTTAGGCGGTATCGCTTCAGTATGTCTATAGTCCTGAGAAAAAAAGTTTTATTTAAGCACCTGTTCCTATGCCAGAGGGAAAATCGCCTAGTCAAGAGAGGTAACATGTCCTCAAGGACTTTCTTGCCTTACCTAAATTTTTATCGGTATAAGTCGGAGTTAGAGAAGAGCGAACCTGGAGCATGCTCGAGACGATGCGAACCCGAATCATCGGCATTTAATTAGCGGTGGCTGCTGAAGTTGGATAAAGCCCTAAGGCTATGTGGAAAACATGGATATAGTCATTGGCTGTATCCACGTTTTCCAGACAACCTTAGAGCTTTATCCAACTTCAGCAGCCCCAGCTAATCAAATGCCGATCGTTCGGGTTCGGATCGACCCGAACCCGGTTTGCTCATCTCTAGTTGGAGTTAGTGCTCATGCACGGTCACAGCCATCTTTTCTACATGCACTCTTTAGGTGGGGCCGTACCGCAACCAAGTGCTAACCAATGGAGGTGTTGAGCCAAGAAGCTTAATTATTTATTTATGTCAGACGAAGGAAGGGAAGGATGGACGCCGTTCTCTAATGTACTGTGAAACACTGAGGGATAATGGCTCCAAGTGCCCTTAGTCATTGTGGCTTAAGGCCCAGCCCAGAAATCCCCCAAAGGCCCTCCATGGTACTGGGATGTGATTCACTGACTACTTTACCACTAAAGGGGCGACCCCATGTACCTCACTAAGACAACAGTGACCCATCTATGTCCGGCGGCCATTATAAGAGAGGAGTTGAAGTACAGAGAACTGTTCGTGTTTTAAACCTTCTGTCGTTACACAAGTTAAAAATCATAATTTCCCACCTGCAGAGCTCCCCCTGGACAGTCTTCCATTCAAATATTTGGCGCCTGTCTGATGTTCCTGCAGAGAGCTATGGCCCCCAAAGTGTTGCTCATACACTTCCTATTCTTTCTTCTGCAGGGGTCGTGTCAGGCCTCTGATGACGTCACTCAGCAGCGCGCAGCCTCCGGCTCCAACACATCGCCCCTACATCCCTCCCATTCTGCTCTCAGACGATCTGTAGAGCTGTCCCACCTGTGCAAATGCTGTTTTTAAAGAGACTCTGTACCCACAATCTGACCCCCCCCAAACCACTTGTACCTTCGGATAGCTGCTTTTAATCCAAGATCTGTCCTGGGATCTGTTCAGCAGGTGATGCAGTTCTTGTCCTAAAAAACAACTTTTAAACTTGCAGCCCAGTGCCCAATGGGAGTGGCTTAGAATATCTGTGCCCTAACTTTGCACCACCCCTCTGTCCCTCCTCCCCACCCTCTTCATAATTAGGAATGCCACTGGAACATTTTCTCCTGCCCACGTTCAGTATTCACACAGCTGACAAATAGGAGGCAATCTGCCTGGAGCATTCCTAATGATGAAGAGGGTGGGGAGGAGGGACAGAGAGGTTGTGCCAGCCTAATGCATACACAATCTAGGCCAGATCTTGGATTAAAAGCAGCTATCCGAAGGTACAAGTGGTTTGGGGAGGGGGGTCAAATTGTGGGTACAGAGTCGCTTTAAACAGAGAGGTCTGCTATACAGCAAGGCTGACAGCTATCCCATGGTCCTGAATGGTCACCCAGCTTTCCCATGGTCCTGAATGGTCACCCTGCTTTCCCATGCCCCTGAATGGTCACCCAGCTTAGAAAAAGGGTTTAGAATCAATTGATCTAATATTTAAATAAAAAATTAAGTAAAAGACTTGCACTTCAAGCCTCCACTCCCTGTTGTCTGATTTTCTCTGCACTTCATCACCATCTCAGACAGCAGTAATAGAGAAGCTCCAGTGGGAACTACAAGTGCCATCATCACCAAACACCTAGGTGTAGTCCCCTCTATAACCTCTGTGGCAGTATTCACCTCCGGAAGGAAGAAAGCCATTACCACTCGGCCTGTGACAGGACATTTATCTATACAATGTTCCCTTCCCCCTCCCTGAGTGATTCCCTCACTACAGACTGCTACACCCACCACCGCTGTTGGCTTTCGTTTCAATAAATTGTTTGAGATGAGGAAATCACCACTGCTGCGTCTACTTAAAGAGAACCAATCATGGACGAAAGTCTAATTTTTTTTTTTCCCTAATTAGATATAAATAATGATTTTATTATTATTTGTAAATATAATGCATTATTTTTAACCCCTTAAGGACCGGGCTAACTTTCGTTTTTGCGTTTTCGTTTTTTCCTCCTTGTGCTTAAAAGGCCATAGCACTTGCATTTTACACCTACAGACCTACATGAGCCCTTATTTTTTTGCGTCACTAATTGTACTTCGCAATGACAGGCTGAATTTTTCCATAAAATATGCTGCGAAACCAGAAAAAAATTATATACGCAGTGAAATTGAAAAAAAAAAACGCAATTATTTTTCTTTGGGGGGGCTTCATTTTTACGTCGTGTGTCCTATGGAAAAACTTTCTTGTTATATATGTTCCTAAAGTCGTTACGATTAAAACGATATGTAACATGTATAACTTATATTGTATCTGATGGGCTGTAAAAAATTAAAACCATTGTTAACAAATATACGTTCCTTAAAATCCCTCTATCCCCAGGCTTATAGCGCTTTTATCCTTTGGCCTATGGGGCTGAGTGAGGTGACATTTTTTGCGCCATGATGTGATCTTTCTATCGGTACCTTGATTGTGCATATACGACTTTTTGATCGCTTTTTATTACAATTTTTCTGGATTTAATGCGACTGAAAATGCGCAATCTTGTACTTTGGGATTTTTTTGTGCTTACGCCGTTTACCGTGCGAGATCAGGAATGTGATTAATTAATAGTTCGGGCGATTACGCACGCGGCGATAGCAAACATGTTTATTTATTTATTTATTTGTTTACTTTTATTTGTAAAATGGGAAAAGGGGGGTGATTCAGACTTTTATTAGGGGAGGGGGCTTTTTACTAATAATGACACTTTTTTTTACTTTCACTTACAGTAATATGAAGCCCCCTGGGGGACTTCTATATACACAGAACTGATCTCCCATTGAGATCAATCCTGTGTATATAATAGAGCAATGATCCATCAGATCATGGCTCTATTATAATGGTCTGCTGCAGACCACCTGAATAGATTGCCGAGCCGGGATCAGCGTCATTCCGACGCTGAGCCCCGGCCGGCTCATTAGAGCAGATCTCCCCTCCGCGATCGCATCGCGGGGGGGAGATCCCCCACTGGACACCAGGGAGAGGGGGCACAGCTGCCATTCAAATGCAGCTGTCAGCTTTGACAGCTGCATTTGAATGGTTAATTAGCCGGCCGCGGCGGCTAATACACGCGGTCCCTGGCTGCACATAGCAACCGGGGACTGCGCGCTGCAGAGAGGGCTCACGCTGGGAGCCCTCTCTGTTTACACTTAACGGCCGCATGACGGGTAAACCCGTCATGCGTCGTTAAGAGGTTAATGCTGCGTTTTTTTTTTAATATTTACTTTTTACTTTCCTATCAGGAAGCTCCCGTCATGCAGAGCGGCAGGGCCATGCGCTGCCATTTTGATGACGTCACTTGCGTTCCACCGCTGGAACGCAAGTGACTAAATCAAGATGGCGGCGCCCGGCCTTGCTGCAGTGGACAAGAGGATTGGGTAAAGTAAAAGATACAGACTGCAAAGGCAGTCTGTATCTTCATAAATAGACAAAATGAAGATACAGACTGTATTTGCAGTCTGTATCTTATACTTTACCTACTCCTGTATTCCGGTACAGTAATGCCTGCCGCTGCCATCTTGATGACGTCACTTGCGTTCCAGCAGTGCATTCCAGCGTGATGTCATCAAGATGGTGTCGCCCTTCGTTACTGCACTGAAGAAGGTAAAGTATAAGATACAGACTGCAAAGGCAGTCGGTATCTTCATAGATAGACTTTAGGAGAGATGTACTTTGATAATAGGGATAGTGAGTTTTAGGTGATAGGTTCTCTCTAAATGGCCTCTTTTCATGATACAACATCATTCTAGAATGAAAGTTTTACATTTTGTATATGCCCTAGAAGACTATAAGATGCACCAGGAGTAGTTAGGCTCACAGGTTAAAGGGGTTGTTCAACTATCATTAAAAAAAAAAACTGCTGGTGTTGTGTCTAAGGCTTATCCAAATATCCCTGCCATGTTTCTCTGCTATGTTTTTTTTGTAGCTGCTGTGGAGCTGTTCCCTACCATCCATGTTCTCTTCACTTCCTGTTTAATATTGTGTTTGCCTGTGAGGCCTAAAACTACTGAGGCCAGCATTCCCTGTGTGCAAGCCAGCCCCCTTAGCCACACCCACTGCTGCTAAGCCAGCCCCCCTCAGTAACGCCCACTGCTGCTAAGCCAGCCACCTCAGTAATGCCCACTGCTGCTAAGCCAGCCACCTCAGTAACGCCCACTGCTGCTAAGCCAGCCCCCTCAGTAATGCCCACTGCTGCTAAGACAGCCCCCTCAGTAACACCCACTGCTGCTAAGCCAGCCCCCTCAGTAACACCCACTGCTGCTAAGCCAGCCACCTCAGTAATGCCCACTGCTGCTAAGACAGCCCCCTCAGTAACACCCACTGCTGCTAAGACAGCCCCCTCAGTAACACCCACTGCTGTTAAGCCAGCCCCCTCAGTAACACCCACTGCTGCTAAGACAGTCCACTCAGTAATGCCCACTGCTGCTAATCCAGCCCCCTCAGTAACACCCACTGCTGCTAAGACAGTCCACTCAGTAACGCCCACTGCTGCTAAGACAGCCCCCTCAGTAACACCCACTGCTGCTAAGACAGCCCCCTCAGTAACACCCACTGCTGCTAAGACAGCCCCCTCAGTAACACCCACTGCTGCTAAGACAGTCCACTCAGTAACGCCCACTGCTGCTAAGATAGCCCCCTCACCCCTCCTCACCTCAATGAGGCCAATAAGATCAGCCCAGGATATCACATCACACAACCCAACAGACACCCCACAGCCCCTCCGGCCCCAGCCTGCAGAGGGAATGTAACCATCACACAGTGACTTATCAGCACCTGGGAAAGCTGGGTGCCTGCCTGTGTGAATCAAACTGAAGGGCATACGTGTATATGTTATTCATCACAGCTGGATAATTGTGATCTTATAACAACATGGAGACAGAAAGAGAGCGAGATATACAGAGATAACAGGAAATGGAGAGACGGGGGAGGGGGAGAAAGAGAGTGAGGGAAAAGAGATAGGTAGAAAATAGAGAGAGAGGGATGCAAATATACTACAGCTACTCACAGGAATTAGGATGAGGTGAAGATGTGTACTAACACCTCATTCTCTGTCTCTCACACTTCACCCTCCCCCCTTCTCTGTCTCTCCATGTCTTTGTATATCTCTGCATATCACCCTCACACATGTTGTTATGAGATGACATGAAAGCCTGTGCAGGAATAACATATAACCTTCTGCCCTTTAGTTGTGCAAATAACAGGCAGTAATAGACAGATATATGTGAGGTAATTCCATATAGGAAAGTAGAGGAGCTGCCTGTGTGAGGAAACTTTCCCTCAGCATGATCATGTGATCAGTGTCCCAGCCTGGTCGGTTATTGGCCAGCAAGCACCATGTGACTAATAGTACTTTTACATGGAGCGATAATTCGCCCGATCGCGCGATTAACGATTTTGAATGAACGATTTTTTTTTTTAGAACGATCGGCGTTTAGACGGAACGATACATCGTACAGAATATTCGCATTGCGATCGTTTCGCGATCGTTTTGCGAACGCTTAGCCTATCTCACACATAGGGGAAATCGTTGAAAGACTGTTTACACTGTACGATCTGCGAATTTTTTGGGAACGATCGTTTGATCGTTCGCTGTGTTTACACGTACGATTATCGTTCGAATTTGACCGTTATCACGCATATTCGTACGATCAATCGTTCCGTGTAAAAGGACCATTACAGGCTAATCAGAAGTGACAGGACAACTGATGCAAATTAGCCATGAGGAACGGGGATGGTTTACAAGCCAGGACAGAGAATCCCCAGCCCAGAGCAGTGACTGCACACTGACAGGCTGACACAAAATGGCTGCACACTGACAGGCTGACACAAAATGGCGGCAGCCGGAGATAAGAGGGGTCAGCAGTAATAGAAAAAATAGAAACTACAGAACTTCCTGGGCAGCAGCTGAGAGCAGAAAAGTGGCAGCACAGATTAAGAATCCATATGTAAGTAATGTATATGTTGTGGAAAGGAATATCCATGTGGGTAAATGTTTTTTAGCAGGGTCCCCTATTAAGACTGCTTGCAGGGCCTGCTATAAAGGGAACCTGTCACCCCTCGTGCCGGGGTGACAGGTTCCCGACCCCCATTGTCGTGACGGAGCGCTGGACTCTCCTGTCATTCTCTATGAGCGTTGGACTCATCTCTCAGCGCTCGCAGCGGGCTGCAGCGGCTGAGATCTCCGTGACCCGACCATCTCCAGAAGCGGGACCCGGCGCGAAGAGGTAAGTATAGGGGGCTCTAACGGGGGGTCGGGAACCTGTCACCCTGGCACGGGGGGTGACAGGTTCCCTTTAAGTGTGTGTGTGGAGGGGGGGAGTTTGCAGGTGCACTGAGACCCCCAAATTGCACAGTCCTAGAGTCCTGTGCAGCGCTTGCTGCAAGGTAGTCTTGTGGGTGACACTCAGGTAGGCCTTTAAAGAGGATGTACCACCTGGTACATCCTCTTTAATCTGAACCCACTGATCGAACGGCGCCGGCACGGAGAAGCACCGGCTGATTCCGGTGCATAGAACGGCACCGTGCACGGGAACCGGGCCACGGTCCGGAAAACGGACCGCGGCACGGCTTCCCCCTGCCGGCACCGTTCAATCAGTGGGTTCAGATTAAAAAGGATGTACCAGGTGGTACATCCTCTTTAAGATGAACATTGTTACACTTACACCTGATCATTTAGGAGAAGCGTGAGCTGCTAGGTATAGGAGTTCCAGGGATTCCAGCCTGTCAGATAAAATGGCGGTGGCATCCTCAGTCGTGGTAGTGTGTTGGGAAATCGACTCTATTCTGTAGACTACTGAGGCTAAATCTTGCTTAGTCGCTAAGGCCTAAATCAGTTAATGGCAACATGGACTAATGTACCTTGCAACTGGTGATCTGCAGAAGGCTCTCTGTTGTCCTGGTGAGGTAAAGGGAGGTCAAGGTCCAGTCTGTCAAGTCCAGGTCCTCTTATGAGAGCCAGAATCCAACTCTAAGGGTGCAATTTGGCTGCTGCATAGCTCACGTAGAGTCTGTTAGGCAGGAGCCACCACCATGTTGTCGTCTCGGAGGATGCAGGAACCGGACAATTCGAATGGTAGCGCCTGAAGACTGGGTCAACAGATGGTTGGGGTTGACCACTCCTTTATCTTCTTTGCCAGCAACCAATAGGTGTGGGATGGGAAGAAAAGGGCTGAATCTGTGCCGTGCGCACCGGAGCTCTCACAAGGTGCATCCTCACAGCTCCATTGCTAAGATTCCTTTTACAGTAACAGATTTGTCGGCCGCAGGCAGATGCAAACAAGCGCCAATCAGCAAGATTGTGCAGCTATTGAAACTGAGAGCACAGATATGTATCTGCCAGTGCTGTAATTTTCTAGATTTCAAGCAGTGTATACTTACCAGCCACGTTGATTGTGATCCGGCATCCGTCTCTCTAGTCCTCTGGTTATATCTTTAGGCCCTATTTCCTCTGGCTGCCAATCATTCTGGAGAAGGCAGGGCCTGAATACACAGGGGCTAGACTGGAGAGCCAGAGAATAGGATGCCAGATCACAGCAGCAGCGCACTAGGCAAGTATTCACTACTTTGTGATCTGGAAACGACAGCACAGATACATGTTTATCCGTGCTGTCAGTTTGTCTTTAGTGTTATCTCCCTTTTACACAGGGAGATGTACAGCCGATAACAAATTTTGAAGCCTGCTCTAAACACACGATCAGCCAAAGACCAGCCATTTTCCCCGTCTTCAGCTGATCATTGTCACTTTTACACAAGCCGATCATCAACTGTAGGAGCATTTCTTACAACACTCCTGACCGATAATCATCCAATGTAAAGGGCCCTTAAAGGGACTGTACCACCAGGCACAGGCTGAAGCACTGGAGGCGGCCCACCCACCCTTAGTGGGGAGAAACTCCAGCCCCTCCATGACGTGACTCCATTAGAATCAATGGAACCCTATTATAGAGGGGCGGGGGTTTCCTCCCACTGGGGGTGGGTCGGCCTGCCTCCAGTGCTTCAGCCTGGGCCTGGTGGTACAGTCACTTTAAGCCATCCCCCCCCCCTTCTAGCCACCAGGGATAGCCTCTCTGCTCTGACAATCATGTGTGATGGGGAAGAAAGAATCCCAAATCATGACGCGGGCGCCTTTCAATGATATACACAGATTTTTAATAACCATTAAAATATCCAACAGTTACAAAGATCTTCTGTGCCCAGAAGTTATACAAACTGAAAAAATAAAGGCACATGTCATGTGATTCCGTCATTGCATGGAAAATAGCCAAAGAAATGTTGAAAATCAATATCACTGGATTATCAGATGCCAGATTAAAGGAAATAAGCCATATAAATTCCATGTACAGACTTTTGGATTAGTAAAGTAGTTTTAACTATGGAAAAAGCATTAGTTAATAGTCATGACTTGAGCATAATAAGGATACAGATGTCGCCACAAGCAATATGAGCCAATATGCAGCATGCAAGCATCCCTTACCCCCGGACAGATGTTATCCAGACAAGTGTACATGAGCTGCAATGTATTATTTTGATTCTGAAAGAGTTCCAGAACTAGTCATACTAGGCTAGTAACTTTTCAGTGAGGCTACAAGATATTTGGGGGGGCTTATCCCCACTGAGAGGCTATCCTTTTTTGGTTCTGCAAGAGCATCCTGAAAACTTGATAGGAGTAAAGGCCCTATAACACAGAGCTATAATCGTTTAAAAATTCACTATAACGATCAAAAATGAGCGATTATCTCTCCGTGTAATAACACCCAACAATCAGATAACAAATGAAAAATCGTTCATTTCTGTCTTTCAACATGTTTAAAAATTATCGTTGGTAGTTTGCCGATCGTTCCTATATCTGTTTGTGTAATAAGTCATTCGCAGATAAAACATGTTGTGTGGGTTGTCCTGAAAAATGATTAGCGACCATATAACGAAATAAAAATTATTGTTCATAACAGTAATTGGGAAATGTAGTAACCTCAGAATTGTTTACACTAGCCACTGATCCTTATAGCCAATCTTTAAATGATAAATTATCGCTACGTATAATACCGCTTTAACAGACAGCAGCTACACCCTGCTGCAACACGCTAGGATTCTAAAGGGGTCACCACAAAAGCTAGTTTACTCATGGGTGGGGCCTGCATTCCTGGATTTGTGTCATTTGGTGCCCAAGGTAAGCAAGAGGTGGATTGTTAGAGCCTTCGATGCCGGTACTGTTTAATTGCCACTCACACAAGGTGGTTAGAGTCCCTCTAGTTGAGAATGCAAGGGTCTGCATAGGTCCCCGTTCCTTCAAGTAGCCCAATGTCACCTAAGTCAAGTTTATGTCAATTAACAAGAGACTTTGTTCTAACTGCCTTAAAGTATTCTCAAGTCTCCAAGTCTTCTAAACAGTATAACCTATGTGTGGCATTGATTTCAAGTATTGTATCTCAACTACCCAGCTCACTACAAGCGATCTCAGTCGTCTCTTGAAACTATCTGCATTGCACCTTTATTCAAGAGAGACTGTTTTAACGTGTACTGTGTCTTTAGAAAGTTTCTACAAGTAAAAGTTTAAACGTTTTCACCTGTTTAAGTAGTTGCTGGACTCTGTGGTTTCTCTGCACTACACTAACCTTTAACAGGCATGTGGCGGTATATCCAGGGGTGGGCACATACCATTCCTGGCCACCGTGACAAGTGCCTAAGGGGTACATACAATCTGCCCTGCCCTAGCTAATAACATCTGGCTCCCCTGAGTTACCCCAATTGTATTAGTGATGCCAAATTGCAATTCTCTGTCTGGATTTCTAAGTATTTTTTAAAGCGACTCTGTACCCACAATCTGACCCCCCACCACTACCTTCAGATAGCTGCTTTTAATCCAAGATCTGTCCGGGGGTCTGTTCGGCAGGGGATGCAGTTATTGTGCTAAAAACAACTTTTAATCCGGCAACGCTGTGTCTAACGGCCGGGGCTTACATTTGTATATGCATTAGGCTGGTACCACCTCTCCGTCCTTCCTCCCCACCCTCCTCATCATTAGGAATGATCCAGGAACATTTACTGCTGTTTAAGCTTTGCACAGGTGCATTAACAATCCAGCCCATGTGCTGTGGTAACACAGGTGGGGAATAGGAAGCAATCTGCCTGGAACATTCCTAATGATGAGGATGGTGGAGAGGAGGGACAGAGAGGGTGTGCCAGCCTAATGCATATACAAATGTAAGCCCCGGCCGTTAGACACAGCGCTGTAGGATTAAAAGTTGTTTTTAGCACAATAACTGCATCCCCTGCCGAACGGACCCCAGGACAGATCTTGGATTAAAAGCAGCTATCCGAAGGTACAAGGTGTTTGGGGGGGTCAGATTGTGGGTACAGAGTCGCTTTAAGGTAACTTTAGTTTCTCCTAGTTGCTGCCTAGCCCCGATATCTTTATAGAACCTTTCCATACACCTAATGCAGCATGAAGAGGCTCGGTGAAGGTGTGGGTAAAGGTGTGTAGGTGTCTCATGGGGTCACACAGCTCATAAAAGGACAGCTGCCCGGCCTCATAATCCAGACAGATCCTGAATCTATTACTGGAGATATTGTCAGGTAACTTGATCTCATTGCTGTCATGTATCACTGAATACTGATTGTTCCACCTCTTCATACACCAGGACTTGTTATTATTTCCAATAACTAACCCCCTCCTGTCTATACTGGGATAACACATCCCCACCCTCCCCTCCGCTGATCTGCTGATCTCCACATCCCAGTAATGTCGCCCTGAGGAGAATCTACTGCTGCTCATCACCTGAGGATGATAATAATCCTGGAATCTCTCTGCTGTTTCTGGACGATTCTGTTTCTTTTGTGCTCTGGTTGCAGTTTTCAGGTCGTCTGATATAAGGAGATAATTATTAGCAGTGTTTACATCCAGTAATATGTCTGCAGGATCCTCCACATAGATCCTTATACCTGATATTATGTCACATAATGTGCGGAATGTGTCTGAGATCACAGTCACATCCAGATCATCTACATCATGGAGCTGTCTATCATGTCCCCCTGTGTCCTCATCACCTCCCCCCTCCTCAGGATCACACAAGTCACCTGTGTCTGGTTCCTGTAAGACAGTCAGTGGATCCGCCATGTTACACAGCTCCTCAATGTGTCTCATCTTCCTGGACAGCTCGTCCTTCTTTATTTCCAGCTGCTGGATAAGAACAGACAGTGACAGTGACTCTTCCTTTTCCTGCCTGGAGATCTCGCTCAGGATCCTCTTCTCCAGGTCGTCCAGCCGTCTCCTGATGTCTGTAAACAGGGCAGTGACTCTCTCGGCTTCTCCAGCTGCTTTTTCTTGAGCTTTTCTCCTGCGCTCCTCCACACTCTGGACTCTTTCCTCAGTCTTCTCTCTCTTTGTCATCAGTTTCTGGAGAACATTTCTCAGTTTCTTCTTCTTTTTTTCAGAGGCCTCATCCAGTATCTCCACCCGGTGTCCCCGATGTTCTCCGGCCAAACTGCAGGACACACAGATACAAGCAGCATCCTCAGTGCAGTAATATTCCAGCATCTTCTTATGGACAGAACATTTCCTCTTCTCCAGGGAAGTGCTGGGCTCAGATAAGACGTGTTCTGGTGACTTGCTGTGAGCTCTCAGGTGTTTATCACACAGAGAAGCCTCACAGTGCAGACAGGATCTCACAGCAGGTACAGCAGAGTCCACACAGTAAGTGCAGCAGATCCCGGTTTCTGTCGGTGTTGGAGGAGTCAGCAGTATATTCTCCATTAGATTACACAGAGCTACACACCTCATCAGTGCAGGCCGCTCCTGATACTCTTCTCTGCATTCAGGACAGGAATAAACTCCAGACCCATCCTGTGTATCCAGCACACGACCAATACAGACCCGGCAGAAGTTGTGTCCACATCTCAGCATTACAGGATCTGTATAAGTGATCAGACAGATGGAACAGTCCAGCTGGTCTCTCAGAGCAGCAGACGCCATGGCTGACGGAGGGAGAGAGAAACGAAACTACAGAAACCAGAGGGCGGGTTATACTTGTGTACACAGGGCAGGGCTGAAGATCAGAATATCAGTAACTATTAACCTGCTTATTTATGTCTGTAAGAATCATATATTCTACTATACATTTAAGTCCCACATTGTGATTCGAAATAGAAAGCTGCGCTGGTGCTTGCAGTAAAATTTTTTAAAGGGACTCGGCTCCAAAACACCCTCTAAACTTAGGTTATCAGTAGATTATACAACGTTGATTCTATATCTGCAATTTTTATCTTTTTATGTAAGGTACTTGACCGGTGACGTGCTGTGATGTTACTGTTGATGTTACTTCTGTGGTGGTTGGTCGGTTGTGTTTTACAGCTCAGCCAGGGATGGTATTGTCGTGACGCCAGTGCTAGTCCAGCACACAGGTGTGATGTTGGTACCTGCTTTTTGTTGTGGCTGGCTGTACTGTTCCCCAAATGGTTGGTGACCTGCCGGGCTGTGATCAGTCCCTTGGGCTCTTGTCAAAGTTGTCCTGAGTGTCAATCGACCCACCCGGACTATCTGTCCCACCACCCACAGAAAGGGGAAATGACCCAAAGTGAATGTGTATATGTGCTGGTGCGGATGAAAAGATGACTGAGTCCCAGTGATAAAAATAGAAAAGCTTTTCTGTGCAATCTCTGGACAATACAGAACACTTTTGCAGCAAATAGATAATTTTTATACAGACTTTAGTCCTTAACTTAGCTTCTGCTACAGAGATACTTGGAAGAGAAGAAAATAGTAGAGGTAGTTGTAGCGGTACTGCTAGAGTTGAGAGTTGAGTGGAGCAGAGTAGAGGAATTTGTCAAAGGAGTCCCAACCCAATGTAGTACT
Source organism: Dendropsophus ebraccatus (assembly GCF_027789765.1). NCBI lineage: Eukaryota > Metazoa > Chordata > Amphibia > Anura > Hylidae > Dendropsophus > Dendropsophus ebraccatus. Next base: position 11,970,056 of record NC_091454.1, on the reverse strand, counting down.
TACTTGTGCTTTGCCGGAACATTGGAGAGATACTTGTACCCGTGTTTAGACTTCTGCCCTACAGTGTCGAGCTACTCGTCCTACTAGGGTGATATAAGCCCCAGCCGTGGTTACCTGGGTGAAGTTAAGTGTCCAAGACTTCCAGGGGTTACTTGCACTGCGAGATAGGATACGTATACCCGCTGGTAGCTTTGTCCTATCCAGGCTAGTTCCTTTTGTGTAGTAGGATACTGCCCTGCACTTTGTAGTGTGGTTCTCGGCTGGGATGATCCCTGATTTTTCTCCCTTTTGTAGTGTCTAGCACTGCAGTATAGATATAGGATATAGACTGAAAGAACTGAGTGTCTCTGGTTGCTTCATACATGTGTAGACTGCACTCACTGAACACATTATCTAGACTGAACTGACTTCCTGTCCACATGGGCTTACTAGTTACATCCTCAGTGTGTGTGTGTGTGTGTGTGTGCGTGTGTGTGTGTGTGTGTGTGTGTGTGTGTGTGTGTTTGTGTAGGTGTAGAGCAGGGATAGGTCAGCACTGAACACATGGTACATGGAAAAAAGTAACCCTTTGCTTAACTTCAGCTATGCATGATATAACAGGGTTTAAAAGTAACACTGACACCTAGTGGTGAAACTAGAGAATACTACCTTCATCACCACTGAATCTGGAGAGAGAACTTTGTGACACCACATATGCTCTTGCATTCCTTGCATTGCTATGAGCCACAAATGAAGGAGTCTAAGGGTCAATTTACACAGATTATCTGACAGATTTGAAGCCAAAGCCAGGAATGGATTTGAAAAGAGGAGAAATCTCAGACCTGATCTCTGGTTATAGTGTGTTGCTTGCTTTGGCTTCAAATCTTTGGCAGATACTCTGTCAGATAATCTTTCTGTGTAAATGGACCCCTATGCTACGTTTACACGGAGCGATTATCGGGCGAATTTTCGCGATAACGATCGAATTTGAATGATAATCGTACGTGTAAACGCGGCGAACGATCGAAAAATCGTTCATTTTGATCTTTTAACAGGTTCATAAATCGTCGTTCGCAAAAAATTCGCACATCCTTCCGTGTAAACAGTCGTTCACTGATTTTACCTATGTGCTAGATCGCAAAGCGAACAATCTGTACGATATATCATACCGTCTAAACTTCGAAATCGTTAATCGTACGATCGGGCCAACAATCGCCTTGTGTAAACTTAGCATAAGTAGTTCTGACCATTATATTTTTGATTTTCATGTGTTTAGTGTTTTGAGGAGGGTGGGTTGAAGGTGACAGAGTCCCTTTAAAGTAACAATTGCAGTGTACAGGGGAATGTGCGGCCGACAGTGATAAATTAAATAAACCGCCCACAGAAAAGATGCGATCAGCTGATGAGCGGGTATTTTTTTCCACTCTTTGACTGATCGCTGACACTTTTACACAGTCCGATTATTGGCTGAATGAGAGTCTCTAGCATTGCTCCTTGCTGATAATCAGCCCATATAAAAGGGCCTTCAAGAATGTCTATAGTCCACACTGATAATGTTTCCTATTCCAGAAAGGGAAAATCGGCTAGCTATAAGAGTTAAAGGGGAACTCCGGGTAGAGGTAAAAAAAAATGAAACTTCTGCAGAAGCATATAGCATTACTTACCTATATATCCCAGTTTTGAAACTACCAAAAATCCATTTGTTGTGGGGGGTTTTGTTCTGTTTTGTGTTTCTGTATTTCCTGTTTGAGCAGATGTACTCAGTACTACAGGTTCCAGAATGCAATGCTTTCCCTCAGCTGTTCCATCACAGTCCCCCACCCTGTGTTCACACATTGCAGTTTCATTATGTTACTGAATTATTTGCAGTAATTTATCATTTCATTGTTGTCCCACCCGCACAGCACGCTGTATTCTCTACCTGTAACACCACACAGCACGCTGTATTCTCTACCTGTAACACCACACAGCACGCTGTATTCTCTACCTGTAACACCACACAGCACACTGTATTCTCTACCTGTAACACCACACAGCACACTGTATTCTCTACCTGTAACACCACACAGCACTGTATTCTCTACCTGTAACACCACACAGCACACTGTATTCTCTACCTGTAACACCACACAGCACGCTGTATTCTCTATATGTAACACCACACAGCACACTGTATTCTCTACCTGTAACACCACACAGCACACTGTATTCTCTACCTGTAACACCACACAGCACGCTGTATTCTCTACCTGTAACACCACACAGCACTGTATTCTCTACCTGTAACACCACACAGCACACTGTATTCTCTACCTGTAACACCACACAGCACACTGTATTCTCTACCTGTAACACCACACAGCACACTGTATTCTCTACCTGTAACACCACACAGCACACTGTATTCTCTACCTGTAACACCACACAGCACGCTGTATTCTCTACCTGTAACACCACACAGCACTGTATTCTCTACCTGTAACACCACACAGCACACTGTATTCTCTACCTGTAACACCACACAGCACACTGTATTCTCTACCTGTAACACCACACAGCACACTGTATTCTCTACCTGTAACACCACACAGCACGCTGTATTCTCTACCTGTAACACCACACAGCACGCTGTATTCTCTACCTGTAACACCACACAGCATGCTGTATTCTCTACCTGTAACACCACACAGCACGCTGTATTCTCTACCTGTAACACCACACAGCATGCTGTATTCTCTACCTGTAACACCACACAGCACACTGTATTCTCTACCTGTAACACCACACAGCACTGTATTCTCTACCTGTAACACCACACAGCACGATGTATTCTCTACCTGTAACACCACACAGCACGCTGTATTCTCTACCTGTAACACCACACAGCACACTGTATTCTCTACCTGTAACACCACACAGCACACTGTATTCTCTTTCTGTAACACCACACAGCACACTGTATTCTCTTTCTGTAACACCACACAGCACACTGTATTCTCTACCTGTAACACTGCGCAGCACTGTATTCTCTACCTGTAACACCACACAGCACACTGTATTCTCTACCTGTAACACCACACAGCACACTGTATTCTCTACCTGTAACACCACACAGCACGCTGTATTCTCTACCTGTAACACCACACAGCACTGTATTCTCTACCTGTAACACCACACAGCACGCTGTATTCTCTACCTGTAACACCAGACACCATGCTGTATTCTCTACCTGTAACACCACACAGCACACTGTATTCTCTACCTGTAACACCACACAGCACGCTGTATTCTCTACCTGTAACACCACACAGCACGCTGTATTCTCTACCTGTAACACCACACAGCGCGCTGTATTCTCTACCTGTAACACCACACAGCACTGTATTCTCTACCTGTAACACCACACAGCACACTGTATTCTCTACCTGTAACACCACACAGCGCGCTGTATTCTCTACCTGTAACACCACACAGCACTGTATTCTCTACCTGTAACACCACACAGCACGCTGTATTCTCTACCTGTAACACCACACAGCACACTGTATTCTCTACCTGTAACACCACACAGCACACTGTATTCTCTACCTGTAACACCACACAGCACGCTGTATTCTCTACCTGTAACACCACACAGCACACTGTATTCTCTACCTGTAACACCGCACAGCACGCTGTATTCTCTACCTGTAACACCACACAGCACACTGTATTCTCTACCTGTAACACCACACAGCACGCTGTATTCTCTACCTGTAACACCACACAGCACACTGTATTCTCTACCTGTAACACCACACAGCACACTGTATTCTCTACCTGTAACACCACACAGCATGCTGTATTCTCTACCTGTAACACCACACAGCCCGCTGTATTCTCTACCTGTAACACCACACAGCACACTGTATTCTCTACCTGTAACACCACACAGCACACTGTATTCTCTACCTGTAACACCACACAGCATGCTGTATTCTCTACCTGTAACACCACACAGCACGCTGTATTCTCTACCTGTAACACCACGGAGCACTGTATTCTCTACCTGTAACACCACACAGCACTGTATTCTCTACCTGTAACACCACACAGCACACTGTATTCTCTACCTGTAACACCACACAGCACGCTGTATTCTCTACCTGTAACACCACACATAATATGATCAAGCATCTTTTATCTTTGAAGTTGATTCCTACAACAAAAAGGACTTTATCCGATACTATCTTACATGGCATATACTGTTTATGCCTTTTGTGCAGGTGGGATTGGCAGTGTCGGCTCTTATCCTCTCTGCTGTTTAGCATTATCTATTTGTGTTACTGAATAACTTTTGTGCAGATACTGCAGTACTGCAATGACACTCCAACATGTGTGAACACAGCCCTAATTTCTCTGTAGACTTTTGCACAATCAGCGAAGTTGAAACACCTTCTTCTGGCCGGTCAGAGATGGTGAATCACACCCTCCCTGCATCATCAGCCTGTGTCTGGCAAACACACACAATGTGAGACAGAGGCATGGGATATTTGTCTCCTAAGGGGGGAGAGCAGAAGGAGCAAGAGACAATGTGGATTGGCACAGGGGCCATTTTTCTTCACTTCCTGGATTTCTATCAGCTACCAGTGTGGCAGAACAGCACAGATACGGTAATACATTGTATAGACACATCTATATAACTTTTAATGTACTTTTAATAGAAAACAAGTTTTCCTTATCCGGAGTTCCCCTTTAACAGTTCCTCAAGGACTCTATTACCTTACCCAAATTTTTGTCGGTATAAGTCGGTGGTAGAGCTGATCAGCTGCACGGCACACTCCTCTTTTCTCCTCTATACTGGTAGTAACTAGCAGGGGGCTACAAAGTGTTGTCTAGACTGGACCTTTCAATTCATAAGTAGAGATGATTGAAGTTTTGAAAAGTTTGTTTCATCTGGTTCCAAAATTTCAGGATTTTTACTCTCTAAAAAGCCCTGCAACACATTTCTAGGTTGTCTGGGAGTGTTTTTAAATACATTAGAGTTCTTATTAATAGAGGTGAGCAAACTTGAGATTCAATAAATTTTAACGGAGTGACAGCAGGGAGTATGTAGCAGGAAGAGCAGTGTCAGGGACCCCACAGGGCCTACGAATGACAGAAGAGGGTGGTGGGCAGCAGGAGAATTGGTCTCAGGGACCCCACAGGGCCTACGAATGACAGAAGAGGGTGGTGAGCAGCAGGAGAATTGGTCTCAGGGACCCCACAGGGCCTACGAACAGGCTCGGACTGGGCCACCGGGGGGCCGGGGAAACCCCCGGTGGGCCCCGAGCTGGAGTGGGCCCCGCCCCCCTGTCAGGGGACACAGGGCTGGAGACTGCAGCCATGTGGTCTCCAGCCAACAAGCCCAGCCGGGGCCCCGTGCTCCCGGGGGGCCCACTCAGGTGCCGCACCTATCTTTTTAACTGGAAGCGATCGCAACAATCGCTTCCAGTTAAATGTAGTGTGCTGATTGACAGCGCGAGAAGCCATAGGCTTCCCGCCCTGTCAATCACTCTTGTGACCGCAAGCAGCGTTTGCTTGCGATCACAAGAGTGTCAGTGTCACCTCCGCTCCCGCCCCCGACAGATCCGCAGCATCCTGGGGAAGTCCCGGGCAGCACGTCGCCTCTGAGCTCAGTGTGCGCTGCGGCGGCTGGGACTTCCGGCTGGGAGCGTGTACCGGAAGTCTCAGCCGCCGCGGCGCACACAGAGCTCAGAGGCGACGTGCTGCCCGGGACTTCAACAGGATGCGGCTGATCTGTCGTGAAGAGAGAAGAAGACACCCGCGACCGACGGGGGAGCGTGTTGTAAGGTGAGTTGTTTTTGTTTATTTTTAGGGGGACATCAGGAGAGGGCTATATGGGGGATGGACAACAGAAGGGGGGCTATATTGGGGTGAACAACAGAAGGGGGGCTATATTGGGGTGAACAACAGAAGGGGGGCTATATGGGGGATGGACAACAGGAGGGGGCTATATGGGGGATGGACAACAGAAGGGGGCTATATTGGGGTGAACAACAGAAGGGGGGCTATATGGGGGATGGACAACAGAAAGGGGGCTATATGGGGGATGGACAACAGAAGGGGGGCTATATGGGGGATGGACAACAGAAGGGGGGCTATATGGGGGATGGACAACAGAAGGGGGGCTATATGGGGGATGGACAACAGGAGGGGGCTATATGGGGGATGGACAACAGAAAGGGGGCTATATGGGGGATGGACAACAGAAGGGGGGCTATATGGGGGATGGACAACAGGAGGGGGCTATATGGGGGATGGACAACAGAAGGGGGGCTATATGGGGGATGGACAACAGGAGGGGGCTATATGGGGGATGGACAACAGAAGGGGGCTATATGGGGGATAGACAACGAAAGGGGGCTGTATAGGGGGATGGACAACAGACGGGGCTATATAGGGGGGTGAAAAACAAGGGGGCTATATAGGAGGTGAACAACAGAAGGGGGCTATATGGGGGATTAACAACAGGAGGGGGGCTATATAGAGGGATTAACAACAGAAGGGGGCTATATGGGGGATTAACAACAGAAGGGGGGCTATATAGAGGGATTAACAACAGAAGGGGGCTATAGGGGGGATTAACAACAGAAGGGGGGCTATATGAGGGATAGACAACGAAAGGGGGCTGTATAGGGGGATGGACAACAGACGGGGGCTATATAGGGGGGTGAAAAACAAGGGGGCTATATTGGGGTGAACAACAGAAGGGGGCTATATGGGGGATGGACAACAGAAGGGGGGCTATATTGGGGTGAACAACAGAAGGGGGGCTATATGGGGGATGGACAACAGGAGGGGGCTATATGGGGGATGGACAACAGAAGGGGGCTATATGGGGGATGGACAACAGAAGGGGGCTATATGGGGGATGGACAACAGAAGGGGGGCTATATTGGGGTGAACAACAGAAGGGGGGCTATATGGGGGATGGACAACAGAAGGGGGCTATATGGGGGATGGACAACAGAAGGGGGGCTATATGGGGGATGGACAACAGAAGGGGGCTATATGGGGGATGGACAACAAAAGGGGGTTATATAGGGGGTGAACAACAGAAGGGGGCTATATGGGGGATGGACAACAGAAGGGGGGCTATATGGGGGATGGACAACAGAAGGGGGGCTATATGGGGGATGGACAACAGAAGGGGGACTATATGGGGGATGGACAACAGGAGGGGGCTATATGGGGGATGGACAACAGGAGGGGGCTATATGGGGGATGGACAACAGGAGGGGGCTATATGGGGGATGGACAACAGGAGGGGGCTATATGGGGGATGGACAACAGGAGGGGGCTATATGGGGGATGGACAACAGAAGGGGGGCTATATGGGGGATGGACAACAGAAGGGGGGCTATATGGGGGATGGACAACAGAAGGGGGGCTATATGGGGGATGGACAACAGGAGGGGGCTATATGGGGGATGGACAACAGAAGGGGGGCTATATGGGGGATGGACAACAGGAGGGGGCTATATGGGGGATGGACAACAGAAGGGGGGGCTATATTGGGTTGAACAACAGAAGAGGGGCTATATGGGGGATGGACAACAGAAGGGGGGCTATATGGGGGATGGACAACAGAAGGGGGGCTATTTTGGGTTGAACAACAGAAGGGGGGCTATATGGGGGATGGACAACAGGAGGGGGCTATATGGGGGATGGACAACAGGAGGGGGCTATATGGGGGATGGACAACAGGAGGGGGCTATATGTGGGATGGACAACAGAAGGGGGCTATATAGGGGGTGGACAACAGAAGGGGGCTATATGGGGGATAGACAACGAAAGGGGGCTGTATAGGGGGATGGACAACAGACGGGGGCTATATAGGGGGGTGAAAAACAGAAGGGGGCTATATAGGGGGTGAACAACAGAAGGGGGCTATATGGGGGATTAACAACAGAAGGGGGGCTATATGGGGGATGGACAACAGGAGGGGGCTATATGGGGGATTAACAACAGAAGGGGGGCTATATGGGGGATGGACAACAGGAGGGGGCTATATGGGGGGTGGACAACAGAAGGGGGCTATATGGGGGATAGACAACAGAAGGGGGCTATATGGGGGATAGACAACGAAAGGGGGCTGTATAGGGGGATGGACAACAGACGGGGACTGTATAGGGGGGTGAAAAACAGAAGGGGGCTATATAGGGGGTGAACAACAGAAGGGGGCTATATGGGGGATTAACAACAGGAGGGGGGCTATATAGAGGGATTAACAACAGAAGGGGGCTATATGGGGGATTAACAACAGAAGGGGGGCTATATGGGGATTAACAACAGAAGGGGGCTATATGGGGATTAACAACAGAAGGGGGGCTATATAGAGGGATTAAAAACAGAAGGGGGCTATTTAGGGGGGTGAACAACAGAAGGGGGCTATATAGGGGGGTGAACAACAGAAGGGGGCTATATAGGGGGGTGAACAACAGAAGGGGGCTATATAGGGGGTGAACAACAGAAGGGGGCTATATAGGGGGGTGAACAACAGAAGGGGGCTAAATGGGGGGGGGCAACAGAAGGGGGCTAAATAGGGGGGTGAACAACAGAAGGGGGCTATATGGGGGGATGGAAAACAGAAGGGGGCTATATAGGGGGATGGACAACAGAAGGGGGCTATATGGGGGGATGGACAACAGAAGGGGGCTATATAGGGGGGTAAACAACAAAGGGGGGCTATATAGGGGGTGAATAACAGAAGGGGGCTATATAGGGGGATGGACAACAGAAGGAGGCTAAATAGGGGTGTGAATAACAGAAGGGGGCTATATAGGGGGGTGAACAACAGAAGGGGGCTATATAGGGGGGGTGAACAACAAAAGGGGGCTGTATAGGGGGATGGACAACAAAAGGGGGCTGTTTAGGGCGATGGACAACATAAGGGGGCCATATAGGAGGATGGACAACATAAGGGGCTATATAGGGGGATTGACAACAGAAGGGGGCTATATAGGGGATGGACAACATAAGGGGGCTGTATAGGGGGATGGACAACAAAAGGGGGCTATCTACAGTATATGGGGGATGGATAACACAGGGGAGCCATTTATAAGGGGGACAACATAGGGGAGCCATTTATAGGTGAGACAACACAGGGGGGATGTATATAATAGGGCATGCACAGAGGGGGTCATATACTATTGGGCAGTGATAGGGAACCTTGGCTCTCCAGCTAATGCAAAACTACAGCTTTAGCTGTGGCTGTCCAGGCATGATGGGAGTTGTAGTTTTGCAACAGCTGGAGGGCCATGGTTCCCTACCCCTTGTATAGGGGATGCACAGAGGTTGTCATCTACTATAGGGGGACTGCGCATAGGGGGATTTCTACTATAGTAGATGCACATGGGGCCATCTATATGGAAGACTGAACAAGGGACCAGTAAAGGGGCCAATACAGATGTGCAGTGTGTAGAGAGATGAGGATGGTGCCAGAGTGTGAAGCCTAATATGTCTGTCTGGCAGATTCTGTGGATTCGTGGCTCGGAGAAGTTCTAATGGCCCAGGGCAGATGGAGAAGAAAATGAAAAGCGAAGAACTCCGATCAGAGAAGACGTCTCCTGTGAGTCACCTGATGTAACTGCAGTGTAATGTATATGGTGTATAGAGCCTGTGTAGAGCTGGGTCTGCCTCTATATGACTGGATGAGGTGATAGTGGTTTGTGTACAGAGGATTTTATTCAGTAGCAGTGGTGACGGTGTAAGTCAGTATGTGGTGGTACTAGTCAGTAGTAGCGGCGGTAATATTTCCCCCTTGTATACTGGTAATATTAGTCATAGTATACAGGATTTGGTCAGCACCAGTATAGCGGTAATATGTATGGTGATACTATTTCCCTCCTATATACTGGTATTATTGGTAATATCGGTCGTGATAGACAGGATCTGGTCAGTAACAGTATGGCGGTAATATGTGTGGGGATATTTGCTCTTTATATACTGGTGTTATTGGTAGCTGTATGACTTTTGTATCTGTATAAAGTGTTATCATGCAAAGAAACCTGTCTTATAGCCAATTGCACAGGGCAATTATAGGTAACAAAAGCTCCTAGGAAGCCCTATGTAAAAGTGTCAGAGATCAGCTGACGCGCAAATGCCCGCTAGTCGGCTGATTTGATCTTTTGTGCAGCTGTATAAATCATTGTTGTTGGCCGCACATCTCAGTGTATTCCTGCCCTGCTGATTAGCAATCGTTTTCAGCCCTATGCTGCCCCATATCACACCATGTTAATGGACCCTTATTAATGTTACCATAGATAAGTATAGTGGCTGAAGGGTGGGCCCCAAGAATGATTTCCCCTGGTGGGCCCAAGCACTCCAGTCCGACACTGCCTACGAATGACAGAAGAGGGTGGTGGGCAGCAGGAGAATTGGTCTCAGGGACCCCACAGGGCGTATGAATGACAGAAGAGGATGGTGAGCAGCAGGAGAATTGGTCTCAGGGACCCCACAGGGCCTACGAATGACAGAAGAGGGTGGTGGGCAGCAGGAGAATTGGTCTCAGGGACCCCACAGGGCGTACGAATGACAGAAGAGGGTGGTGAGCAGCAGGAGAATTGGTCTCAGGGACCCCACAGGGCCTACGAATGACAGAAGAGGTGGTGGGAAGAAATTAGGTAGAAATTGAAACTAATGTAAACTGATGCCCAAACTGCATCTTATAAAGGCACATAGGAAGGAGCCCACCAGGCTGCGCAGAGCAAGGAACTTCCAGGGGAACTAGAGAAGGGCAACAAGGCTAGGTGTGGGGACAGGAGGGAACATAAAGGGAATGCCAATTGGGAATCCCATGAGCGTAGATGCAGGAGTAGATGGTATCAGGACCAGGATCAGAGACAACTGGTGGTGGAAAGGTATGACATTCTGCAGGCCTCCCTAATTAGAGAAATTGGCAAGTAAAGCCACCCAAATTGTAATGACCCAGCTCCTCTATTATACTGACTACATTAGAGGAGAAGGAGGAAGAGGGGACTGGTCTGCCGGTGCCAACGGGCTGTGGTGACGATGAAAGGACCAGATTCCAAGTGGTCAATAGAAATGATCGAACATCGGGATTTTGCTGGTTTGATCGAACTCGAACCTTCAGCATTTGATTCCCGATGCCTTCCCGTTCCATGGGGAAGGAGGAGACAGCCCGAGTACCGCCTTGAATTCTGGGATACAATCTATTACCAGCCTATTACGATCGAACCAGCACAATCCCGATGTTCCATCATCTCTAGTGGTCAACAGCAAGCCAGTCTGGGAGGGAGACAGCGGGAGAGTCCAGAAAGCAAAACAAATGTGTCAGATCACTATGGAAGCACAGGGTAAAGGTGGAAGAGCCTCTGCGCACGATCATCCGCGGGGTTGTCCCCATCTGTATGTTGTCTCTGTGTCGCTGATGGCGGACTGGTTGTAGAAGGCATCTCATGTAGAGGGTACACACCTAAATGTCAGGAAAAAGGTGCACTGAGACGTCCTCATATTGCACAGTCCATGAGGTCTGCATAATGGTCTCCGTATCTGAGTAATAGTAAAGTCTGCAGAGTATGTCCCTGAAGGTAGTGGAGTTGTGTGGTTGTGCCTGTGCAACTCTAAGGACTTTGCCCAGAGTAAAGTCAGAATCCAGGGGTCTGGATGTTGAAAAATCAATTAAAGAGTCACTGTCGTATTTTTTATTTTTTTTTTATTTTTTTTTTGCAGAAATCAATAGTCCAGGCGATTTTAAGAAACTTTGTAATTGGGTTTATTAGCCAAATCTGCCATTATCTGCATGTAAAAAGCCTTTTCCCAGGTCCCCCCCACCTTCCTCTTCTTCATCCACTCCGAAAAATCTGAAAATTCTGACTTGTTGCAGGAGACGTCCCCTGTCTGCTCTATAGAGAGGGGAGGGGGGAGGAGGAAGGAGGGAGTTAGCCGGCAGCAGAAAGCAGATAACAGAGGATTACAGGCACAGAGCTGGGTGACAGCTGTAATCCGAGCTCAGACAGGTCAGTGGTGACTGTCCCAGGAGATAATGGGTGAGGTGTTTGTAGATTAACTCTTTGTTGTCCTGTTTTGGTCTTTTCTTTAGCTCTCTCCATAGGAGAACAATGAAGACAGGGGGGAGAGCTTCAAACTGCTTTTTCATGATAAAAATGCATTTTTCGGATAATAAACCCAATTACAAAGTTTGTTAAAATCGCCTGTACTATTGATTTCTGCAAAAAAAAAATTCACGACAGTGACACTTTAAGTGTACAATGTCGTAGTGGGGCGATAAGGTAATGTAGTTAAATTGAAAGGAAAGTCTTTTTATATTAATAAGCCCCTTCCCATGAACCACCCCCCCTCCCCCTTTTTGCATTTTATAAATAAAAATAAATAAACAAATAAATTTGGTATCGCCGCATGCATCACTTTACTGATCTCTCCCCAAAAAATTCCATAGTGCAAAATTGCAGATTTTTAGTCAAGTCAAATCCAGAAAAATTGTAATAAAAAGTGATAAAAAATATAGGCACATACACAAGCGAGGTACCATAGGACAAACAATTTTTCTGGTTTCGCAGCTATTTTATGGAAAAATTGAGTCTATCATTGCAAAGTACAATTAGTGGTGCAAAAAATAAGGGCTCATGTGGGTCTATACGTGAAAAAAAAAATACAAGCACTATGGTTTAAAAACACACGGAGGGAAAAAACTAAATGAAAATTTAGGTGACATATTCCCTTTAAGACAAACATTGTTTTGCTCCCTAGTTCTCCTGATCATCTAGGAGGAGCATAAGCTGCTGGGTATGGAAGCGTGAATGCACAAATTCGCGTTCCAGGGATTCCATAGGGTACCAGGGGTAGAATCCAACTTCAGGGGTACATATGGGCTGCTGCATAGCTCATGTGCAGCCTATTAGGCAGTATGTTGCTGTCTGTTAGACCAGCCTCGGAGAATGCAGGAACTGGGCAATTTGAGTGGTAGCACCTGAAGACCGAGTCACCGGATGATTGGGAGAATACACTTATCTCTTCTACCAGATAGGTGTGGGATGGGAAGGAAAGGCCTGGACCTCGCACAAGGTGCTTCATAGCTAAGGGTACGTTTACAAAACACCTATACAAGCCTATACATCTAGCCGGCCACGCTCCACATGGTGGTATCTTACTACTGCCTCTCTCCAGCACTGCTCACTTTATTATAGAGCTTGAAAATCCCTATATTGTAATCCGTATTCTTCTTCTTCTTCGGTTTCTTCTTCCAGCCATTATTCTGCGCGTAATACAGCCCGAACCGCTTTGGGCACAGACTCCGTTCAAACTGTGTTTGGAAGCCCTCGGCGGTGACAGGTGTGCTAACTATTTTTTGTTTCAATTGGAATTGTAGTTTTTTAAGAAATTTATGTTTAACCCCTTAAAGACAGAGCCAATTTTGATGTTTGCGTTTTCCTTTTTTTCCTCCTTGTGCTTAAAAGGCCATAGCACTTGCATTTTTCCACCTAGAAACCCACATGAGCCTTTATTTTTTGCGTCACTAATTGTACTTTGCAATGAAAGGCTGAATTTTTGCATAAAGTACACTGCGAAACCAGAAAAAAAAAAAGTGTTATACAACTTTGAAATGTATGTCTGTGAATTGCCCCCTTCCGTGTCCCCCCACCCCCTTCTGTGTACCCGGAAGTGTGGTGCATTATACATACCTGATCCGTGTCGACACCGTCTCCTATCTTCAGGTCCCTCTTAAAGGGACCCTGGTCGCTCTTAAAAGGGATGGGACCCAAGTCGCTCTTAAAGGGACCCATTTCGCTCTTTTAAGGGACCCCGGGACTCCTTTTAAGAGCAACCTGGGTCCCTTTAAGAGCGAAATGGGTCCCTTTAAGAGCGTCCTGGGTCCCTTTAAGAAAGACTTTAACCCTTTAAGGACGGGGCCCATTTTCGTTTTTGCGTTTTCGTTTTTTCCTCCTTGTGCATAAAAGGCCATAGCACTTGCATTTTTCCACCTAGAAACCCACATGAGCCTTTATTTTTTGCGTCACTAATTGTACTTTGCAATGACAGGCTGAATTTTTGCATAAAGTACACTGCGAAACCAGAAAAAAATTGAAAGTGTGGTGAAATTGAAAAAAAAAAACGCATTTATTTTATTTGGTGGGTATGTGTTTTTACGCCATTCGCCCTGGGGTAAAACTGACGTGTTATGCATGTTCCTCAAGTCGTTACGATTACTATGATATGTAACATGTATAACTTATATTGTATCTGATGGCCTGTAAAAAATTCAAACCATTGTTAACATATATACGTTCCTTAAAACCGCTCCATTCCCAGGCTTATAGCGCTTTTATCCTTTGGTCTATGGGGCTGTGTGAGGTGTCATTTTTTGCGCCATGATGTGATCTTTCTATCGGTACCTTGATTGCGCATTTACGACTTTTTGATCGCTTTTTATTACATTTTTTCTGGATTTGATGCGACCAAAAATGCGCAATTTTGCACTTTGGGATTTTTTTGCGCTGACGCCGTTTACCGTGCGAGATCAGAAATGTGATTAATTAATAGTTCAGGCGATTACGCACGCGGCGATAGCAAACATGTTTGTTTATTTATTTTTATTTAAAACCTGGAAAAAGGGGGTGATTCAAACTTTTATTAGGGGAGGGGGCTTTTTACTAATAATGACACTTTTTTTTTCTTTTTTACACTTATACTAGAAGCCCCCCTGGGGTTAGGGTTATTCCCCCTGGGGTTAGGGTTATTCCCCCTGGGGTTAGGGTTATTCCCCCCTGGGGTTAGGGTTATTCCCCCTGGGGTTAGGGTTATTCCCCCTGGGGTTAGGGTTATACCCCCTGGGTTTAGGGTTATACCCCCTGGGTTTAGGGTTATTCCCCCTGGGGTTAGGGTTATTCCCCCTGGGGTTAGGGTTATTCCCCCTGGGGTTAGGGTTATTCCCCCTGGGGGACTTCTAGTATATACACTTGGATCTCTCATTGAGATCGATGATCCATGAGATCGGCACTCGTTTGCTTTCGGCTGCTGCAGCCGAAAACAAACGAGTGCCGAGCCGGGGACGGCGCCATCTTGGACGAGTCCCCGGCTGGCTTCAGTTACGGAGATCGCTCCTCCGGGACAAGGTCCCGGAGGAGCGATCTCCCCCACTAGACACCAGAGAAACGTTGCCTCTGGTAATCGGAGGCAGCTGTCAACTTTGACAGCTGCCTCCGATTAGCTAATTAGCGGGCACGGCGATTCGACCGTGCCCGCTAATAGCGGCGATCCCGGGCTACACGCGGCACTCGGGATCGCGGCCCCGCTTTGAAGTGCAAGTGAGGACATAGGACGTACGGGTACGTCATATGTCCTTAAGAGGTTAAAGGGGTAGTGCGGCGCTAAGAAATTATTCACAGAATAACACACATTACAGTTATACAACTTTGTAATGTGTGTTATGTCTGTGAATTGCCCCCTTCCCTGTGTCCCCCCACCCCCGCACGTGTACCCGGAAGTGTGGTGCATTATACATACCTGATCCGTGTCGACATTGTCTCCGATCTTCTGAAAGTGACGTCATCTTCGGCCGGCCTGCGAAGCTCTCTGATCGTCCCGAGTGCCGGCCGCCCTCTGCCGCGTCATCCGATGCTCAGCCGCGATTGGCCGAGTTATGCTCAGCCAATCGCGAAGATAACGTTTGGCACAAGATGGCGGACGGGCGCGACACGGATCAGGTAATGTTTAATGCACCAACACTTCCGGGTACACGTGCGGGGGTGGGGGGACACAGGGAAGGGGGTGATTCACAGACATAACATACATTACAAAGTTGTATAACTTTGTAATGTGTGTTATTCTGTGAATAATTTCTTAGCGCCGCACTACCCCTTTAAGAGCGACTTGGGTCCCTTTTAAGAGCGACCCGGGTCCCTTTTAAGAGCGACCCGGGTCCCTTTTAAGAGCGACCCGGGTCCCTTTTAAGAGCGACCCGGGTCCCTTTTATGAGCGACCTCTGTCCCTTTAAGAGCGACCTCTGTCCCTTTAAGTGCGACTCGGGTCCCTTTAAGAGCGACCCAGGTCCCTTTAAGAGCGACCTCTGTCCCTTTAAGAGCAAAGGGACCCATGTTGCTCTTAAAGGGACCCAGGTCGCTCTTAAAGGAACGCGACCCAAGTTGCTCTTAAAGGGACGGCACCCAGGGTTAAAGTTTCTCTTAAAAGGAAGTCACTGGGAAAGGGGCGCTCTGGAAGTCACTATTAAAGGGGCGCTCTGGAAGTCACTATTAAAGGGGCGCTCTGGAAGTCACTATTAAAGGGGCGCTCTGGAAGTCACTATTAAAGGGGCGCTCTGGAAGTCACTATTAAAGGGGCGCTCTTTTCAAGCACTATGTATTTCCCTGGAAATGCAAATTTAGTTTTCACTAGTGATTTTTTTTTCTATTTGTTTAATATAGGATTCATATATTTTTCTAACTTCTGGTAGTGTGCCTAGTTATATATGACACACACTATTCTTTGGTCTATATAACGTCCATTTACATTAACAGATGTGTTATCGCGTGGGGATGCAGACGAGCGACGATCAGCGGGATCAGCGCCTTTACAGTTTGAAGCCTGCTCTAAGCGCGCGATCAGCCGAGGGTCAGGCATTTCCGCTATCTTCAGCTGATCGCTGTCACTTTTACACAACCCAGTTATAGACCGCTGGAGCATTTCTTGCCACTCTCCTGGCAGAAAACCGGCTGATCAATTATATACATAGATTTTTTTATTAACCCCTAAAATATCAAACAGTTACACAGAGCATGTGATTCTGTCATTGCATGGAAAACAGAAAAAGAAATTATGAAAAATCAATATCACTTGGATTATCAGATGCCGGATTAAAGGAAATTCACTGTATACTGTATTTTTCGTTTTATAAGACGCATTTTTTAACAAGAAAATATCTTGCTATAAAGTGCCCGCGTCTTATATTCAGGAGACACTGATCACATGACTGGCATCCTGAAAGGTGAAATATGCAAGAAAAGGAAAACATTTAAAGTTTTATTCTCTGTATATTCATATGGATCTATATAACTGGTGTCTGTTGGCATTACCATCACTTTTACACTGTACCTGCAGTAATACTGTAATACTGCAGGGAAATACAATCTGCATTAACATTTGTCTGTGTTTTTTATGGTGGTGTAGCAGAGTTGTGTGTGTGTGTGTGTGTGTGTGTGTGTCTATGTGTATTGATAAAACATTGTGTGCCTGTGGATGTTTGTACAGCCAAACTGAGTGTGTGTGATGTAGCTGGAAGTATATGACATAGCAGAGCTGAGTGTGTGTGATGTAGCTGGGAGTATATGACATAGTAGAGCTGAGTGTGTGTGATGTAGCTGGGTATATATGACATAGTAGAGCTGAGTGTGTGTGATGTAGCTGGGAGTATATGACATAGTAGAGCTGAGTGTGTGTGATGTAGCTGGGAGTATATGACATAGTAGAGCTGAGTGTGTGTGATGTACCTGGGTGTATATGACATAGTAGAGCTGAGTGTGTGTGATGTAGCTGGGAGTATATGACATAGTAGAGCCGAGTGTGTGTGATGTAGCTGGGTGTATATGACATAACAGAGCTGAGTGTGTGTGATGTAGCTGGGTATATATGACATAGCAGAGCCGAGTGTGTATGATGTAGCTGGGTGTATATGACATAGCAGAGCTGAGTGTGTATGATGTAGCTGGGTGTATATGACATAGTAGAGCTGAGTGTGTATGATGTAGCTGGGTGTATATGACATAGTAGAGCTGAGTGTGTATGATGTAGCTGGGTGTATATGACATAGCAGAGCTGAGTGTGTATGATGTAGCTGGGTGTATATGACATAGTAGAGCTGAGTGTGTATGATGTAGCTGGGTGTATATGACATAGTAGAGCTGAGTGTGTGTGATGTAGCTGGGTGTATATGACATAGCAGAGCTGAGTGTGTATGATGTAGCTGGGTTTATATGACATAGCAGAGCTGAGTGTGTATGATGTAGCTGGGTGTATATGACATAGCAGAGCTGAGTGTGTATGATGTAGCTAGGAGTATATGACATAGTAGAGCTGAGTGTGTGTGATGTAGCTGGGTGTATATGACATAGTAGAGCTGAGTGTGTGTGATGTAGCTGGGTGTATATGACATAGTAGAGCTGAGTGTGTATGATGTAGCTGGGTGTATATGACATAGCAGAGCTGAGTGTGTATGATGTAGCTAGGAGTATATGACATAGTAGAGCTGAGTGTGTGTGATGTAGCTGGGTGTATATGACATAGTAGAGCTGAGTGTGTGTGATGTAGCTGGGTGTATATGACATAGTAGAGCTGAGTGTGTGTGATGTAGCTGGGTGTATATGACATAGTAGAGCTGAGTGTGTATGATGTAGCTGGGTGTATATGACATAGTAGAGCTGAGTGTGTATGATGTAGCTGGGTGTATATGACATAGCAGAGCTGAGTGTGTATGATGTAGCTGGGTGTATATGACATAGTAGAGCTGAGTGCGTATGATGTAGCTGGGTGTATATGACATAGCAGAGCTGAGTGTGTATGATGTAGCTAGGAGTATATGACATAGTAGAGCTGAGTGTGTATGATGTAGCTGGGAGTATATGACATAGTAGAGCTGAGTGTGTGATGTAGCTGGGTGTATATGACATAGCAGAGCTGAGTGTGTATGATGTAGCTGGGTATATATGACATAGCAGAGCTGAGTGTGTGTGATGTAGCTGGGTGTATATGACATAGTAGAGCTGAGTGTGTGTGATGTAGCTGGGTGTATATGAAATAGTAGAGCTGAGTGTGTGTGATGTAGCTGGGTGTATATGACATAACAGAGCTGAGTGTGTATGATGTAGCTGGGTTTATATGACATAGCAGAGCTGAGTGTGTATGATGTAGCTGGGTGTATATGACATAGCAGAGCTGAGTGTGTATGATGTAGCTAGGAGTATATGACATAGTAGAGCTGAGTGTGTGTGATGTAGCTGGGTGTATATGACATAGTAGAGCTGAGTGTGTGTGATGTAGCTGGGTGTATATGACATAGTAGAGCTGAGTGTGTATGATGTAGCTGGGTGTATATGACATAGCAGAGCTGAGTGTGTATGATGTAGCTGGGTGTATATGACATAGTAGAGCTGAGTGTGTATGATGTAGCTGGGTGTATATGACATAGCAGAGCTGAGTGTGTGTGATGTAGCTGGGAGTATATGACATAGCAGAGCTGACTGTGTGTGATGTAGCTGGGAGTATATGACATAGAAGAGCTGAGTGTGTGTGATGTAGCTGGATTTATATGACATAGCAGAGCTGAGTGTGTATGATGTAGCTGGGTATATATGACATAGTAGAGCTGAGTGTGTGTGATGTAGCTGGGAGTATATGACATAGTAGAGCTGAGTGCGTATGATGTAGCTGGGTGTATATGACATAGCAGAGCTGAGTGTGTATGATGTAGCTGGGTGTATATGACATAGCAGAGCTGAGTGTGTATGATGTAGCTGGGTATATGTGAAATAGCAGAGCTGAGTGTGTGTGATGTAGCTAGGAGTATATGACATAGTAGAGCTGAGTGTGTATGATGTAGCTGGGAGTATATGACATAGTAGAGCTGAGTGTGTGTGATGTAGCTGGGTGTATATGACATAGTAGAGCTGAGTGTGTATGATGTAGCTGGGTGTATATGACATAGTAGAGCTGAGTGTATGTGATGTAGCTGGGTGTATATGACATAGCAGAGCTGAGTGTGTGTGATGTAGCTAGGTGTATATGACATAGTAGAGCTGAGTGTGTATGATGTAGCTGGGTGTATATGACATAGCAGAGCTGAGTGTGTATGATGTAGCTAGGAGTATATGACATAGTAGAGCTGAGTGTGTATGATGTAGCTGGGTATATATGACATAGTAGAGCTGAGTGTGTGTGATGTAGCTGGGAGTATATGACATAGTAGAGCTGAGTGCGTATGATGTAGCTGGGTGTATATGACATAGCAGAGCTGAGTGTGTATGATGTAGCTGGGTGTATATGACATAGCAGAGCTGAGTGTGTATGATGTAGCTGGGTATATGTGAAATAGCAGAGCTGAGTGTGTGTGATGTAGCTAGGAGTATATGACATAGTAGAGCTGAGTGTGTATGATGTAGCTGGGAGTATATGACATAGTAGAGCTGAGTGTGTGTGATGTAGCTGGGTGTATATGACATAGCAGAGCTGAGTGTGTGTGATGTAGCTGGGAGTATATGACATAGTAGAGCTGAGTGTGTATGATGTAGCTGGGTGTATATGACATAGTAGAGCTGAGTGTATGTGATGTAGCTGGGTGTATATGACATAGCAGAGCTGAGTGTGTGTGATGTAGCTAGGTGTATATGACATAGTAGAGCTGAGTGTGTATGATGTAGCTGGGTGTATATGACATAGCAGAGCTGAGTGTGTGTGATGTAGCTGGGAGTATATGACATAGAAGAGCTGAGTGTGTGTGATGTAGCTGGATTTATATGACATAGCAGAGCTGAGTGTGTATGATGTAGCTGGGTATATATGACATAGTAGAGCTGAGTGTGTGTGATGTAGCTGGGTGTATATGACATAGCAGAGCCGAGTGTGTGTGATGTAGCTGGGTGTATATGACATATCAGAGCTGAGTGTGTGTGATGTACCTGGGTATATATGACATAGTAGAGCTGAGTGTGTGTGATGTAGCTGGGTGTATATGACATAGCAGAGCTGAGTGTGTGTGATGTAGCTGGGTGTATATGACATAGCAGAGCTGAGTGTGTATGATGTAGCTGGGTGTATATGACATAGCAGAGCTGAGTGTGTGTGATGTACCTGGGTGTATATGACATAGCAGAGCCGAGTGTGTATGATGTAGCTTGGTTTATATGACATAGCAGAGCCGAGTGTGTATGATGTGGCTGGGTGTATATGACATAGCAGAGCTAAGTGTGTGTGATGTACCTGGGTGTATATGACATAGTAGAGCTGAGTGTGTATGATGTAGCTAGGAGTATATGACATAGTAGAGCTGAGTGTGTGTGATGTAGCTGGGTGTATATGACATAACAGAGCTGAGTGTGTATGATGTAGCTGGGTGTATATGACATAGCAGAGCTGAGTGTGTGTGATGTAGCTGGGTGTATGTGACATAGCAGAGCTGAGTGTGTATGATGTAGCTGGGTGTATATTACATAGTAGAGCTGAGTGTGTATGATGTAGCTGGGTATATATGACATAGCAGAGCTGAGTGTGTGTGATGTAGCTAGGAGTATATGACATAGTAGAGCTGAGTGTGTATGATGTAGCTGGGTATATATGACATAGTAGAGCTGAGTGTGTGTGATGTAGCTGGGTGTATATGACATAGCAGAGCCGAGTGTGTGTTATGTAGCTGGATTTATATGACATAGCAGAGCTGAGTGTGTGTGATGTAGCTGGGTATATATGACATAGCAGAGCTGAGTGTGTGTGATGTAGCTGGGTGTATATGACATATCAGAGCTGAGTGTGTGTGATGTACCTGGGTATATATGACATAGTAGAGCTGAGTGTGTGTGATGTAGCTGGGTGTATATGACATAGCAGAGCTGAGTGTGTGTGATGTAGCTGGGTGTATATGACATAGCAGAGCTGAGTGTGTATGATGTAGCTGGGTGTATATGACATAGCAGAGCTGAGTGTGTGTGATGTACCTGGGTGTATATGACATAGCAGAGCCGAGTGTGTATGATGTAGCTGGGTTTATATGACATAGCAGAGCTGAGTGTGTATGATGTGGCTGGGTGTATATGACATAGCAGAGCTGAGTGTGTGTGATGTACCTGGGTGTATATGACATAGCAGAGCTGAGTGTGTATGATGTAGCTAGGAGTATATGACATAGTAGAGCTGAGTGTGTGTGATGTAGCTGGGTGTATATGACATAACAGAGCTGAGTGTGTATGATGTAGCTGGGTGTATATGACATAGCAGAGCTGAGTGTGTGTGATGTAGCTGGGTGTATATGACATAGCAGAGCTGAGTGTGTATGATGTAGCTGGGTGTATATGACATAGCAGAGCTGAGTGTGTATGGTGTAGCAGTGTGTGTTGTGCATGCACCAGCTGTGTATGTGTAGATACAAGGCACTGTCATTTGAATAAACTTTGACCCCTTCACTGCATTATCCCCTTCATGACCTTAGAAATATTAGCATGAAATCAGGGGGGCGTCTTATCGACGGGTGCGTCTTATGAAACGAAAAATACGGTAAGTTCCATGTACAGACATTTGGATTAGTAAACTAGTTATTTAACCATAGAAAAAGCATTAGATAATAGTTATGTACAGAGCAGCAGGGCTCTATATGGATTGGTACTGTCATTGGGTTCTGGCTTTGGTGATATACATCCACATTAACCTTCAGGTGTTGGCAAAAATGTAGAATAATGGAATTCTTTCGAACATAATAAGGATACAGATGGAGCCATCAACATGAGCACAATATTAAGGTACTTTTTGTCCAACTGACTGAGAATCGGTCCCTAAGCTGGGTACCTCTAACTTGTCCCTCCTTTATCCAGCTAACCTATCAAAGGTTAGACAGTCAGTCTCTGGTGTCCATTTCCTCCAATCCACTGCCAGTTCCCTAAGGCCGCCCATATACGACGTGGAAGCAGGCCATGTGACCAGTCTAGGCAGAGAGTGAGAGAAGGAGTAGTAAAGAGAATACAGAGGCTACAAGAGGCGGGGGGAAAGCTTATCCACACTGAGGGGTTGTCCTTTTCCAGCTCTGCAAGAGCATTCTGATAACTTGACAGGAGTATACAAAAATCAGTTAAGTAAGAACAGTTCATCCTAGCACTAGGATTCTTTACCTGAGACCTGTGTTTTTGGATTTGTGCCACTCGTTGCCCACAGACAGCAAGAGGCAGAATGTCAGAGCTGTGGATGCAGGTACTGTTTCATCGTCACCCACACAAGGTGGTTAAAGCTGCTCCAGTTGGGAGCCCTAAGGAATGGATAAGTCCCCCATCCTTCAAGTAGCCCACTGTCACCTAAGTCAAGTTTATCTCAAGTAGACAGAGACTTTGTCCTAATATAAAGCATTCTCCTCGTCTTCTAAACAGTATAACCTGCTTGTGGCAGTGATTTCAAGTATTCCATCTCCAGCACCCAGCTATTTACAGGGGATCTCAGTCAGTGTTCACAAACTCTGTATTGCACCTTTATTCAAGAGAGACTGTTCTAACATGTACTGTGCCTTTAAAAAGTTTCTACACACCGTGACAAGTTCCTAAGCAGCATAATAACATCTGCCCTGTCCTTGCTAACACCACCTGGGTTACTACAATTATATTGTACATTCAGTGATACCAAATCACAAGTCTCTGTCTGGTTTTTTTTTTTAGGTTACTTTGGTTTCTCCCAGTTGCTGCCTCCCCCCAATATATTTATAGAACCTTCCCATACATATAATGCAGCATGGAGGGGCTCGGAGAAGGTGGCGGTGAAGGTGTGTAAGTGTCTGATGGGGTCACACAGCTCATAAAAGGAGAGCTGCCCGGCCTCATAATCCACACAGATCCTGAATCTATCACTGGAGATATTATCAGGTAACTGGATATATTTATTGTCATGTCTCACTGAATACTGATTATTCCACATCTCCATACACCAGGACTTGTTATTATTTCCAATGTGTGACTGATCTCCTCTCCTGTCTATACTGGGATAACACATCCCCACCCTCCACCATACTGATCTACTGATCTCCACATCCCAGTAATGTCGCCCTGAGGAGAATCTCCTGCTGCTCATCACCTGAGGACAATAATAACCCTGGAATCTCACTGCTGTTTCTGGACGATTCTGCTTCTCTTCTGTCCTGGTTGCAGTTTTCAGGTCGTCTGATATAATGAGATTATTAGCAGCCGTGTTTACATCCAGTAATATGTCTGCAGGACCCTCCCCATAGTTCCTTATACCTGATATTATGTCACATAATGTGCGGAATGTGTCTGAGATCACAGTCACATCCAGATCATCTACACCATGGAGCTGTCTATCATGTCCCCCTGTGTCCTCATCACCTCCCCCCTCCTCAGGATCACACAAGTCACCTGTGTCTGGTTCCTGTAAGACAGTCAGTGGATCCACCATGTTACACAGCTCCTCAATGTGTCTCATCTTCCTGGACAGCTCGTCCTTCTTTATTTCCAGCTGCTGGATCAGAGCAGACAGTGACAGTGACTCTTCCTTTTGCTGCCTGGAGATCTCGCTCAGGACCCTCTTCTCCAGGTCGTCCAGCCGTCTCCTGATGTCTGTAAACAGGGCAGTGACTCTCTTGGCTTCTCCAGCTGCTTTTTCTTGAGCTTTTCTCCTGCGCTCCTCCACACTCCGGACTCTTTCCTCAGTCTCCTTCCTCTTTGTCATCAGTTTCTGGAGAACATTTCTCAGTTTCTTCTTCTTCTTCTCAGAGGCCTCATCCAGCATTTCCACCCGATGTCCCTGATGTTCTCCATCCAGTCTGCAGGACACACAGATACAAGCAGCGTCCTCAGTGCAGTAATATTCCAGCATCTTCTTATGGACAGAACATTTCCTCTTCTCCAGGGAAGTGCTGGGCTCAGATAAGACGTGTTCTGGTGACTTGCTGTGAGCTCTCAGGTGTTTATCACACAGAGAAGCCTCACAGTGCAGACAGGATCTCACAGCAGGTACAGCAGAGTCCACACAGTAAGTGCAGCAGATCCCGGTTTCTGTCGGTGTTGGAGGAGTCAGCAGTATATTCTCCATTAGATTACGCAGAGCGATGTTCCTCATCAGTGCAGGCCGCTCCTGATACTCTTCTCTGCATTCAGGACAGGAATAAACTCCAGCCCCGTCCTGTGTATCCAGCACACGACCAATACAGAGCCGGCAGAAGTTGTGGCCACATCTCAGCATTACAGGATCTGTATAAGTGATCAGACAGACGGAACAGTCCAGCTCGTCTCTCAGAGCAGCAGACGCCATGGCTGACGGAGGAGGAAGAGAGAAACGAAACTACAGTTCTCAGATTCCAGAGGTCAGGGTTATCCCTGAGTACACAGGGCAGGGCTTAACAACACAAAATCAGTTACTATTAACCTCTTTACGTCCGTCTGTAAGAATCATATATCCTACCTGCTATACGTTTAGGTTCCACATTGTAAATACACATAGAAAGACGCGCTGGTGCTTGCAGTAAAAATTCTTAAAGTAACAATTGCAGCGTACGGAGGAGATGTGGGGACGACAGCAATAAATTTTACCACCTGCACAAAAGATGCGATCAGCCATTGTGCAGGTATTTTCCCGCTCCTCTGCTGATCGCTGACACTTTTACATGGGACATTTATTGGCCAAAGAGGCGTTTCTAACAAATCTCCTTTACAATAATTGGCCCATGTAGAAGAACCACGCCGAGAAGAATGTTTTAAGCACCTGTTCCTATTCCAGAAAGGGAAAATCGGCCAGTCAAGAGCGTTAACATGTCCTTAAAGTGAATGTAGCACTAAGTTAATCTCTTTGGGTTTTTTACCTAAATGGATCAGCGCCAGCGCAGGGATGCCGGTGGCACAGTCCTTTATTTGAACCCCCACCTGGTTCTTGCACACAGTGCAGGTCTATTCCCGAGCACTGTCCAGCAGAAAGCACTGTGGGCAGGACCGCCAACCCCCAGTGTAACAATCTCCCCTCTGTGACTGCTCCATTAAAATCAATGCGTGGTGTCCCACGACGGGTGTTCTTACTCATGTACACCTGTCGCAAAAGCTCCTTACTCCGGGTTAAGTGGCGATATAGTTTCACCACTAGATGTCAGAATTCTATATGTATGGCACAGCTGAAGTTGACTGGGTTACTGTTCTATGTGTACCGTGTCTTTTGCTGACCTATAGGAGATGCTCTTTACTTCTAGCCTATCACTCATACCCATACTCATAACACATCCCCTGTAGGAGGTTACTTGATGGCAGGAGGCATAGCATCAGTTCTGACTCTCGTGGGAGAAGGACACACAGAGCAGACGTACCTGCTAAAGCCAAGCCAGGGCCTGGCTCTGCCAGGACCCTTGTCTGGGACAAGTCAGTTCAGAGTGTGTTTTAGTGAGTTGAGTCTAATGCCCCTATTCCACTGGTCGTCAGAGGAGCAAACGAGCGCTGTCAGCGCTCGTTTGCTCCTCGTTCGCCGCTCGCTGCTGCCGCTATTCAACGCGGCTGCAGCGAGCGGGTGAGTGCGGGAGGGGCCGCGGGGAGCTGCGGGGGGGCTGCCCGGGGGATCGCTAGATCGTCCGGGCAGCCCATAGGATATAGCAGCATCTGCTGCCGACGCTCCTATTCAACGGAGCGATGGCAGCAGATCGCTGCTATATCAGTCGCTTGTTTTTCAACATGTTGAAAAACAAGCGACTGCAACGATCAGCCGACATGAACGGTGTCGGCTGATCGTTGCACTCTATTCCACGGAACGATTATCGTCCGTAGCGGCCGATATCGTCCGAAAACGAACGATAATCGTTCCGTGGAATAGGGCCTTAAGACACATGTGTATACAGATGCAACTAGAGACACACACGATGACGCGCTTCTTCCGGTCTACGGATCGGTAGACCAGAAGAAGCGCGTCATAGTGTGAAACAATTGTAGTCTACGCACAGGACGTGTTTGCTCCACCCCCCCACCCCCCCTGCGTATTGAAGTGAATCCTCAATAAACTGACCTGAAGACACATATATTGCCGGTGAGTGCCTGCTTCTGTTTTCTCATCCTCCTCACGTTATAGTAGTTATATTCTTGTACAAAGTGGGCAGTATTATAGTAGCTATATATGACATGGAGAGAAAGGAGCGGCTGCACATCCCACCTATGGCTAACACTAGGCCTATTTTAAAAATCACCGCCAGGGTGTCGGTATATAATTTGATCAAACCATACTGCCCAGTGTACCACGTGCCGGTCTCCTGGTTCACATGGGTCTCTACGATAACTCCACACCGTGTCTGTCAGGGACTGCCAACCCCGCAAAGCGTGCACATGCAGGGAAGGGAGGCCATGGAACGGCCCTGCAACCCCAATGTCACAGGACCAGACCCAAAAAGCCCCACCAAAACCCAGCCAGCACCACCGGCGGGGAAGGCTGCCCCCAAACGACACAAGTATGGATATGGTATAGTATCAGCCATAGATGGGATGTGCAGCCGTTCCTTTCTCTCCAGTTTCCGTGTTTTAATGTTCTCCCTCTCTGAACAGCTAGCACTCCTTTATAAGACCCACATGACCAAAATTAGCAGGATATGTCTGTGCTCACATGTCTGGACCCTATGTCTTCCCCATTCTGTGAGAGCAGCAATGGTAAGTGTAATACCATATCCATACTTGTGTCGTTTGGGGGCAGCCTTCCCCGCCGGTGGTGCTGGCTGGGTTTTGGTGGGGCTTTTTGGGTCTGGTCCTGTGACATTGGGGTTGCAGGGCCGTTCCATGGCCTCCCTTCCCTGCATGTGCACGCTTTGCGGGGTTGGCGGTCGCTGACCGACACGGTGTGGAGTTAGCGTAGGGACCCGTGTGGACCAGAGGACCTGCGCGGTGGTACACGGGGCAATATGGCTTGATCAATTCATATACAGACACTCTGGTGTTGATTTTTAATATAGGCCTAGCGGCAATAGTGTCAGCCATAGATGGGATGTGCAGCCGTTCCTTTCTCTCCAGTTTCCGTATTATAGTAGTTATATTCCTGTATATAGGGGGCAGTATTATAGTAGTTATATTCTTGTATATAGGAGCAGTATTATAGTAGTTATATTCCTGTATATAGGAGCAGTATTATAGTAGTTATATTCTTGTATATAGGAGCAGTATTATAGTAGGTATATTCCTGTATATAGCAGCAGTATTATAGTAGTTATATTCCTGTATATAGGAGCAGTATTATAGTAGTTATGGTTCAGGGAAGACACAGAGTGCTGCACCTCACACCTATGGCTGATACTAGTGCCGCTTGGCTAAATAAAAAAACACATCAGAATTTTGTGTATGAATTGATCAAGCCATACTGCCCCATGTACCTCGTGCCGGTATCTGATACACATGGGTCCCTACACTAAGTCCACACCGTGCCAGTCAGTGGCCACCAACCCCGCAGGCGTGCACAGCCAGGGAACGGGGGCCATGGGACGGCCCTGCGACCCCCATGCCACAGGACCAGACCCAAAAACACCACACCAGAACCCGGCCAGCACCGCCGGCGGAGAAGGTCGCCCCCAAGCAGCACAAGTCTGGATAAGGTATTACACCTGCGCGGACCTGCGCGGTGGTACACGGGGCAATATGGCTTGATCAATTCATATACAGACACTCTGGTGTTGATTTTTAATATAGGCCTAGCGGCATTAGTATCAGCCATAGATGGGATGTGCAGCCGTTCCACTCTCTCCAATTCGTGTTTTACAGTTCTCCCTCTCTGAACAGCTAGCACTCCTTTATAAGACCCACATGACCAAAGTTAGCAGGATATGTCTGTGCTCACATATCTGGACCCTATGTCTTCCCCATTCTGTGAGAGCAGCAATGGTAAGTGTAATACCATATCCATACTTGTGTCGTTTGGGGGCAGCCTTCTCCGCCGGTGGTGCTGGCTGGGTTTTGGTGGGGCTTTTTGGGTCTGGTCCTGTGACATTGGGGTTGCAGGGCCGTTCCATGCCCTCCCTTCCCTGCATGTGCACGCTTTGCGGGGTTGGCGGTCGCTGACCGACACGGTGTGGAGTTAGCGTAGGTACCCGTGTGGACCAGAGGACCTGCGCGGTGGTACACGGGGCAATATGGCTTGATCAATTCATATACAGACACTCTGGTGTTGATTTTTAATATAGGTCTAGCGGCATTAGTATCAGCCATAGATGGGATGTGCAGTGGTTCCATTCTCTCCAGTTCGTGTATTATAGTAGTTATATTCTTGTATATAGGAGCAGTATTATAGTAGTTATATTCCTGTATATAGGAAGCAGTATTATAGTAGTTATACAAACGAAAGAGAATAAAGATACGTGCACTCACCAATGTAGTGTGCCGCTGGGGTACTTTAATGGAGGTTACATCCACATATGCAGGGAGGGGGGAGTGGAGGCAGGTGTCTGTTCAGTGGTAGACTACCACTGAACAGACACCTGCCTCCACTCCCCCCTCCCTGCATATGTGGATGTAACCTCCATTAAAGTACCCCAGCGGCACACTACATTGGTGAGTGCACGTATCTTTATTCTCTTTCGTTTGTACAATATTCCATTACTTATACGGAGCACCCTATACACAGTGGCCATATGGGGGATACCTTGCTGGACTCTCACCTGTGAATCCGGTAGCCGGAGATTGCGAGGGCGGTGCGATCCACTCTCTCCCTTTCTGTGATTATAGTAGTTATATTCCTGTATATAGGAGCAGTATTATAGTAGTTATATTCTTGTATATAGGAGCAGTATTATAGTAGTTATTGGCGTGGTGAGAGCTCCGGCCGGCACTAACTGTAAGGTACACCCAGTGTAGGAAGCCCGGGACTAGGGTCTAGAGCAAGCAAACTGTATCCGAACCGTAGAGCGGCGGTGCAGAGGCAAAATAAAGCAAGATATATAATTCAGGGTCAAGAAACAGAGTCTCGCACTCACCGGACTGAAGCTGCAAGTGGTTTATTTCCGATACATCAGAATAGGCTTGGCGGGGAGAGGGGAGATGGCAGAGCAGGTGTGTTCAGCAGGAGCAACAAATGTTTCACGCCTTCAGTGGCGCTTCAGTGGTTCCTAGCCCGACGAAGCGCCACTGAAGGCGTGAAACATTTGTTGCTTCTGCTGAACACACCTGCTCTGCCATCTCCCCTCTCCCCGCCAAGCCTATTCTGATGTATCGGAAATAAACCACTTGCAGCTTCAGTCCGGTGAGTGCGAGACTCTGTTTCTTGACCCTGAATTATAGTAGTTATATTCTTGTACATAGGGGCAGTATTATAGTAGTTATATTCTTGTATATATGAGCAGTATTATAGTAGTTATATTCCTGTATATAGGGGGCAGTATTATAGTAGTTATATTCCTGTACATAGGGGGCAGTATTATAGTAGTTATATTCCTGTATATAGAAGCAGTATTATAGTAGTTATATTCTTGTATATAGGAGCAGTATTATAGTAGTTATATTCCTGTATATAGGAGCAGTATTATAGTAGTTATATTCTTGTATATAGGAGCAGTATTATAGTAGTTATATTCCTGTATATAGGAGCAGTATTATAGTAGTTATATTCTTGTATATAGGAGCAGTATTATAGTAGTTATATGCACAAGCAGGTAGATGTGTTGGCACTATCAAAATCCCGTGGTAATCTGAGGCTGTTTCAGTGTGCAGAAAAACTCTATGTGATGGGGAGCGATGTAATCTTAAAAGCTGAGTACTTTCAGCAACGTGATAGCATCCCAGTGGTGCTCAGCGTACATGAGAAAACAGTTTATTTAATCAGCACAAGCCATTGAGAAAGGACAAACCAGCGGCACTCACCGGATAGATGCATAAATGGTGATTTATTGATGCGATGTCATCAAGCAGGTAACTTCAGGGCAGGGGGAGACGGGTCCAAGGCCAGATGAAGCGGGAAAGTTAACCCGCGAAACGGCTGTTGCCACGGTGCACAGCACCCCTTGGACCCGTCTCCCCCTGCCCTGAAGTTACCTGCTTGATGACATCGCATCAATAAATCACCATTTATGCATCTATCTGGTGAGTGCCGCTGGTTTGTCCTTTCTCAATGCCTTGTGCTGATTATAGTAGTTATATCCCTGTATATAGGAGCAGTATTATAGTAGATATATTCCTGTATATAGGAGCAGTATTATAGCAGTTATATTCTTGTACTATAAATGGATGGTACACTCTAATGATACAATACATTGTAATAATTACTTCATTTATTTAGCATTCATCTCAACATACATTTCCTTCATCTTCCTCCCGAGTCCTTGACATAACATACACACATTTATATAACGCAATCTTTATTCCAGTGGTTCGCAGCTGGGCTCCCTGCCCGGAGACACAGCGTTATTAGAAAGTCTGTAGTAGAGTCCATGTAGAGTCTTGGTCCTTGTGGTCCCGGACAGAACCCGCGAGCGGATGGGTCACTGACCGGTATATCCCCAGTATTATGCAGATTTTATAACAACATTTCCTTCTACTGTAACTCACTAAAAATATACACAGCTCGGGGAGGCCACAGATCAGTACATATAGAAAGCAGCAAGGACACTACAGGAATGTATACAGGAAGGTGCGGCTCACATACAAAGAGGATTCAAAGGGCATGTAAACGTTTGCATCTAACATAAAAAAAATTCTCGTTTTATGTACACAGCTCCTACGCAAATCCATGTATCTCAAAGGTTTCAGATTGCAAACTAACCACCCAAATCCCGTCTTCTGTTATCTATAGGATATCAAGGAGAGGGGCTTGACTACACGAGGTCTGTTTGTAGTCTGTAACCATGGAAACACATAGGTCTCTGCAGAAGCTGTAGATGCCAAATAGTAGGATATATAAAGACCATTTACTTACTTATAAAGATAATATAGTTACCAGTGTAACTATATCATTTAAGGGGGTTATCCAAATGGTCAAGCAACTTCCTTCCAAGTGATAGCTTATGTGATCTGTAACAGACTTGTATATCACTTCATTTACCAAAAATGACTCCTTACAACAGAAAAACAGCTTTAAGATCTTGGCCACTAGGTGTCTCCTTTCCCTGCAATCTGCTGTCCACTGCCTGTTGCTAGGGGAATTCTGTCTCTTGTAATAGAGACAGCAAGACAGAACACAGGAACTGGAAAGAGCTTGGCTACTGCTGTGTACAGGAGAGAGGAAGACTATGTACCGGCTATCTGAGCCTGTCTATATTCGCCATTGGATCTACACTGTCCAAAAAGATAAATCATGGCTTCCTTCCCCGCAGATCAGTATTTGGTGTAACCCTTTCGTTCCTGTGATGCTGCTGCTTTTCCTTTCCACATAGCACCTTGCAAAGCCAGTGCATCAGTAACCCCTTGTCTATGTGTAAAGTTTCCCATACACAGTGCGAGCCTGTTAGTTCAGTGCATGTTACAGCAGAGAGGAGTATGTGCTGTGATTGGCCACAGAAAACAAAGTACATATTGGCCAAGTGGTCAAGATAATATAAGTCAGCCGGCTCTCCTAAGTTCTATCTAGTTTTACATAAATACAGATTTACTAGACAGTATATCTGGAAAGTTGGGTGGAAACCACTGTGCAGCCATGTTATTTGT
The DNA here is from genome assembly GCF_027789765.1 of Dendropsophus ebraccatus. NCBI lineage: Eukaryota > Metazoa > Chordata > Amphibia > Anura > Hylidae > Dendropsophus > Dendropsophus ebraccatus. The sequence continues at coordinate 11,937,729 of NC_091454.1, read as the reverse complement.
TTTGTTAATAACCACCAGCAACCATCAGTCCAGTGTGATTCCAGGCTACAATAATGTGGTGCCCATAGAAGAGATGGTGCCAAGAAGCCACTCCACCTTGGTCAGGGTATTTATATACAGGACTAGGGCAGTGAGCTAAATCCGTGGCCTGGGTGAAGGGAATGACTGTACCGTCCTATGGCACAATAAAGGGACCATCCCAAGATTACAACCTATCACCTGTACCCAGATAATAATGTGTACCGATCAACAGGGTTCCCACAGTAGATTACAGGAACAGGGATCCCTTGTCCATCTATGTGAGTGGAGCAGTGATCGAGTATGTGTACTGCTGCTACATTCAATTGCGAAAAAATTCTGCCAAAAGATAGTCGAACACTGTACTCCACCACCTCCATAAGATGACCGAGCACTGTACTCCACCACCTCCATAAGACGACCGAGCACTGTACTCCTCTACCTCCATAAGATGACCGAGCACTGTACTCCACCACCTCCATAAAATGACCGAGCACTGTACTCCACCACCTCCATAAGACGACCGAGCACTGTACTCCTCTACCTCCATAAGATGACCGAGCACTGTACTCCTCTACCTCCATAATACAACCGAGCACTGTACTCCACGATCTCCCAAAAAAACCCAAACACTTTATTCCACCACCTCCATAAGACGACCGAGCACTGTACTCCTCTACCTCCATAAGATGACCGAGCACTGTACTCCACCACCTCCATAAGACGACCGAGCACTGTACTCCTCTACCTCCATAAGATGACCGAGCACTGTACTCCTCTACCTCCATAAGACGACCGAGCACTGTACTCCACCACCTCCATAAAATGACCGAGCACTGTACTCCACCACCTCCATAAGACGACCGAGCACTGTACTCCTCTACCTCCATAAGATGACCGAGCACTGTACTCCTCTACCTCCATAATACAACCGAGCACTGTACTCCTCTACCTCCATAAGACGACCGAGCACTGTACTCCTCTACCTCCATAAGACGACCGAGCACTGTACTCCACCACCTCCATAAGATGACCGAGCACTGTACTCCACCACCTCCATAAGATGACCGAGCACTGTACTCCTCTACCTCCATAATACAACCGAGCACTGTACTCCACGATCTCCCAAAAAAAACCCAAACACTTTATTCCACCACCTCCATAAGACGACCGAGCACTGTACTCTTCTACCTCCATAATACAACCGAGCACTGTACTCCACGATCTCCAAAAAAAAACAAACCAAACACTTTACTCCACCACCTCCAAAATACAGCTGTGCACTATACTCCTCCATATCTACCAAAAAATTGGGCAAGCACTGTACTCCTCTATGTCCAAAAGACAGCCGAGCACTGTACTCCTCTACTGACCGATTCGCTGCAGGAGCTGTAGACACCTAACAGTAGCATATATATAAAGACCATTTAGTTGATTCATTATTTTTATACGCATTTGAGCAAAGACAATATACCTATTAGAGTGACTATATCCTTTAAGGGGGGGGGGGAGGAAATCCAAATGGTCAAACTACTTCCTTCCATGTGATAGCTTATGTGATCTGTACTGTACTCTACTGTCTCCAAAAGGCAGCCAAGCACTGTACTTCACCGTTTCCAAAAGACAGCCAAGCACTGTACTTCACCGTTTCCAAAAGACAGCCAAGCACTGTACTCTACTGTCTCCAAAAGACAGCCAAGCACTGTACTTCACCGTTTCCAAAAGACAGCCAAGCACTGTACTCTACTGTCTCCAAAAGACAGCCAAGCACTGTACTTCACTGTTTCCAAAACAAAAGATAGCTGAGCATTGTACTATTCTATCACCAAAAAAGACAGCCAAGCACTGTACTCCACCGCAATGAACAGTGAACACATTTGACCACCGCCCATCTCACACAGCAGGAAAAGGGACCCCCCCCAATTTATTTCCTACCCCTTATCTGCAGTTCTGGTAGTAGGTTATAATCTTGGGATAACCCCTTTAAGCTACAATCTGTCAGGTCTGTCCCTGATGTACACAGTGCGGTCAATGTTTTTTTTTTGTTGGGCCCCACAAACGTGAAACGTGACTTTGGTCCAAGCAGTCGGTCCCCATCCTGAAGAATCTTCAACATTTCACTTTTAGGTCCAAATTTAGGAAAACATGGCCAAGCTGCCATACCACCCACAACCTGAGGAGAGGTGGGGCACTGTTTTTGGAGAAAGGCAGCTATGCCAGATAATTTGGTACAGTGGATGATGTAAGGATTCAAGTCCAATACTCCAAATTTTTTCCGATGACTAGTCTTATACAGTATGGTTGGGCTTATCTCTGATATAGTAGGTGCAGGACCGGCACTGGCAGCATAACTACACATATGGCGCGGCGACCGCACTGCATCAATTATTCTAAAGAGATGCCCTTACCAAGAAGCAGCTGGCTGGTCACCGACCATTCCGATATCATTCACACAATGCTCAATGTCAGGAGGGGGCAATAAGCCGAGACGCTTGCTTATTGTCTGGAGTGTTGCTTCCCTGTAATCACTGAGCCCCTGTTTTTAAAGAGGTTGTCTAGGATTGTAGCAGCACCTCACCTGTATACAGGTTGTGGGCGGTACTGCAGCTCAACTCCATGCACTTGAATGGGATGAGCTGCAATACCAAACTCAGCCAGTGGACAGAAGTGGTGCTGTTTCTAGAAATGAACACTTTTTGAAATCCTGGACGCCCCCTTAATCGAGAGGGCTTTACCAAAGTGTTTATGTGCAACTATTATTAGGTTATTTTACATTTCATAAATGACTTCTGTCACCATAAAACTGGTTTCAAATACTTAAAGGGCAAGTCCACCTTTCAACACCATTTTACCCTTGGTTTATAGAATGACCCAACCTATAAGTTTGGTCACTTTGTACATACATTACTTATCAGGTATTATACTCCAGAGCTGCACTCACTGTTCTGCTGGTGGGGTCACTGTGTACATACATTACATTACTGATCCTGCCTTACATCCTGTATTATACCCCAGAGCTGCACTCACTATACTGCTGGTGGGGTCACTGTGTACATACATTACATTACTGATCCTGAGTTACATCCTGTATTATACCCCAGAGCTGCACTCACTATTCTGCTGGTGAGGTCACTGTGTACATACATTACATTACTTATTCTGTACTGATCCTGAGTTACATCCTGTATTATACTCCAGAGCTGCACTCACTATTCTGTTAGTGCAGTCACTTTATACATACATTACTTACCCTGTACTGATCCTGAGTTATATTTCTATACACTTGCGAGGCTTCAGAGCTGAAATCTCCCTGCATTCTCTGCTTGCACCTGGCTTTGCATAAAATACCTATTCCCCTGCATTATAGACACTATTAGGACGGGTGTCCAACCCGCAGAAAGACAAGCTTGCTGACTGTTTCCGAAAGCAGCAGAATTGCGATTGCAGCTCTGGACTAGAACACATGCTGTAACTCACTATAATTAATTCAAAAAACAAGATAGAGATGGTGTTCAAAAGTGGACAGACTCCTTAAAGTGGATCAGACAGACAGGAGGCAGCCATCTTTGTGTCTGTGCTGACTAGTGACCTGGACCTTTCTGCAGGGCGATGTATCCACATGTCCTCAGACTCCTGCAATCTCATTATTGCATATCTTACATGTGACAGCCAATTCCGGTATTGGGGGAGGGGGGGCGCCATCCCATCCACCTCCGCAGTCAGTCTACGAGTGTCAGAATATTTACACGAGACGAGTCGTACACAGTGTCAGGGGCAACAGGGGTTGTCGATGACCAGCATCAGGTCAAAGCCGTACACTTCCAGAAGGTCCATGAGGAAGTTACGGTCGCCCTGCGGGTCCAGGCCCATGCTGCGGGCGTGATCGGCTGTGAGAGTCTTATCTTGGCTCGAAGCCACTTCCAGAAGGATCTGGAATATCCTGTTATTCTGCTCCATGAAGAAGCTGCAAGACAAGTGGAGAAAACCGTCAGACGAGAGATGCACAGATAACAGAATATGATGTCTCGCACCATTAACCCTTAAAGGGCAATCGGTGGCAAAAAAAACTACAACTCCCAGAAGCCACTACTTCAGGTGTGGATTTACTTACAGTATGAAGAGATCCTCCTCACAGGATGAACAGTCCCCGTCTACCTCCTGCGAGTACATCAGCAGCTGCCTGAAAAGACAAGACAGCGATTGGTGTGACTAAACCTTCATAATCTTTACCAACTTTATAGACTTGAAGGGCGTGTATACTTTTGCAAACATTTTTATTGCTCTAAATTAAAGGAGAAGTCCCACCAAATTAAATAAAGTCAGGAAACCAGGGGAGTGTGGAAAAATAAATCAAGTAAAAGTTACCTGTCCACATGCCCTGCAGCGCCACTCTGGGGTCCTGTTGGCAGCCGCCGGTGTCTTGTAGAATTTCCAGCTGCAATGTCCTACACCCAGCTGAGTGATTGCCCGCTCAGCCAATCAGTGACTAGGATGAGACCCTGGCTCAGTCACTAAATGGTTGAGCAGGCAATTGCTTGAAAATGCACCTGGAAGAGTCAGGTACTGGTTTCCAGCCAAAAATGACTTCTGGCAGCAGTTAGCGGGACCCGGGATCAGCACAGCGGAGGCGAGGGATGGGTGAGTTCAGGTTGTTTATTATTTTCCTGCACCCCCCTGCCTTCCTACCCATTTTAAATTTGGTGAGACTTCTCCTTTAACACATCTTTTCTTGTGTATAAAAACTTAGGTCCGCACAGAAGGTGCATACACGTGTTGCCATAGTTACAGACTACAAACAAACATTGTGTAGTCTGACCTGCAGTCACATGTTATTGTCTTTCCCCTGTCCTTTCTGCTTGCTTATTAAAAAAAAAAAGCAGCATATGGCCTGCAAAATCAGACTACACACAGGGGTTGTAGTCTGTTACCATGGAGACACAACTATATATATATATGGACAAATAAAAATCCTCTTAATCAATTAACTATACCAAAAAAAAACAAAACAAAACATACTATAAACGTAATAAATATCCAGCACAGTAGTGGACTTTAAGGTTAACATATGTTATGTTAGAGGTTAAAAAGTATGCGAGTAACGCAGCAACTATATTTATGTATGAGTCAAAATTTACAATGGAAAAAAGGGACATTTCCTGGTGTTTTTCTAATTTTACTGTGAAGGTTAAAACGCGTCAGCAGATGGGTTAAAATAAAAAATAAAAAAACACTCTGATAAAGTCACTTCTGGTTTTACGGTGACGGATCAGACCAGCTTAGAACTAACTTAAAGGGGAAATCCACCTTAAACATCTAGAGGCATCTCACAGCAATATAGGAGAGGCCAAGGGGTTTAAAACGATGTTTCTAGTATCTGGATTCTAGAAAGATATAAGAGGAGCAGTCACCGCTGATCATTAAGCCGCCGGTATTTCTCTTTGTCAGCACTGTTGACCCTCAGCAGGGGCTGGAGATGTTCCAGGTGGGTCTTCACATTTTGGTTGTCTACGTAAACATCATAGAGATCCTGTTTCTGCTCAAAGATCTTCTCCGTCGTACCTGGGTACAAGGAATACAGATAAGGTGGAGTTTGTAATAAACGTTGGAGGACTCATTGCCTGATTCAACTGAATAGAGGGACATGTAATACCAAATTTCTCCTATAGTGGCCACTGTAAGAGAAATATATATCTGCCACTGATGATGACATCTGATCGATATATGTTTCTGCTGCCAGACCCATAATAATTAGCAGAATGTAATACAAATAAGGGGGTGATCAGGGATCAAATGAAGATGGTAAATTCCTTATATCATAAATACACAGAATTTTGGTGACAGACGCTCTTGTTTAACCCAAGTACTCACAGGCCACATAGGAAACCTCATCGTCAAGGGTTTCAATATCGGCCACATTTACGTAAAAGAAAGGCTTCGACTCCGGAGCGGTAGCGCCAACACCCGGCAAAGTCACATTGGCGAGACAGCAACAGCAGTAAACTGGGCGGGAGGGAAAAAAATAACAAATATATTAAACATGATAACCAAGGCAGCCAGCTATGCTGGAGAGTACTGAACTCAAACAGGAGAAGTTAGCTACTTCCTCTGACAGCCTACACTTTCCCAAGAGTCAAGGAATTGTTAGGAAGTCAGCTACTTCCTCTACAACAAAGAAAAATAAATGAATTACCTCGGTAGCAGACGACACCTACAGGAGGTGGCGAAAATATCAGGATGCGTTTCCGTAGTAACGCAAACTTCCAGAGGACAAAGATCTGCTCCCCGAAAAACTTAATGAACTGAGACATACAGCCGGCGGGGTGAGTGATCTGCAACAGGATCAACAAGTATTAATACATGGAGGTGAGGAGCAGCATAACATCTAACAGCTAATCTATGATTTAGGATCAGACTACACAGGAATCTGTAGTCTGTTACCATGGAGACACATAGGTCTGCATAGTAGCTGTATAAATAAAAAAAAAAGTAGGATGTTTTTATTCAAGGCTTAAGGTGCCCAAACACATGAATGCACATGGGTATCAGGCATATGGAAAGGGCCTGACACAACATCCATTGATGTCTCTGGATACCAGGTCACATGTAAGCTTCTTACACCCCCCCCCCCCCCCATCTCTGCCACGAAAAGCCTAGCTGTGTGGATGAACGCCACAGCCCTGAACACTGAAATAGTCATTCATAACCCAATGTTCTGCATATAACATTACAGTCCTTATAATGAATTGGTTATATTCAGACCTTTAAGAAAAGTATTCCTCTCATTCCTTTAAAGCTTGCCTCCGTCATAAATATTAACATTTAACAAAACACTCCCTCAATTTATTAGTCAATATGGAGCTAGTCAGCCAGTATATAGTGATACCTCTATATTTAGCTGGTCCCTATTATTCGAAAGTTCCTAGAATCCTTTCCTTTAGCTTAGTCATGTGATCATATGGTGACCCCCCTGGAAATTACACGTGTTTCTGTGCTCTCAATGGGTTCACTATTGCAGCTAACTGAACCTCCTGTATCATGATTTAGAATGGACTGTTCCACGCATGTTCTTTATGGGGGGAGGCAGAAACGCCCATTACAGTTACTGATGATAATTATAATAAACATTATAATAATATAATATATATATATATATATATATATATATATATATATATATATGATATATAATATGAGTTTGATGACAGTTCAGCCTCACTCACTGTATACTTAGCTTATTCATAGATGTATATTTAAAGATGAGGATTATTATATTGCCCTGCCAGCAGGCAGATATAGTACTGTAATGAATGTATGGATGCAGCAGAGCTGGGATGAAACAGATGACAATGCAGAAACAGGAGTAAAAAAAAAAATGGGAGTGCTTCTTTAACTATGCAGGGGATCAGGAGCACAGCAGCACCAAAAAAAGTGGGTTCTGACCTTCATCTCCGGGTATAGGTGCTTGTGTATGGACGACAGCCATTGTACACTAGGTTGGCAGGACTGGGGGGAGACGCCAGCAGGTAAGACCCCCTTCTTGTCTTCATAAAAGGCCTCTAGAGGTGTGTAGTGGCCGGGGAGCTCCAGCTGATGTCTGCAACATAGGAAAGAGATTTGGCATTTACCCGACTAGGATCATCTAACATAGGAGGAAATTGTAATTCACTGACAGCAAGCAATGTTCTTGCAAACGTTATACAATTTACTCTCTGAGAACTGGTCTACAGAAGATCAGGAACCAGCAAGTGACCGTAAGTTCTAGAATTGTTATCAGACAGATATTTTTATCATACGCCTCGATCATTATTACACAGTCTGAAGTTTGACCTTCTAAAGTCCAGGAACCATCTCAGAGATAAGAGACTGCACACCTGCTAGGAGTACAAGGGGGGGGGGGGGGGGGGGGGGGATGTTCCTATAATCCAGGATCTTATAGGTTCTAGATCAGGCATGTCAAAATTTGGCCTGTGGTGCCATTATTTTTTGGCCCGCAGACTTTGTCTTCCTAGAGCTGGCCCGCCGATAGGACAGCTCAGCTAATTATAATATGGGTGAGCACTATTTGGGGCACTATTGAAGGGGGCTGAGTACTATATGGGGCCACTATTGAAGGGGGTTAAGTACTATATGGAACACTATTGAGGGGGACTGAGTACTATATAGGGCACTATTGAGGGGGGCTGAGTACTATATGGAACCCTATTGAGGGGGACTGAGTACTATATGGAACCCTAATCTAATGAGGGGGACTGAGTACTATATAGGGCACTATTGAGGGGGCTGAGTACTATATAGGGCACTATTGAGGGGGACTAAGTACTATATAGGGCACTATTGAGGGGGGCTGAGTACTATATGGAACCCTATTGAGGGGGACTGAGTACTATATAGGGCACTATTGAGGGGGCTGAGTACTATATAGGGCACTATTGAGGGGGACTGAGTACTATATAGGGCACTATTGAGGGGGGCTGAGTACTATATAGGGCACTATTGAGGGGGGCTGAGCACTACAAGGGGCACTATTGAGGGGGGCTGAGCACTACAAGGGGCACTATTGAGGGGGGCTGAGCACTACAAGGGGCCCTATTGAGGGGGGCTGAGCACTACAAGGGGCCCTATTGAGGGGGGCTGAGCACTACAAGGGGCCCTATTGAGGGGGGCTGAGCACTACAAGGGGCCCTATTGAGGGGGGCTGAGCACTACAAGGGGCCCTATTGAGGGGGGCTGAGCACTACAAGGGGCACTATTGAGGGGGGCTGAGCACTACAAGGGGCACTATTGAGGGGGGCTGAGCACTACAAGGGGCACTATTGAGGGGGGCTGAGCACTACAAGGGGCACTATTGAGGGGGGCTGAGCACTACAAGGGGCACTATTGAGGGGGGCTGAGCACTACAAGGGGCACTATTGAGGGGGGCTGAGCACTACAAGGGGCACTATTGAGGGGGGCTGAGCACTACAAGGGGCACTATTGAGGGGGGCTGAGCACTACAAGGGCCACTATTGAGGGGGGCTGAGCACTACAAGGGCCACTATTGAGGGGGGCTGAGCACTACAAGGGGCACTATTGAGGGGGGCTGAGGACTACATGGGGCCACTATTGAGGGGGGCTGAGGACTACATGGGGCCACTATTATGGAATTACCTACTGTGTGGGAGAAATAAGGGGGTAACTACTTTATTAGGGAGCATTAGAGGGGTACACAGAAGGGGACATTTTTAAGATTTTGGGCACTATGTATGGGGAGTTTGTATACAGGTGGGTAGGAGGTGCTATAAACGGCAGCGCCTAAGGTGAACTATAGATATCACATAGGGGAAAGTTGTATGAACAGCCCGGGGCCCATGGTTCAGTTAATCCAAATGGTACACAATGTACTCTCTGATCGAGAACTGGTCTACACAAGATCAGAAACCAGCAAGTGGCCATAAATTCTATAATTATCATCAGATATTTTTATCATACGCCTCGATCAATATTACACAGTCTGAAGTTTGACCTTCTAAAGTCCAGGAACCATCTCAGAGATAAGAGACTGCGCACCTGCTAGGAATACAAGGGGGGGGGGGGGGGGGGGGGGGGGGGATGTTCCTATAATCCAGGATTTCATAGATTCCAGTTGATATAATGTAGATTATAGATGGGAAAACTAAAAAAGGAATCCTTGTCCGAGCCCTGACTGGTTGCTACGTTTTTGTAAGCACGACCCGTTTATTTTTCTAGAGAAAGCCCCCATTTAGTGGCAAAATTACTATAAGCCCCGCCCCTTTTGTAGTCTGGTTTGCATGAGATCCTCCAGGGGGCTCCACTGCAGCTCTGCTATTACATCATGGAGGTGTTAGCTGTGTGTGGAGCAGGCTCAGCAACTCAGCCTGCTCCATACACAGCATGTATGGTCACTTAAAGGGGTTATCCCAAAATTAAAAATGTTATCTGCTACCCACAGTATAGGGAATAACCATCTGACTTTTGGGGGTCTCAGTGCTGGGATCCCCACCAATCACAAGAATGGGGGTCAACTGTCCCCTGAGTTAATGGAGAAGCCTGCCCACTGCTCCAGTAGAGCTAAGGCTGGGTTCACACTTCCTTTTTTGCAATCCGTTTTTTTCCTTCGTTTTTTGCAAAAAACGGATGGAAAAACGGATGAATTAGAGTGCATCCGTTTTGATCCATTTTTCCATTGACTTCCACTGTAAAAAAAAAAAAAAAAAAAAAAAAGGATCAAAACGGATCCGGTTTTTAACGGACACAAAAGTAGTGTCAGCTACATTTTTGCGTCCGTCAAAAAAAAACTGATCCGCTTTGATCTTTTTTTTTTTTTTTTTTTTTACAATGGAAGTCAATGGAAAAACGGATCAAAACGGATAGACACAAATGCATCCGTTTTTTGCAAAAAAACGGATTGCAAAAACGCAGTGTAAACCCAGCCTAAGGCTGACTTTATTTAAAGCGACTCTGTACCCATAATCTGACCCCCCCAAACCACTTGTACCTTCGGATAGCTACTTTTAATCCAAGATCTGTCCTGGGGTCCGTTCGGCAGGGGATGCAGTTATTGTCCTAAAAAACAACTTTTAAACTTGCAGCCCCGTGCCCTACGGGCGTGGCCTAGATTGTATATGCATTAAGCTGGCACACCCTCTCCGTCCCTCCTCATCATTAGAAATGCTCCAGGCAGATTGCCTGCTATTCCCCACCTGCGTCAGGCCGACACATGGGCTGGATTGTTAAGGCACCTGTGCAATGTTCAAACAAGAGAAAATGTTCCAGTGGCATTCCTAATGATGAAGAGGGTGGGGAGGAGGGACGGAGGGGGTGGTGCAAAGTTAGGGCACAGACACTCTAAGCCACGCCCGTAGGGCACGGGGCTGCAAGTTTAAAAGTTGTTTTTTAGGACAATAACTGCATCACCTGCCGAACGGACCCCAGGACAGATCTTGGATTAAAAGCGGCTATCCGAAGGTACAAGTGGTTTGGGGGGTCAGATTGTGGGTACAGAGTCACTTTAAAATGCCCATAGAAGGCAAAAAGACCCTCAGAGAGTGAATAGAGTGGTGGCCATGCATCAAGGGGACATGTGACCGCAGTTGTTGTGATTAGTCACCCGCAGGATTAGCTAGCTACCCTTTAAGCGTTCCATAGGGGTTGACTTTAATCTATTATAACCCTTTCATCTACAGCTGACATCTGGGGGCGGGGGCGGTCCAACCTTAATTTTCGAGAATGGGGACTCCAGTTTCCGATTATAATGGAGCCGTGGGTGAGGACTGCTTTCTTCCACAAACAGCGCCACTGTTGGTCGTGGTATTGTAGCTCAGTTCCATTGAGGTGAATTAAGCTGAATTGTAATACCGCGCACAGCCTGAGGACAGAGGTGGTGCTGTTTTTGCAAGAAAGTAGCTGTGCTCTTTTCTAATCCTGGATAACCCCTTTAAGAGGTGTAGCCATCCTTATAAAAAAAAAAAAAAAAACAACTGACCTGACTTGGTTCTCCAGAAAGTGCATGTAGCGGTACAGCAGTGTGTAGGACGGGGACAGGATACCCACAGACTTCATCCGCGCTCCTCTCTCCAGCTCGCTCTCCACAGGCATGTTGGCGAAACACGCCAGACCGAAGAAGCCGCCTTTCCTAAAATAACTAGGAGAAAACCGTAGAAGAAAAGTTACCACTCCGATTTCTTTCCAAAATATGGAAAATTCACAGATTGGCAACTGGTAGCGGCAAGATGGGAATTGGGGCTTCGCAACAGCTGGGGGGGGGGGGGGGGGGGGGGTGTAACCATCTTTGTCCTAGAGATAATGTGGTGGTGACTTGATTAACAACATGGCGGCCATCTTGCTATATAAAAGCAGACCACTGGCACAGCTGCCAACCAATCAACTTTCATTTTATAAGCTGCAGGAACTGAGAGCTAGAGTCTGATTGGTTGCCATAGGCGACATCACCGTGCTGGGCTAATCTGCAGAAAAAGAAAGCTAGAATCTCATTGGTCGCCATGGGCAACATCTCAGGTTTTATCTAACCAATAGAAAATGAAAGCCAGAATCTTATTGGTTGCCATGGGCAACATCTCAGGCCTCCTTTAACCCATAGAAAATAAAAACGAGGATCTTATTGGTCGCCATGGGCAACATCTCAGGCCTCCTTTAACCGATAGAAAATAAAAACGAGGATCTTATTGGTCGCCATGGGCAACATCTCAGGCCTTATCTAACCCACAGAAAATTAAAGCCAGAATCTTATTGGTTGCCATGAGCAACATCACTGTGCTGGTCTAACCTAGAGAAAAAGAAAGCTAAAATCTTATTGGTTGCCATGGGCAACATCTCTCTGCATCTTTCTGGTGTGAAACTGTTGGAAAGCAGGACGTGATGGGGGCACAAAAAACTTAGGTCTAAAACGCCCACTTGTCACAATTGTATAAGCCCCGCCTACCAAACTTATTTTTTTAAATTTGCCTGAAAATTTTCATTATTTTATGTAGATTTACAGTTATCAAAAAAAAAAAAAAAAAAAAAAAAAAAAGCATAAAATACGAGGCAAACCGAGAATCAGCGGAGCGGATAAATGGAGAGCGCCTCTAAATAATGTATGGAAACCAATATCGAGGCTCGAGCGGAGGAAATGATAGCAACAAATATTAACATTCCAGGGTGTAAATATTTTATGATGATACGACGGAATGAATGAAAATAAGCGGAGGGGGAGAAGAGGTAGTAGAGAGAAAGCTGCGGAGAGAAGCAAAGGCTTATGGGTAAGAGACGGCGCTATAGACAGGGGTAGAGCCATAAATATAATATATACACACACACACACACACACAATATATATGTGTGTATGATACAAACTAGAAGCAAAGCAGTACAGTATATATGTGTATATATACACACACACATTACATATACACATATACACACACACATACATACATACACACATTACATATACACATATACACACACACATATACATATATATATATCATGATGCTACTTACATGAAATCTGACTGGACCCTGTGTGACCCACTGGCCATCGACTTGAACTCCACTCCTTCCAGGTCGATGTCTTGAGGCAAACACCACTCCACTATATTCCCTGGAGACGAAAGTCATGGTCAGTGCTCAAGAAATGTAACGTGACTGCACCAGCAGAATAGTGAGTGCAGCTCTGGAGTATAATACAGGATGTTACTCAGGATCAGTAATGTAATGTATGTACACAGTGACCCCACCAGTAGAATACTGAGTGCAGCTCTGGAGTATAATACAGGATGTAACTCAGGATCAGTAATGTAATGTATGTACACAGTGACCCCACCAGCAGAATAGTGAGTGCAGCTCTGGAGTATAATACAGGATCAGTAATGTAATGTATGTACACAGTGACCCCACCAGCAGAATAGTGAGTGCAGCTCTGGGGTATAATACAGAATGTAACTCAGGATCAGTAATGTAATGTATGTACACAGTGACCCCACCAGTAGAATACTGAGTGCAGCTCTGGAGTATAATACAGGATGTAACTCAGGATCAGTAATGTAATGTATGTACACAGTGACCCCACCAGCAGAATAGTGAGTGCAGCTCTGGAGTATAATACAGGATCAGTAATGTAATGTATGTACACAGTGACCCCACCAGCAGAATAGTGAGTGCAGCTCTGGGGTATAATACAGAATGTAACTCAGGATCAGTAATGTAATGTATGTACACAGTGACCCCACCAGTAGAATACTGAGTGCAGCTCTGGAGTATAATACAGGATGTAACTCAGGATCAGTACAGGATCAGTAATGTAATGTATGTACACAGTGACCTCACCAGCAGAATAGTGAGTGCAGCTCTGGAGTATAATACAGGATGTAACTCAGGATCAGTAATATATGTACACAGTGACCTCACCAGCAGAATAGTGAGTGCAGCTCTGGAGTATAATACAGGATGTAACTCAGGATCAGTATTGTAATATATGTACACAGTGACCTCACCAGGAGCATAGTGAGTGCAGAGCTGGAGTATAATACAGGATGTAACTCAGAATCAGTAATGTAATGTATGTACACAGTGACCTCACCAGCAGAATAGTGAGTGCAGCTCTGGAGTATAATACAGGATGTAACTCAGGATCAGTAATGTAATGTATGTACACAGTGACCCCACCAGCAGAATAGTGAGTGCAGCTCTGGAGTATAATACAGGATGTAACTCAGGATCAGTAATATATGTACACAGTGACCTAACCAGCAGAATAGTGAGTGCAGCTCTGGAGTATAATACAGGATGTAACTCAGGATCAGTATTGTAATATATGTACACAGTGACCTCACCAGGAGCATAGTGAGTGCAGATCTGGAGTATAATACAGGATCAGTAATGTAATGTATGTACACAGTGACCCCACCAGCAGAATAGTGAGTGCAGCTCTGGAGTATAATACAGGATGTAACTCAGGATCAGTAATGTATGTAATCAGTGACCCCACCAGCAGAATAGTGAGTGCAGCTCTGGATGTAACTCAGGATCAGTAATGTAATGTATGTACACAGTGACCCCACCAGCAGAATAGTGAGCGCAGCTCTGGGGTATAATACACAGCTGATTTCTGTTACATCAGGCAGTTTACATGACGTTCTTCCAGAGAAGCTGAACGTTTATAAAGAATGAAGCCCAAGGGGCAACAAGCAAGGTGGAGCCCATTACCATTAACCTATAGTCAAATACTGTTCATTCCATACAACAACCACACAATACCGCCACATAATGCTGAGAGAACTCCACACAGTATCCACATAATACCACCATAGAGTGCCAACATAACACCGCCATATACTCCCCACACAGTACTGCCATGGGCCATCACCACAGCTACCACACAGAGGGTCACCCAGCTTTCCTACAGGATGTACAGTGAGGCACTCCAGGCATGATAGTGCTATCAGTCACCATTGCTTTCATCTTCAGCCGCCGCTTCATGGTAACTGAGAACCGTACTAGAAAGCGATTGCTGGAAAGTAAAACGTCCTGAAGAGAAAAACTTACAGAAAGAGGAAGAGGAAAGAAGAAGTTTTACGAGACACAACTACTGAGGAGGCCGTGTGACATATGGCGGTCAGCCGCAGGAGAGGCGGACGCGAGTAGTGTAATAACATGATAATATCCAACGGTCGCTACCACAGTCCTTATATAATCACCACTGAAGTATAATATAAGTTATATCGGCCTTCTGGGTGTCTATTATAAGGCGTCTTCGATACGGACGTCTAACATATCTGTTCTAGAACGGCCAGGATTCTAGTTGTAGAACGTCTTCTCACAGAACTCTCTGACGTCCCTCTGTTACTCCTCCTGGGAATAGATGACTAGGTGTTACAGGCAGGGGGCAGTCACACGTTCCGTAACTATGGACGATGTGCAACGGAATTCCCAGCATCATCAGCCATTCGCTCCGCAACGGTTTAAATCTTCGCGCTACTGTACTGACAGCCGGGCGGTTGCGATTGTGTCAGTACAGTAGCCTGAACATTAAAAGTCCCACGTTACACTAGCCATTAGTGTATGTTACTACACTTCAAGGGATTATCCAGGATTAGAAAATCATGGCCTCTTTCTTTCAGAAACAGCGCCTCTCTTGCCCTCAGTTATTTCGAGTTTTCCCTTTTTTTTTTTTATTTTTTTTTTTTTAAATCCGGAGAGGTAATAAGCGTCTGTCCGGACTGTGTGAGGTCAGCAAATGAAGGCGGAGTCCTGATAATCCTGGACCTGGCAGAGGGAACAATGAGATGGGAAGGAGGGGGGAGGGGCCCTTCCCCCGCCGCTTCGTTAGAACCAGGTGCCAGATCACACAGACGCAGGTAAAACAGGAGTCACAAGACGGGCGACAATAGGGACACGTGTAGGGCGCACCCAGGCAGATGGGGAGGAGGGTGGTGCCCATCCTCCTCCTCAGGATACAGGTAACTGGTGACAGCTGGAAGCCGGGATGTGTGATGGCTCCCGAGGGCGATGAGGGAGAGAGACGGAAACACCACGGACAGAAAAACGGCCAATCAGAGCCTTCTGTTTAGGACATGAGCGCTGAGTGGTTGCTATGGGCAACAGCGTCGGTTAGTTTTTGAACGAGACGAGCCTTTTTCCCGCCTTTTAGAGCTTCTGGGCTTTAATCTTTTTTTAGGGGCGACCATAACGCCTGATATATACCGGCATGGGACGGATTCTCCTACTCAGGTTTAGGTCATTCAGTTGGGAAAAGAACCATCTGTGGCCGAAACCAGGAAAATCTATGGAAACAGGGACAAGTGGACAACAGACCGAGCAATGCTCCATGGGAGACACTATGCATAGTCATCATCATACTGTATATAGTCATCACTATCACACAACATAGTCCCCACTATATTGTACATAGTCCTCACCTCATACACAGTCACCACTATACTATACAGCCTTCATACATAGTCACTATACTATACAGCCATCATCCATACAGTCACTATACTATACAGCCATCATCCATACAGTCACTATACTATACAGCCATCATCCATACAGTCACTATATCGTACAGCCACCATCCATACAGTCACTATACAGCCACCATCCATACAGTCACTATACAGCCACCATCCATACAGCCACCATCCATACAGTCACTATACAGCCACCATCCATACAGTCACTATACAGCCACCATCCATACAGCCACCATCCATACAGTCACTATACAGCCACCATCCATACAGTCACTATACAGCCACCATCCATACAGTCACTATACAGCCACCATCCATACAGTCACTATAACACTGTACAGCCATCAATACAATATCAGGCCATCATACATACAGCCATCACTATATATTATAGTCTCCAGCCATCACTATATTGTATTATACAGGCATCACTATAATATCAGGCCATCACACATACAGCCATCAGTCACAATACTGTACAACCATCATCATCTATACAATCATTATACAGCCATCACTGTATTAGAGTCTCCAGCCATCATAGGCTCCGCCCATCATACATACATACAGCCATCCCTATGGTACATAACGTACAGCCATCACTGTCTCCGGCCATCATACATACAGCCATCACTATGGTACATATAACATACAGCCATCATACACATATACAGCCATCACAGTCTCCGGCCATCATACATACAGCCATCACTGTGGTATATTATATTATCAGGCCATCATACATATACATACAGCCATCACAGTCTCCGGCCATCATACATATATACAGCCATCATACATACATACATATATACAGCCATCATACATATATACAGCCATCATACATACATACATACAGCCATCATACATACATACAGCCATCATACATACATACAGCCATCATACATACATACATACAGCCATCATACATACATACATACAGCCATCATACATACATACATACAGCCATCATACATACATACATACATACAGCCATCATACATACATACATACAGCCATCATACATACATACAGCCATCATACATACATACATACAGCCATCATACATACATACATACAGCCATCATACATACATACATACAGCCATCATACATACATACATACAGCCATCATACATACATACATACAGCCATCATACATACATACATACAGCCATCATACATACATACATCATACATACATACATACATCCATCATACATACATACAGCCATCATACATACATACATCCATCATACATACATACAGCCATCATACATACATACATCCATCATACATACATACAGCCATCATACATACATATATATATATATATATATATATATATATATATATACACATACAGCCATCATACATACATACAGCCATCATACATATATACACATACAGCCATCACTGTGGTATATTACATTATCCGGCCGTTACACCATCGCTCCCCCGCGCTCCCCCGCGCACCCCCCGTCCCCGCTCCCCCGGCTCCTCTCACCGCTCCTGGGATCGAATGTGACCACGAACACGGCCACGATGTGATCGTCCTCCAGCTGCGGCAGCGGGCACAGCTCTCCCGGCGGGGTCCGGCTCCAGCCCGCCCCATAGCCCCGGGGCCACTTGGCATCCCGCTCGGCCTCCGGGACGGGACTCACCCCCGGCGCCTCGGCCCAGTCCAGGAGCGGAGCCCGGTCCGTGCGGGCGGCCATTCCGCTGAGAGCTGTCAGCAGCCCCGGGCGCCGGAAGTTAGGGGGAGGAGCCAACCACCTGTGACACCGCTCTATGTCCCGGTGTGCACGGGGAGAGATAGACGACTTTCACAACTGACGTCACTTCCGTCCAGGGCCAGAACAGCTGTTGTGCCCAGAGCTGCCTGTCATAGAGCGACACAAAGGAGTCCGGACAAGTGGGGCATTGTGTCTGCGGCCCCCCCCGGAGCATGGAGGACGGATGGGAGGGGGATAAAGGGGGAGCATGGAGGACGGATGGGGGGGAGGATGGGGGGATAGGGGGAGCATGGAGGATGGGGGCATGGGGGGATAAAGGGGGAGGATAGGGGGAGCATGGGGGACGGATGGGAGGGGGATAGAGGGGGAGGATGGAGGATAGAGGGGGAGCATGGAGGATCGGGGGGATAGAGGGGGAGCATGGAGGACGGATATGGGGGGGGGAGCATGGAGGATGGGGGGAGCATGGAGGATGGATGGGGGGGATAGAGGGGGAGGATGGATGGGGGGGGGATAGGGGGGGGCATGGGGGGATAAAGGGGGAGCATGGAGGACGGATGGGGGGGATAGAGGGGGAGCATGGAGGACGGATGGGGGGGATAGAGGGGGAGCATGGAGGACGGATGGGGGGGATAGAGGGGGAGCATGGAGGACGGATGGGGGGGGATAGAGGGGGAGCATGGAGGACGGATGGGGGGGATAGAGGGGGAGCATGGAGGACGGATGGGGGGGATAGAGGGGGAGCATGGAGGACGGATGGGGGGGGATAGAGGGGGAGCATGGAGGACGGATGGGGGGGATAGAGGGGGAGCATGGAGGACGGATGGGGGGGATAGAGGGGGAGCATGGAGGACGGATGGGGGGGGATAGAGGGGGAGGATGGGGGGGATAGAGGGGGAGGATGGGGGGGATAGAGGGGGAGCATGGAGGACGGGGGGATAGAGGGGGAGCATGGAGGACGGATGGGGGGGATAGGGGGAACATGGAGGACGGATGAGGGGGAGCATGGAGGACGGGGGGATAGAGGGGGAGCATGGAGGACGGATGGGGGGGATAGGGGGAACATGGAGGACGGATGGGGGGGATAGAGGGGAAACATGGAGGACGGATGGTGGGGATAGAGGGGAAGCATGGAGGACGGATGGGGGGGATAGAGGGGGACCATGGAGGACGGATGGGGGGGGATAGAGGGGGAGCATGGAGGACGGATGGGGGGGATAGAGGGGAAGCATGGAGGACGGATGGGGGGGATAGAGGGGAAGCATGGAGGACGGATGGGGGGGATAGGGGGAGCATGGAGGACGGATGGGGGGATAGGGGGAGCATGGAGGACGGATGGGGGGGGATAGAGGGGAAGCATGGAGGACGGATGGGAGGGATAGGGGGAGCATGGAGGACGGATGGGGGGGATAGAGGGGGAGCATGGAGGACGGATGGGGGGGATAGAGGGGGAGCATGGAGGACGGGGGGATAGAGGGGGAGCATGGAGGACGGATGGTGGGGATAGAGGGGGATCATGGAGGACGGATGGGGGGATAGAGGGGGAGCATGGAGGACGGGGGGATAGAGGGGGAACATGGAGGACGGATGGAGGGGGGGGTTGAGGGGGAGCATGGAGGACGGATGGGGGGGATAGGGGGAGCATGGAGGACGGATGGGGGGGGATAGAGGGGGAGCATGGAGGACGGATGGGGGGGGATAGAGGGGGAGCATGGAGGACGGATGGGGGGGATAGAGGGGGAGCATGGAGGACGGATGGGGGGGATAGAGGGGGAGCATGGAGGACGGATGGGGGGGATAGAGGGGGAGCATGGAGGACGGATGGGGGGGATAGGGGGAGCATGGAGGATGGATGGGGGGAGCATGGAGGATGGATGGGGGGGATAGGGGGAGCATGGAGGACGGATGGGGGGATAGAGGGGGAGCATGGAGGACGGATGGGGGGGGATAGAGGGGGAGCATGGAGGACGGATAAGGGGGATAGGAGGAACATGGAGGACGGATAAGGGGGATAGGAGGAACATGGAGGACGGATGGGGGGGGGGAACATGGAGGACGGATGGGGGGGATAGAGGGGGAGCATGGAGGACGGATGGGAGGGGGAGCATGGAGGACGGATGGGGGGGATAGGGGGAGCATGGAGGAGGGATGGGGGGGGATAGGGGGAGCATGGAGGACGGATGGGGGGGATACTGCTCCTCCTCCCAGATATGGACGGTGGGATGTATTACTAATCAGGCCATCACTGTGTGGGAACCAACAGCCTGACACCCTCCTGCAACTCATCCCCACTGACAACCTGACACCCACCTGCAACTTATCCCCAACAGCCTGGCACCCTCCTGCAACTTATCCCCAACAGCCTGACACCCTCCTGCAACTTATCCCCAACAGCCTGACACCCTCCTGCAACTTATCCCCAACAGCCTGACACCCTCCTGCAACTTATCCCCAACAACAGCCTGACACCCTCCTGCAACTTATCCCCAACAACAGCCTGACACCCTCCTGCAACTTATCCCCAACAACAGCCTGACACCCTCCTGCAACTTATCCCCAACAACAGCCTGACACCCTCCTGCAACTTATTCCCAACAACAGCCTGACACCCCCTGCAACTTATTCCCAACAACAGCCTGACACCCTCCTGCAACTTATCCCCAACAGCCTGACACCCTCCTGCAACTTATCCCCAACAGCCTGACACCCTCCTGCAACTTATCCCCAACAGCCTGACACCCTCCTGCAACTTATCCCCAACAGCCTGACACCCTCCTGCAACTTATCCCCAACAGCCTGACACCCCCCTGCAACTTATCCCCAACAGCCTGACACCCTCCTGCAACTTATCCCCAACAACAGCCTGACACCCTCCTGCAACTTATCCCCAACAACAGCCTGACACCCTCCTGCAACTTATCCCCAACATCCTGACACCCTCCTGCAACGTATACCCAACAACAGCCTGACACCCCCCTGCAACTTATCCCCAACAACAGCCTGACACCCTCCTGCAACGTATACCCAACAACAGCCTGACACCCTCCTGCAACTTATCCCCAACAGCCTGACACCCTCCTGCAACTTATCCCCAACAACAGCCTGACACCCTCCTGCAACTTATCCCCAACAACAGCCTGACACCCTCCTGCAACTTATCCCCAACAGCCTGACACCCTACTGCAACTTATCCCCAACAGCCTGACACCCCCTGCAACTTATCCCCAACAACTGCCTGACACCCCCCTGCAACTTATCCCCAACAACCTGACACCCCCCTGCAACTTATCCCCAACAGCCTGACACCCTCCTGCAACTTATCCCCAACAACAGCCTGACACCCTCCTGCAACTTATCCCCACTGACAACCTGACACCCCCCTGCAACTTATCCCCAACAACTGCCTGACACCCCCCTGCAACTTATCCCCAACAACTGCCTGACACCCCCCTGCAACTTATCCCCAACAACTGCCTGACACCCCCCTGCAACTTATTCCCACCGGCAACCTGACACCCCCCTGCAACTTATCCCCAACAACAGCCTGACACCCCCCTGCAACTTATCCCCCTGACAACCTGACACCCCACTGCAACTTATCCCCACCGGCAACCTGACACCCCTCTGCAACTTATCCCCACTGACAACCTGACACCCCCCTGCAACTTATCCCCACCAACTACCTGACCTCACCAACAACCTGACAACAACCTAACACCCACCTACAACCTGACACCCACATGCAGCTTATCCCCACTGACAGAGACCCACTAACCACAACCCACAACCTGACCTCACCAACAACTTTTCCCCACTGAGCCTTGGAGCCACTTACAACTATACACCCACCATCAACTTGATGGTCTCTTAAACCTGACCCCACTGACAACCTGACACCCACCTACAGCCTATCCCCACTGACAGCCTGATGGTTACCAACAACCTGGCTCCACCTACAACCTACCCCCACTGACATCCTGGCCTCACTAACAACCTAACACCCACCAACAACCTTACATTAACTGACAACCTGGTCTCATCATAACTTGATGTCCACCGACAACCTGACCTAACCAGGTTCATCAGGAAGGTGTAACTCAACCATCGTCTCGTCCCGCTAATATGGGAATATACAGACGTCGCGGGTGACGTGATTCTTGCCCTACTAGATTTAAAGAAGTTTTCCAGGATTACAAAAAGCACAGCTACTTTCTTGCAGAAACAGCGCCACCCCTGTCTTCTGGTTATGGGTGGTATCATATTTCCACTCCAGTCACTTCACCTGAGCTGCAATAGCGCACAACCAACCCATGGACAGGAGAGGCGCTGTTTCTGGAAGAAAGCGGCCATGTTTATCTAAGCCTTGATAACCCTGTTAGGAACTTCTCATGGGGCCGGCTGTCACTCTGCCCCTCACCTGTCACTCTCACATCTCTGTCCCTGGCATTGGTAGGAGCCAAAGAGAGAGAAAGGCGAAAAGTCTTATCTATAAAAAAACACCACGGGGGGAGATTTATCAGACATGGTGTAAAGTGAAACAGGCTCAGTTGCCCCTAGCAACCAATCAGATTCCACCTTTCATTTTCCAAAGAGTCTGTGAGGAATGAAAGGTGGAATCTGATTGGTTACTAGGGGCAACTGAGCCAGTTTCACTTTACACCATGTTTGATAAGTCTCCCCCTGTGAGCGGTGGTCCGCTCCTCCTGGGGATAGGATGAATAATATATACCAGCGATGTATGCCAGCACTGGTGCCCGCAGATACCCCGCCCGTCCTTCATATCCACATGAAGACGACAGAGTCCAGGACTACACACAGCATTATACTTAAAGGGGCACTCCGGCCAAAATCATTTTCTAATTAACTGGTGTCAGAAAGTTATACAGATTTGTGATTTACTTACTTCCAGTACTTATCAGCAGCTGACTGACCTACAGGAAGTGGTGTATTCTTTCCAGTCTGGCACAGTGCTCTCTGCTGCCACCTCTGTCCAGAGCAGGAGAGGTTTTCTATGGGGATTTGCTGCTGCTCTGGACAGTTCCTGACATGGACAGAGGTGGGAACAGAGAGCACTGTGTCAGACTGGTGATAATACACCACTTCCTGCAGGACATACAGCAGCTGATAAGTACTGGAAGCCTGGAGATTTTAGAATAGAACTAAGTTACAAATCTGTATAACCTTTTGACACCTCATGAGTTGAAAAAAAGAAAAATCCCTAGTTTTTTCCTTTAGTTATAGGAGCAGCCATCTTGCCTGAGATTTTTTTTTAACAGCATTTAGTCATACGCTTTACAGCAAGCCCCATGGACATAGATGATGAAAGACAGGAGCTTATCAGGATAAAAAAAAACAGCTACTATCTTGCAGAAACAGCACCACCCCTGTCCTCAGGGTGTGTGGGGTATTACACTTTAGCTCTATTCACTTCAATGGAACTGAGCTGCAAAACCCACACGCTCAACCTGAAAACAAGAGTGGCGCTGTTTTTCTAAGCCTGGACAACCCCTTTAAGATGAATGGGAAACATGAGCATAATCTGCAATTGTTGAAGTGGTCAATCCCAGGGAGGGGGAGGCTGAGATGTGAGCTTCAGCTATTGGGGCGGTACTCCAAAATGCCTTCCTGTCTGATGGGCTGCCCGCTCAGCCAATCAGTGACTGCAGCAGCGCCCCACCCCAGTCACTGATTGGCTGAGCAGGTAGCCAATCAACCAGTTTGTGACATTGGTTGGGAGACGATCCCGGAGCCCGGCGGGGGTCCTAGAGTGACCAACCAAAGCTGAAGAGGCACGGGGACAGATGAGTTAAGTTTGTTTTTTATGGTTTTAGTTGTCGTAGAATCCATTCAGTAGAACTATGGGATGTCTACTGGCTGCGGTTTTATTACATCTTAAAGGGGTTATCTGGCAATAATAATTTTCTTTCAAATCAACTGGTGTCAGAAAATTATATAGATTTGTAATTTACTTCTATTTAAAAATCTCCAGTCCTTATCAGCTGCTGTATGTCCTGCAAGAAGTGGTGTATTCTTTCCAGTCTGACACAGTGCTCTCCGCTGCCACCTCTGTCCATGTCAGGAACTGTCCAGAGCAATAGCAAATCCTGATAGAAAACCACTCCTGCTCTTATTTTCTATGATACCCCAGCAATATCTGTATAACTGTAATGCATCATTTCTCCTGTGGTGGCGCTGTTAGGGCCCTATTCCACCGGACGATTATCGTTCGCATAATCGTTAACGATTAACGATCTCAAACGACCGCTATTGCGAAAGACCTGAAAACGTTCACTAATTTCCATGGAACGATAATCGTTACTTATGATCGTATTTGTGATAGTTTTTTCTTCGCTATTTCTTCGCAATTGCGTTCGTATCTACTGCGAACGACGTCTTATTCAATGCGAACGATTTTCAAACGTTTCGCGAACGAAAAACGATAAATATAGGTCCAGGTCTTATATTAAACGATCAACGATTTCTCGTTCGGTCGTTAATCGTTAACTGCATTTCAACCGAGCGATTATCATTTAGATTCAAACGATTTAACGATAATCTGAACGATAATCGTCCGGTGGAATAGGGCCCTTAGGTTAACTGCACATCTGCTGCTGCCTTGTTCACATATATCAGCACTGGTGCATCATTATTTGCCCCCAAATACTCAGGGACACTCACTTCAGGAGAGGGTCTTATCTCCTTCCGAACTTCACCTCAGGGGAGGAAGAGATACTGCCCATCCTGCTGGGGGAAGAAGAGAACATGGTGGCTATAGCAGCACAATATGTCTCTATTCCTCATCCCGCCCAATTCTTTACACTGCCAATCTGTATTTTGTTTGGACAATAAAGCTTATTTGAATTTGAATTCCAGCCATAACAGTTGTATATGTATTGTAGGTTTATTCGCTTTATACGTGATGATTTGTAGTGGTTTCCTGTCTATTGTAGATGGTTTATGTGCTTTGTATGCTGCAATCCCCTCATGTACCAGGGTTCTGAGTCTCTATGATGCAGCAGGATGTGGGAGGACCTGAGGCCTTCTCATCCTCTTCTCCATGGAGATTCTCTAAGCAGCATTATTCAACTTTTCTTTCAGGCTGCGCTCCTCCTCCTCCTCTGACTAGCAGCCAAAGGAGGAGCTCAGGATCCTGTGACAAAACAGCCGGGAAAGAGGAGACATGAGGAACAGGACTCTTCCTGTTCTGGATAAGGCCTGTGCTGCTTATGAGAGAGGTGAAGCCTCCCCTTGAAGCCTTGCTGACAGTTCCTGTAGAGGGAGAAGAGGCGGAAGCTTCTGGTACACATGGTGACACAACAGGTGTGTGTTGTGGTGATGAGTCCTGCTATGGAGCAGATACGGATGTGTATGGATGTAGCGTTAGACAATATAAGTGTAACCCAGCTATAGTGCGTAAGGTCGTGTTGCGGTTACATCGCGGTTTCTTCGTGGCACTGCTGGGATTTTTTACCATGATCGTGCAAAAGGCATCATGAACGCAAAAAACGCAGTGTGTGAACACAGCCTCTCAATGTAGAGTAGTCAATGTAGTCAGGCTTGTCAGATTGTGTACAATAAGGGTACTATTACACGAAGTGATTTTTTGACGAACTCAACGACCGCTATTGCGAACGACCTAAAATTGTTCACCCAATTACACAAAAAGATGACCGTTATTACATTCGTCCTGTTGCCGTCACTGCGTTCGCCACTACTGCGATCGACGGAACAGCGTCTTATTACATGCGAACGATCAACGATAAATAATTCTATTAAACGACCAACGATTTCTCATTGGTCGTTTAATCGTTGTCTGCTATTACACAAAATGATTATCGTTGAAATCCGAACAATTGAATGATTTTTTGAGCGATAATCGTTCCGTGTAATACCACCCTAAGGGTAGTTTCACACGTAACGGATCCGCAGCGGATTTCACGGATCGGTGCCCTATACCTTCTATGGCAGACAAACTCGCAGCGGGATGTACATCCCGCTGGGAGAAGGTCTGCTGCCCGCCCCGTTAACCCCCCGCCGCCGGAGCTGATACTGCACCGGCTTCCTCCGTCTTGCTTCGCTGGTTCCCAGCACGTCCTGCTCGGCCAATCAGTGAGCTGCAGCGGGGCAGCGCACTGATTGGCTGAGCGGGACGTGAAGCTGTTGGGAGTCCCAAGGCAAGCCGGGGCCGGGATCAGGTGCAGTATCCGCTCCGGCGGCGGGGGGTTAACGGGGCGGACTGCAGACATTCTCCCCGCGGAATGTACATCCCGCTCTGAGTTTGTCTGCCATAGAGGGTATAGGGCACGGATCTGCAGCGGAGTGCGCTGCGAATTCGCAGTGTAAAATCTGCTGCGGATCCGTTATGTGTGAAACAACCCTAAGGCTGGGTTCACATAAGGTGCAGACTCTGGGGTACCGCAGCATTGTATGTACTACTGCATTGAATGTGCAATGTATGAACAAAGAACAAGGAAAGAGTACTGCTAAATCATGGCTTGCCACTAAAGATGAGAAAATCACTCATCTAAACGAAGCAAGGTGCTTCGTTTGATCAGTGATCTGCTCATCAAGCCGACTGACTGTCAACGCTGCTCCGCTCCGCTCCCTGCCACTCCACCCCAGGTACCAGGGGTGGAGTGGATCCAGATTTTCCTGGCATCCTGAGAAGAGGGTCAGGGAGCGGAGCAGCGCTGAAAGGTCGGAGGCTGCATGAGTGAAGCGCTGATCAAAGAGTTTCGCTTCATTTAGGGTACGTTGACACATACCGGATCCGTAGCGGATTTCACGCTGCGAGTTTGCAGCGAAATCCGCTGTGGATTTAGTACTGTGAAGCTGAATGGGTCCCAAACACACAGTGTATCCCCTGCATGTATGGGACCCAAATTGT
This sequence comes from Dendropsophus ebraccatus, assembly GCF_027789765.1. Classification (NCBI taxonomy): domain Eukaryota; kingdom Metazoa; phylum Chordata; class Amphibia; order Anura; family Hylidae; genus Dendropsophus; species Dendropsophus ebraccatus. Next base: position 11,910,615 of record NC_091454.1, on the reverse strand, counting down.
GGATAAAGAGTCGCTTTAGGTGAATGTGTCCATGGAGTAAATTCTGAGCAATCTTGGGTCTTGTACCTTTGGCATTTTTGCCAGGTTTTGGCACACTTCACCACTATCTCCTCTTCCCTCTTTCATGCATATTTACTGCTGCCCAGCCTCCTGCTAAATGTTGTCGTCACCGCTCTGCGCCATTGCTGGCAAGGGCTGCATGCCTCATTCCAGGATTCTGGGCGGACTGCGGGTAGCTGGTAAGCGGAGGGAGCAACGTCATCATTAAAGGGGTACTCCGGGCCAGGTGTATAATCCATGTACTGCCGGGGAAGGGCTGGAAATAGAAGGCTCCGGTGACTTACCTCCCCGGTTCCAGCGCCGGCTCCTGCCGCTCCGTTCTCCCCTCCTGCGGCCGCTTCCTGGTCAGAGCTGCAGCTTGAGATCAGCCATTCAGCGGTTGTAGCGGGGTCTCGCCTCGGCCGTACACGGATTATACACCTGGCCCGGAGTACCCCTTTAAACTTTGTTTGGCGGTGTGCGCACGCTGAGGGACCGAAGCCGATTCCCCCAGTGGGGACACTCTGAGAAATCATGCAACCTGAAAAAGTTCATGCAACCCTTGCCAGCAGCGGCGCATGCCCGCACAGCAATAATGACAGCATCGAGCGGGAGACCAGACAGCAGTAAATATATGTGAAAAAGAGGCAGGAGGAAGTAGGGGTGAGGCGTTCCAAAACGCAGCACAAACGCCAAGCCACTACTCCTCTACTCTTGATTACAGTACAAGACCCAAGATTGCACTGAATCTACTGCACACATTCATTAAAGGTAACATGCTCAGAAGGGGCCAGCCACCTACACTGCACTGTCAGCATCTTGTGTATGGAGAGTTTGGGTGGGTTCAGACTACGGAATCCGCACAGATTAATTCCGGCAAATTCCGTAGCTCCTACCCGCTCACTGCCGCACGCCTCTCCGCCCGTGCCATAGACACCAATCTATGCACAGGCAGATTCCGCTTCAACGCAAAATCGCCCAGCCCATAGAATGGTGTCTATGGAGCCAGCAGAAAGGCGCGCTGCCACTGTCGCGTTCTAGCGACGGAATCCGCGCGGATTCTGTAGTCTGAACCCACCCTAAGGGAGTAAGTTCGACTGAACCCTTACCTGGTCGCTAGCTTTAGTCAGCAGCCTGGAAAACTCCAAAATAGTCTCCTAGGTCTGTATCCATTTTTTTTCCAGGCAGCCCTAGAGCTGGATCCGTCTTTCCATGGCATTGTTAATTAATGGCCTATCGGTCAGGTTTGGGTTGAGCCAAACCTACTGTAAGTTCGCGCGTAGAGGAATATGTAGGGAGCTAAAGCACTCAGGAGAGCTTTGTGGGTGAGTATGAGGGTTTTGGACTGTATTCTGGGGCTGCTCTCCATATCCTTTCTTCTAGAGTTCGCAATGGGACAGAGCTTAGAGATAAAGCTCACGATAAACAGAACGATAGTCGTTAGTTATGATCATAGCTTCTGGAACAAGTGTAGAGGTAGAGATAAAAAGATACTCGTAGGCAAGGAGGGCAGTAGTGGTTCTGAACTGCCTTATGCCCCCTAGTTGCGAGATACCCAGCCTAGGTGGGTAATACGAGCACCAGTTGTCAGTTATCTAGGTGTAGCAGGCTTCCGAGACTTCCCAGTCTTCCTGCAATGCACAGTAGGATACATAGACCTTTTCCCTGGTAGCTTTGTCCTACTGGGGTCAGTCCATCTTGTTTCAGGAGACTGTCCTGCATTGTTTAGAGAGGTTCCTGGCGTGGGCAAGGGTTATCCTAGTTGGCTTCTCTCCTCAAAGTGAAGCTTAGCACTGCATACAGGTTTTAGTGTCTAGTAGGAAGACTTTGTAAGGAGCTACTATCTCACACATCTGTCCACTTGGACCTCCAATTACTAACTCTCAACTTCCTCCACCAAGACTAACTCCTCCTACAGGGGCTAATACTAAACCCCCCAGTGATTGGTGGGGCTAAGTGTGTGTGACAAAGAAAGGACAGGATAGGACAAGAGAAAAATAAGCACCTCTGACTGGTCAGCAATACAACACATGACATAACACGAGTAACCCTTGTGACTTAAGCTGTGCAACAGGTGTAACTAAGCAGTGGTGACACCTAGTGGGGAAAACAGTACTACATCTCCCACTTGTGAACCTGAAAGAGTGACTTACTCAGGTGCCCTAGACTGCACCAGTGGGACACCACAGTAGTGACGGCAAGGAAGAAAGACTGGAAAAGGTTTGAGGGAATAGGTTCAGTAGAGCCGATGGTGGCACGAGAGGAGTCTGGAGACTTCTTTCTCTGTGACTAATTCAAAAGATGAAATAGAAGGCAAAGTCATGAGCACAGACACAGAGGTCAGTGACTGGCGTTTGTCAATCGTTTTGAGTTGCTGTAAAGAGCAGTGCAATAATTTTTTATTTTTTTTGGTAAGGTGAAGGGCAAAGTAGTAGATTTTAAGTATGAATTTATAATGTTAGGTTTCCAATACAAACATTCAGCAAACCTAAAGCACCTCTGAAAAAAACAATGCCATATTTTTTTCTGTCTCTAATGGGGGGTGGGGGTTGCAGAGTGGCGGGGAGGGGGCTGCTTCATCCGGGATATTTTTGACTAATGAGTAATGTATGGTGGCCAAACTGGGACAGGATAGGTAAGAGATCGGGGACAGTGAAGACTAAAGTTTGTTGATTGGATGTTGATGACGCACAGGTTTCTGTATGTCTATGAAGGTAGAGTGTTGAGAGGATGATGAAAATTTTTGAGTTGTGAAAAAAACAAAATGAGATACAAATGGGGAAGTATAATGAAATGACTGTAAGACCTTCAGAAAATAGGAAGCCAGTGTGTGAGGGTGTACCAATTCTTCACCGATGACAGATATTAAGGGAAAGAGTAACTGGACATACTGGATTTTAACATGCCAATTTTTTGTTTTAATCAGGGATAAGCCAGGGGTCTCACAGCTATTTACTGTACTTCCTTCTTTCATTTGAAAAAATGGTGGTTAGGAGGGATTGCTGTAGGCCAAATGAGTGTTCAGCCAATGGCCAACCCTACTGATCAGGTCTTCAGATAGTTATCTCTTCTATGAATGTCCAGCACTGTCAAATGTTTCTGTGTTCTCTATAGAGAGGTGGAGGGGTAAGCTGATGGGTTAAACTGACAGAAGTATAAAGTGTATTCTTTATGCAATCCCCCCCCCCCCCAACACACATGGCAGTCATAATTTGTAATAGGCCATGTAAATGAGCGCGCATCTACAAGGGTCCTTTTACTAGGGCTAAACATTCAAAAAAGTTAATAGGCTGCACAAACAGTCCAGTGATTGTTTGCGGGTCTCAGCCACATGAGTGTTTTTGTTAAGGTGCATCAGTTATCTAAGAGGGCTCTTACTTGGGGGTAAAATGTGAAATACGCTGTTCAGGTGTAAGACATTTTGCTCTCATTCTGTTTTTCAGCCATGGCGTCTGCTGATCTGAGAGACGAGCTGGACTGTTCCGTCTGTCTGATCACTTATACAGATCCTGTAATGCTGAGATGTGGACACAACTTCTGCCGGGTCTGTATTGGTCGTGTGCTGGATACACAGGACGGGGCTGGAGTTTATTCCTGTCCTGTATGCAGAGAAGAGTATCAGGAGCGGCCTGCACTGATGAGGAACTTTGCTTTGCGGAAAATAATGGAAAATTTCCTGTTTGCTCAACCAGACGGGACAGAAACCGGGATCTGCTGCACTTACTGTGTGGACTCTGCTGTACCTGCTGTGAGATCCTGTCTGCACTGTGAGGCTTCTCTGTGTGATAAACACCTGAGAGCTCACAGCAAGTCACCAGAACACGTCTTATCTGAGCCCAGCACTTCCCTGGAGAAGAGGAAATGTTCTGTCCATAAGAAGGTCCTGGAATATTACTGCACTGAGGACGATGCTTGTATCTGTGTATCCTGCAGACTGGATGGAGAACATCAGGGACACCGGGTGGAGATGCTGGATGAGGCCTCTGAGATTAAGAAGAAAAAAATGAAAAGTGCTTTACAGAAAACGACCATTAAAAAAGAAGAAACTGAAAAAAGAGTCCAGAGTTTGAAAAAACAAAGAAGAAAAACACAAGACAAAGCTGATAATTTAACAAAAAGAGTCACTGCCCTGTTTGCAGACCTCCGGAGAAGGTTGAACGATCTGGAGACGAGGGTCCTGAGCGAGATCTCAAGGCAGGAAGAGCAGGTGTCACTCTCGCTTTCTGCTATGATCCAAAAACTAGAAGTAAATAAGGTGGAGCTGTCCAGGAAGATGAGACACATTGAGGAGCTGTGTAACATGGCGGATCCACTGACTGTCTTACAGGAACCAGACACAGGTGACTTGTGTGATCCTGAGGAGGGGGGAGGTGATGAAGACACAGGGGGGCATGATAGACAGCCCCATGATGTAGATGATCTGGATGTGGCTGTGATATCAGACACATTCCACACATTATATGACATAATATCAGGTATAAGGAGCGGGATCCATGAGGAGGATCCTGTAGACATATTATTGGATGTAAACACGGCTGGAAATTATCTCCGAATATCAGACGACCTAAAAACTGCAACAAGGACGCAAGAGAACCAGAATCGTCCTGAAACTGCAGAGAGATTCCAGTACAATCAAGTTTTAAGCAGCAGGAGATTCTCCTCAGGGCGACATTACTGGGATGTGGAGATCAGTAAAGCAGGGAGTTGGAGGGTGGGGATGTGTTATCCCAGTATGGACAGAAAAGGACTTCAGTCACACATTGGAGGTAACAATAAGTCTTGGGGATTATTTGGAGGGAAGTTTAATACTCAGTATGGAGTAATACATAACTCAACGTATATACAATTACCTCACAAGATCTCCAGTGATCGAGTCCGGATCTGTCTGGATTATGAGGCCGGGCAGCTGTCCTTTTATGAGCTGTGTGACCCCATCAGACACTTATACACCTTCACCGCCACCTTCACCGAGCCCCTTCATGCTGTGGTATGGCTACATGACGGTTGTCTAAGAATAACAGGAACAATCGGGATCTGTGACACGTGATGACATTGTAACCTGTCAACCTCTGTACCAGTAGATTGGGTATCCTTATTCTTGAGACTATTTCATTAGTCCTAACTCTACCCCCATCCCCTCGATAGGCCATAAATGTTCCTGAGGATATTCATAAAGGGGTATCCGGGGGAAAAAAATTTTAATAGTTGTGCTCAGGGTTATGTTAAACAGAAAAAAAATCTAAACCTTACAATTACCTATCCGACTGTCATTCATATGGAGCCTCAGTTCCACTGCGCAGTTCTTCAAGGATTTCCCGCTCCGGCAATCGGTGTAACCGTAAAACATTTGACTCCTTGGAATACCTGTTTGAGTTCTTTAGAAGACTACAAATGCCAATAACCATTTGCCACCTAAGATGTCTGCCATTGGATTGGCCACAACAGACTTTGAGTGGTACTGTAATATTTTCTCACATTGTTTGCCCTATTACGGCTCATACAGAAGTTATACGGCCATTCGCTTGGTCTGGTTCTCATTCGTTGCAATGGAGAACGGCTATAGATTGTCCCAACAGTCCTCTAACCCAGTGGACTCGTCATAAAACACTGTAGTACAACAGCCCTTTCAATCCGCATAAAAGCAACTTCCCATCTCCTCTTCAGCCCTATTACAGGCTATATGTCGGCAACCTGTGGATGCCAATGTATAGGCAGAGCGGCCTATTGACTTGAATGCTCAGAATGTAATTTAATAGAGACCACTGTCCTTTTCCTGGACGTATACTATTTTATGCTGCACTTTAAGCATGGTTGACCAGGAGTCCCTCATAAAAACCGTATACGTCTAGGGAATGGATGGAGCATAGTTGCCAGTAGACTACTATCTGCCCATTCTAGTCAATTGGCCCATTGGCAATACATCATGCTATAAATCGACATTCTATCGGGGGGCTAAAGATGAGATGCAAACTTGGCTTAATGCAACCTCTCACTTGATATGACATGAATGATGTAACCTTTGCCCTTGTTACCGTATATTTTCTTGTATTTCAAGAAATAAATTATTATATAAATCCCTACTGTAATCTGTTCCTCTGGTCCCTAATCTGTACCTCCTATATATGCTCTATAGAAACTGTTCTTGTTTTTTTTTTTATTTTCTATTGAGTAACTTTTGCCCATAAATTTTACCGGTGAAAGATTGACATTCCATGTACAGCGACAATACAGTTAAAGGGGAACTATCAGCAGGTTAGATGAATATAATTTACTCAGCTCTCTAGTGGGCACGGGGCGATAAGGATGAAGGGTCCATTTACAGAGAAAGATTATCTGCCAAAGATTTGAAGCCAAAGCTAGAAATACATATGAAAAGAGGAGAAATCTCAGACTTTCCTTTATGACCTGATCTCTGTTTATAGTCTGTTTCTGGCTTTAGCTTCAAATCTTTGGTAGATAATCTGTCCGATAATCTTTCTGGGTAAATGGACCCGAAGGTATGCCTGTTACCTTCATCCTCGGCGCTAGTTTCCGTGCTATTTGTTCTGAGCTCCTCTGCCTGGTAAACCATTAGGGACACCGATCCTGCGTATAGCAGCACGCCGGTGGACCGGAATGGTGCTGGAGAGGGGGGGGAAGGGTATTACCTTCATCCTCTGCACCGTGGGCCCACTAGGGAGCTATCAGCAGGTTTGATGCTAATAGTTCCCCTTTTAATACAACTGTATTAAAGACGCCGCCATGTTCTTCTGACGTAAGACAGTGGTAGAGAGGTTCCTCTCAACTAACTGGGGTAAATTAATTATATGATGTTTTTTGTCAAGCATTTAATTTTTCCTCACTGTCTGTATGCATTTTTATGATCGGTGGATTACCTATAACCTGGTATGTCATTTACACCATAACACCACCACCAACAACTTTGCCAACAAAGTTTAAGGCTATGTTCACACTGATGTTTTTCTCTCCGCCACAGTTCCGTTTTTAACCCCTTAAGGACCGGGGCAATTTTGATTTTTGCGTTTTCGTTTTTTCCTCCTTGTGCATAAAAGGCCATAGCGGTTGCATTTTTTTTACCTAGAAACCCACATGAGCCCTTATTTTTTGCATCACTAATTGTACTTTGCAATGACAGGCTGAATTTTTGCATAAAGTACACTGCAAAAGCAGGAAAAAATTTAATGTGTGGTGAAATTGAAAAAAAAAAACCCACATTTTGTGTTTTTAGTGGATATGTGTTTTTATGCTGTTCGCCCTGGGGTAAAACTGACTTGTTATATATGTTCCACAAGTCGTTACGATTAAAACGATATGTAACATGTATAACTTTTCTTGTATCTGATGGCCTGTAAAAAATTCAAACCATTGTTTACAAATATACGTTCCTTAAAATCGCTCCATTCCCAGGCTTATAGCACTTTTATCCTTTGGTCTATGGGGCTGTGTCAGGTGTAATTTTTTGCGCCATGATGTGATCTTTCTATCGGTACCTTGATTGCGCATATGCGACTTTTTGATCGCTTTTTATTAACATTTTTCTGGATTTGATGCGACCAAAAATGCGCAATTTTGCACTTTGGGATTTTTTGGCGCTTACGCAGTTTACCGTGCGAGATCAGGAATGTGATTAATTAATAGTTCGGGCGATTACGCACGCGGCGATACCAAATATGTTTGTTTATTTATTTATTTACTTTTATTAATAACCTGGGAAAAGGGGGGTGATTCAGACTTTTATTAGGGGAGGGGGCTTTTTATTAATAACAACCCTTTTTTTTTTCAGTTTTTTAAAGCCAAAATGCAAACGGACAATGAAAAAAGTGAACATTTTACAATTAGTTTGCATCAGTCTGCTCATCAGTTTTTTGCTTATCCATTCAATCAATATGGATGGATCCGTTAGCAGATAAGAAAAACGTTAGTGTGAACACAGCCTTAGCCAAAACACAAATGTGGTTTCAAAAGGACTGGGTTCACACTGTGTTTTTACATCGGCAAACAGAACAGTGCAAACAGAACACCCACAGTAGGGCCGGCATCAACACCCAGCTTACCTGGGCGAGTGCCGGGGGCCCGGATAGGGAGAGAAGCCTGGTTCTCTAATGATCACTGTCTGCTCACTGTAGTGCAGGGTGAGCGCTGAACATCAGAAGACACAGGAGACAGAGGAGAACCTGTGAGCATCCTGCAGAGAAACAGGGGGGTGGGTGAAGAACCTGATCAAATGACCTGCAGGTCCTCAACCTTACAGTGTGGAGAACAGCCCGACAGTGTGTGTTACTAATGTGTTTGTCTGGGTAAGTAATGTGTGTTTGTGTATGTTGGTGGTGTCTCAAGTTATTGTGCATAATGTGTGGATGATGGGTGCATAGGGGATGGACGGATGAGGGGCCTGCTGAGGCTCTGTCACCAAGGGGCCAAAATATGTGGAGACGGCCCTGACCCCCAGCATAACTACATACATAGATTGCATGCAGGGACTTCTGCCGCAGTTTTCAAAACAAACTGGAGGAAGTCCACTCTCATTGTTTACCTGGGCTAGAGAATGGTGCAACAACAATTACAGTAACACTTTTTTTAAAAAAAAAAAAAAAATAATAATAATAATTTTATTAACCCTGCTGTTCTGTTCGGTCAAAAATGACCGAATTTGAAATTTGATATTTTTAAAAAATATTCATTATGCGGTTCTGAAACTTGTGGTTCATTGACTTTTTCTCATTTGAGGGGTTCTTACTAATAGCAGTTTTTATTTATTTTTGTTTACTTTTTGTTCCACGTCTTTTTTTTTTTTTTTTTTACTCTTGTACTGTTTGACCAAAAATGACCGATAGCCTTTAATACTAATCTCCAGCCATTTTTTGAAAAAAATAAAAGTGTTATAATCTTATTTTGGTCAATCAGTATCAGACAACAGAAAGTCAGACATGACGTTACATTACAGTGCCACTAAAGGGGCAGTTGATACTCTAGATCAACTCATAGGCACTTCCACCTGCAAACGCAAAACGAATCGGTGGCCAATGTTTTTTTTTTTTACAACATTCTTGATGTGTCGACGTACAATGTATTTGTAGTATGGCGTGAAATAGATCCAAATTGGAACAAAAATAAACTATGTAAAAGAAGAATGGGAATTTTTTTAGAGGAATTGGGAAAAATCACGGCCTCCACCAGCCTAAACCGGAAATGATGCGCCTTCTGTCCAACATCAAGTAATCACAAATCAAATGTGATGTTACAAACTGCAGAGTACTTATGCAAAAGACATGTAAATTATACTTGTGACAAATGCAAACAGTAAATTTTGCACCTTGAGGCCAGGTTCAGACTATGTAAGTGTGCGGCTGTATTTGCAGCTGTAATTGTGCGGCGGTATTTTTGGTGGTTCATGCGGACGCTGGAAAGTATAGGATATACGGCTGCACAGTGCACACTATGTCTGAATCTACGGCCCGATCGTAAACGGACCCGTAAAAAATGAACAAGACCATTGTTTGCGGCTGGACATGCGGCCGAGGATTGACAGTCGGTCCGTACGGAGTACTTCAAAAATAGCCGGCAATGATGCCGAATGCCGATGCCTCTAATAGTTAATATATTAAATTACTAAAACACATTTTCTTTGTAATAAAGTCACTTTCGTTGTTCAATAATTTATTTCTAACGAATCCATCATTTTGCAATTAAATATACTGTTTAAATAAATATATATATAAATAAATGTATATTTATATATATATTTATTTTTTGACAGTATATTGAATTGCACAATGATGGATTCGTTAGAATAAAATTATTGACCAACGAAACTGATTTTATTTCAACAAAAATGTTTATTATTAATTAAATATTAATTAGTACAGGAAGCTCCATAAGCCGTTAATTCATATTGCCGGCAATAGAGCATTCTGTACTAATCATCACTTTACTTTAATGAAAACATCAAATGTTTCTTCTAATTATGTTATCACAATAGCATTATTAGAAGAAACATTTAGAATTATATGTGCGCTCAGCTGATTGGCTGTTCGGCTGAGCGCACATATAATGAGCCGCTCCGCAGTACAGTGACTTCATTGTGCTGCGGACCAGCGAAGAGACAACATCGGGGTGAGTATAAAGCTCTCCCCACCCCCTCCCCAGCACTGCACCCCTCCCAGCAAGGAAGGGGGGGTCACTTAACCCCTTCCTTGCTGGGATGGGTGCAGTCTGACATCAGTCTGGCCCCCAAGGGGTTAAGGGGGATGCAATACATCCTCCCTTAACCCCTTGGGGGCCAGACTGTAAGCAGCGATCTGTAAAGATGCTGCATACTGTAAGGAGCACAACACCGCTCACAATGATGGGTGTTGTGCTCCTGTTTGTGTGTTTTTTGTGTGTTTCTCCCTTTTTGTTTTTCAGATATCGGTATCCTGGGGATTACGTCGGATTCCGTGGACTACGTCAATGACCAGCGGTTGTTTTTTTTTAAATAAAATGGTCAATGAGGGGTGTGGGGGTGTTTTTATTTGAATAAAATTTTTTTTTAACTTGTGTCTTGTCTTTATTTCTTTACTTTATAGACTCAGTAGTGGAAGCCGTCTAATAGACGGAATCCATTACTAAGTTGGGGCCTAGTGTTAGCCGGTATAAAATGGCTAACACTAACCCCCTATTATTACCCCAGTACCCAATGCCACCAGGGGTACTGGGAAGAGCCGGGTGCCAGTGGTCCCGGAGCGTCAAAATTGGCGCTCCTGGACCGGGCGGCAGCAGGCTGGTAAGATTTAGGCTGGGGAGGGCCTAAACCAATGGCTCTTCCCACCCTGGTGTTACCAGGCTGCTGTCGTTTGGTTTTTAACCCGGCTGGTTATAAAAATAGGGGGGACCCTATGCGTTTTTTTTTTTATTACTTATTTATTTAAAAAACCAGCCGGGTTAAAAACCAAGCGACAGCAGCCTGGTAACACCAGGGTGGGAAGAGCCATTGGTTTAGGCCCTCCCCAGCCTAAATCTTACCAGCCTGCTGCCGCCCGGTCCAGGAGCGCCAATTTTGACGCTCCGGGACCACTGGCACCCGGCTCTTCCCAGTACCCCTGGTGGCATTGGGTACTGGGGTAATAATAGGGGGTTAGTGTTAGCCATTTTATACCGGCTAACACTAGGCCCCAACTTAGTAATGGATTCCGTCTATTAGACGGCTTCCACTACTAAGTCTATAAAGTAAAGAAATAAAGACAACACACAAGTTAAAAAAATTTTTTATTCAAATAAAAACACCCCCACACCCCTCATTGACCATTTTATTAAAAAATAAAAAACAACAACCGCTGGTCATCGACGTAGTCCACGGAATCTGATGTAATCCCCAGGATACCGATATCTGAAAAACAAAAAGGGAGAAACACACAAAAAACACACAAACAGGAGCACAACACCCATCATTGTGAGCGGTGTTGTGCTCCTTACAGTATGCAGCATCTTTACAGATCGCTGCTTACAGTCTAGCCCCCAAGGGGTTAAGGGAGGATGTATTGCATCCCCCTTAACCCCCTGGGGGCCAGACTGATGTCAGACTGCACCCATCCCAGCAAGGAAGGGGTTAAGTGACCCCCCTTCCTTGCTGGGAGGGGTGCAGTGCTGGGGAGGGGGTGGGGAGAGCTCTATACTCACCCCGATGTGTCCTCTTCGCTGGTCCGCAGCACAATGAAGTCACTGTGCTGCGGACCCGCTAATTATACGTGCGCTGAGCCGATCAGCCAATCAGCTGAGCGCACATATAATTCTAAATGTTTCTTCTAATAATGCTATTGTCATAACATAATTAGAAGAAACATTTGATGTTTTAATTAAAGTAAAGTGATGATTAGTACAGAAAGCTCTATTGCCGGGAATATGAATTAACGGCTTATGGAGCTTCCTGTACTAATTAATATTTAATGAATAAAACACATTTTCGTTGAAATAAAATCAGTTTCGTTGTTCAATAATTTAATTCTAACGAATCCATCATTGTGCAATTAAATATACTGTCAAAAAATAAATATATATATAAATATACATTTATTTATATCTATATTTATTTTAACAGCATATTTAATTGCAAAATGATGGAATCGTTAGAAATAAATTATTGACCAACAAAAGGGACTTTATTACAAAGAAAATGTGTTTTATTAATTCAATATATTAACCATGAGAGACATCGGCTATAGTGCAGAGGATCGCAAACCCCGGTAATAGCAATTCATGTAAACTGTTTCCCTGCTTTCCCAGATGCATCCAGAGGTGTTTCCATCACTTTCTTAAGATTTTATTTGTTATTTTTAGTTGAACCAGATTTCCAAGTAAATGACCGTATGTTTTGAGCCACATGTCTATTTTTTCCCACGGCAGTAGTTTCACCCGCACATTTACAGCCGCATAAAAAATACAGCCGCACACATACAGAGTGTGAACATAGCCTTAACCTTATTTCACATTTTATATAGAAAAAAATACTTTTTTTTAATTTTTTATATATATATTTACATACAGTTTGATGTTACTAGTTATAGTTTACAGTTTTATAAAGACTTTTTTGTGCAGATGTGCAATATGCATGAATAATGGAATAAGGCCATGTAATGCCCCAAACTCGCCCCGTTCTGGGCCGCTGTATTCCAGTTGTATAGTAAGGTCAGTTTCTCATCTGTTCTCCCGAGTCCTAAGATAGCACTCCTTTCTTTGCTGCCTGGAGCTTCTTCTCATGCTGAGAAGGGATTGCTTAGACACTTTATGGGTGCCGCCAGAGCGGTCATCCCACGTCTTTGGAGACAAACCTGCCCTCCCTCCAAGTTGGAATTTGTAGATACTATGAATAAAGTCCGCAGGATGGAGGAAATGGTCTCTGACGATAATGACAAACCAGTCCAGTTCAGACAGATCTGATTGCAATGGGACATGTTCAGGGACACAACGGAATTTGAAAACTGGCTCCAATAGGATATCACTAGAGATGAGGGAACCTGGAGCAGCTGGAGTCCATCCGAACCCGAACTTTCGGCATTTGATTAGCGGTGGCTGCTGAAGTTGGATAAAGCCCTAAGGCTATGTGGGAAACATGGATATAGTCATTGGCTGTATCCTTGTTTTCCAGACAACCTTAGAGCTTTATCCAAGGTCAGCAGCCCCAGCTAATCAAATACCAAACGTTCAGGTTTGGATGGACTCGAACCCGAACCCGGTTCGCTCATCTCTAGATATCATGTTGTTAAATGATTTGCTTTCCCTCAGTACTGTTCCATGGGTGGTCATCCTCCCTACGAAGATCCTGTCCCTCCCTCCCTCCCTTCCTTTCCCTTCTCTCGACTCCCTATTCTTCCCTTGGTCACTTGTCTCTTTCTGCTGATTCTTTCCGCTTTCTCCGCTTTTTCCGCAATTATTCTGTTTGCTTGTTGTGCGGGTGCATATTCTCTGATACATTTGTGTCCTTATGTCACCTGATGTACCTTTATGCATATGCCTTATGTGTTTTGTCTTTTTCTATATCTGGTTTAATAAAAAGATTTAACCATAAGGCCATGTAACATTTTTTTGACACAAACAAATATATAAATTAAGTTTTTTATTTTATTTTTCATTTGTTTATGAACAACCATGTTCACATACAGTATAATAATGCTAACGATATTCCAATAAAACACTTACATTAGTTAAAAATCCAGACTTTAATAGGCCCGGTCAAAAAGGACCGAAACATTATATGTGTATAGTAGAACTGAACAGAACAGAAGGGTTAAGTACTGTACTTTCCGGCGTATAAGACGAAAAACCTTAACCCCGAAAAATCTTGTCAGAAGTCAGGGGTCGTCTTATATGCCGGGTATGGTCGCCCCATACGGTGGGGGGGCTCAAAAATGGGCGCATCCCGACCGTATGGGGGGAACAATAAAAAAAAAAAAAAAAAAAAACTCGCCCGTTCCCGGCCTCCGCGCGTCTTCTCCTCCACTCCCGTTGCCGGCGCAGCCAGTGTGACTTACACTGACTGTGCCGGGGATGCCCGAAGCCCTCCACAGCAGCCAAGCATCTAATCGGAGACGCTCGGCTGCTCGGGAATGCTTAGGAAGAATGACAGAGGCTGCGGGAGGCTCCGGAAGTACCCGTAGCCTCTGTCATTCTTCCGAAGCTCTCCCAAGCAGCCGAGTATCTCCGATTAGACGCTCAGCTGCTGGGGAGCGCTTCGGGCATCTCCGGCACAGCCAGTGTACGTCACACTGGCTGCGTCGGCAATGGGAGCGGAGAGGAAGACGCGCGGAGGCCAGCGACGGGCCCAGGTGAGATATCTATTTGGTTTTTTTTTCATTAGTTTAGCTGCAGTTAACCCCTGCCTGACCGCAGCAGGGCTTAACATTTTCCGGCGTATAAGGCGAATCCCTGACAATCTGGCTAAAGGTCAGGGGTCGTTTTATACGCCCAGTCGCCTTATATGCCCGAAAATACGGTAAACTTCACAGAACAGCAAGTAACCCATAACTACGTTGATCAGTAACTGATGGAACTAAAAAAAAATTCCTCCACCCCATAATAACACAAAGCATAGCCACTTACCTGCTGTTAGGCCAGAGCCTGTGTCGGGCCATGTGACCAAGGATACAGAATATGCCAGGCCACTCATAATCTTAAAAACTTTACCTGAAGTTTTTGTGAAATGTATTGCCCATTGATTCACTCGTCTGTAGTTTTGAGCATTTAAAGAGGAAGGTTTTAATGTAAAGGAAACACAGCATGGGTAAGTTTAGTGGGTTAAAGGGGTTCTCCAGCGAAAATCTTTTTTATTTCAAATCAACTGATTTCATAAATTTATATAGATTTGTAATTTACTTTTACTTAAAAAATCTCCAGTCTTCCAGTACTTATCAGCTGCTGTATGTCCTGCAGGAAGGGGCGTATTCTTTCCAGTCTGACACAGTGCTGTCTGCTGCCACCTCTGTCCATGTCAGGAACTGTCCAGAGCAGCAGCAAATCCCCATAGAAAACCTCTCCTGCTCTGGACAGTTCCTGACATGGACAGAGGTGGCAGCAGAGAGCACTGTGTCAGACTGGAAAGAATACACCACTTCCTGCAGGACATACAGCAGCTGATAAGTACTGGAAGACTGGATATTTTTAAATAGAAGTAAATTTCAAGTTTATAAAACTTTATAGTTTGTAAAACTTTACAGTTGATTTGAAAGAAAAAGATTTTCACCGGAGTACCCCTTTAAAGGAATAGAGAGATGAATAGTCTGTTGCTTGGTGTAAATGGGGGATGGGGACCCTTTTTCTGACACAGGAAACAGGCCATAAAGGAAAGACTGAGATTTATCCTCTTTTCAAATCCATTCCTGGCTTTGGCTTCAAAAATCTGTCAGATAGATCTCTCTATGTAAACTCACCATTACACATTGAGGAGCTATGTAACATGGTGGATCCACTGACTGCCTTACAGGAACCAGACACAGGTGACTTGTGTGATCCTGAGATTAGTGGGGGATCAGTAGGATGGGGATGTGTGATCTCAGTTCTGATGGTCCAACATGGATAATCCCACACACACACACCAAAAAAACGTAACCGGGGTTCTTGTTCTGTATTTCTTGTTTATCAGGGATTATGCCACAATTAAGAGCGTGTTCACATGTACCAGATCGCAGTGGATTTCATACTGCGAGTTTAGCAGCAGTTCCAGGTATTGTCATTTTGTATAGGTTTATATACTTGCAGCGGAATTTGTGAGTATGTAAAGCCCCATCCGCTACAACCCGCCGCAGCCCGGTAAGTACTTTACCTGTCCGCGCTCCGGCCTGCTTCTGTGGCTCCCGACTCCCTGACATCCCGCTAAGCAAATCAGTGTAGTGTCCCACCGCGGCCACTGATTGGCTGAGACAGAGTCAGGGAGCCACAGAAGCAGGCCGGAGCGGGGACGGGTAAAGTATTCACCGGGCCACCGTGACTTAATGGGGATGGGGTTTTACATACTCGCAGCAGAGGGAAAATTCTCTGCAGAACTCGCAGTGTGAAATCCACTGCGAACCGGTATGTGTGAACCTACCTTAAAGGGGTATTCCTACCTTGTAACAATGGCTTTCTGCCCTCCCCCCCAGCCTGTTTACAGGAGGTGCTTTGGTAACAAAAACAGCCGAAGTGTAAGAGTTACACAATTTATGTAGCTCATATTGACTTTAACTGAACTCTATAACCATATGAGCCACCCTGTTAAAGGAGTAGTGCGGCGCTAAACTTTTATTCACAAAATAACACACATTACAAACACATTATGTTAATACCCTTAATACCATTGCTTCTCGGCTCAAGACCTCATGGCCACCAACAGGCCATAATTTGAGGATATTCCCATACAAAGAACACCTGTGATAATATCTGATGCACCAAGTATATAATTATATCACCTGTCATAATACCTGATGCAGTCAGTATACTCATATCACCTGTGATAATACCTGATGCACTGAGTATAATGATATCACCTGTCATAATACCTAATGCACTGACTATAATTATATCACCTGTGATAATACCTAATTGTATCATCTGTGATAATACCTGATGCACCTGAGTATAATTATATCACCTGTGATAGTATCTGATGAGTATAGTTATATCACTTTTGATAATACCTGATGCACTGAGTATAATTATATCACCTGTGATAATACCTGATGCACCGAGTATAATTATATCACCTGTGATAATACCTAATTGTATCATCTGTGATAATACCTGATGCACCTGAGTATAATTATATCACCTGTGATAATACCTGATTAGTATAATTCTATCACTTGTGATAACACCTGATGCACTTACTATTATTATATCACCTGGGATAATACTTGATGCACTGAGTATAATTCTATCACCTGTGATAATACCTGATGCACTGAGTATAATTATATCACCTGTGATAATACCTGATGCACTGAGTATAATTATATCACCTGTGATAATACTTGATGCACTGAGTATAATTATATCACCTGTGATAATACCTAATGAGTATAATTATATCACCTGTGATAATACATGATGAGTATAATTATATCACCTGTGATAATACATGATGAGTATAATTATATCACCTGTGATAATACCTGATGCACTGAGTATAATTATATCACCTGTGATAATACCTGATGCACTGAGTATAATTATATCACCTGTGATAATACCTGATGTACTGAGTATAATTATATCACCTGTGATAACACTTGATGCACTAAGTATAATTATATCACCTGTTATAATACCTGATGCACTGAGTATAATTATATCACCTGTGATAATACCTAATGAGTATAATTATATCACCTGTGATAATACATGATGAGTATAATTATATCACCTGTGATAATACATGATGAGTATAATTATATCACCTGTGATAATACATGATGAGTATAATTATATCACCTGTGATAATACCTGATGCACTGAGTATAATTATATCACCTGTGATAATACCTGATGTACTGAGTATAATTATATCACCTGTGATAACACTTGATGCACTAAGTATAATTATATCACCTGTGATAATACCTGATGCACTGAGTATAATTATATCACCTGTGATAATACCTGATGCACTGAGTATAATTATATCACCTGTGATAATACCTGATGCAGAGTATAATTATATCACCTGTGATAATACCTGATGTACTGAGTATAATTATATCACCTGTGATAACACTTGATGCACTAAGTATAATTATATCACCTGTAATAACAGTTGATGCACTAAGTATAATTATATCACCTGTGATAATACCTGATGCACTGAGTATAATTATATCACCTGTGATAATACCTGATGTACTGAGTATAATTATATCACCTGTGATAACACTTGATGCACTAAGTATAATTATATCACCTGTGATAACACTTGATGCACTAAGTCTAATTATATCACCTGTGATAATACCTGATGCACTGAGTATAATTATATCACCTGTGATAATACCTAATGAGTATAATTATATCACCTGTGATAATACATGATGAGTATAATTATATCACCTGTGATAATACATGATGAGTATAATTATATCACCTGTGATAATACATGATGTACTGAGTATAATTATATCACCTGTGATAATACATGATGTACTGAGTATAATTATATCACCTGTGATAATACCTGATGTACTGAGTATAATTATATCCCCTGTGAAGTACTAATTGTGCATTTACACAGAAAGATTTATCTGACAGATTTTGGAAGCCAAAGCCAGGAATGGATTTGAAAAGAAGAGAAATCTCAATCTTTCCTTTATGACCTGTTCCCTGTTTATAGTCTGTTCCTGGCTTTGGCTTCAAAGATAAATCTTCCTGTGTAAACGCACCATAAGGGTCGTATTACAAAAGAATCTAGCCTGTTCAGCTGATTATCGCTCTGTGTAATAGTGACAATGATCAGCCGATGAAACAATCGTTTCTTTAGGCCCTGACCTAAAATCGCCGGGCACGCATCGCTACGTGTAATGTGCGGCCAACAACGGATGATTAAAAAAAAGTTAATGCATTACCTCTCCCTGCTCTTAGTGTCCATTTACACAGAAAGATTATTTGACAGATTATCTGCCAAAGATTTGAAGCCAAAGCAAGGAATGGATTTGAAAAAAAGAAATCTCAGGCTTTCCTTTATGACCTGATCTCTGTTTATAGTCTTTCTGGCTTAGGCTTCAAATCTTTGGAAGATAATCTGACAGATATCTGACAGATTGAATTCGAACGATAATCTTACGTGTAAACGCGGCGAACGATCGAACGACGAGCGAAAAATCGTTCATTTTGATCTTTTAACATGTTCTTAAATCGTCGTTCGTAAAAAATTCGCCGATCGTTCCGTGTAAACAGTCGTTCACTGATTTTACCTATGTGTGAGATAGGCTTAAGTGATCGCAAAACGATAGCAAAACGAATTTTCTGTACGATATATCGTTCCATCTAAACGTTGATCGTTATAAAAAAAAAATCGTTACTTCGAAATCGTTAATCGTACGTTATCGCTCCTTGTAAACCCAGCATTAGTCTGCTCTCTTCCAGGCAACGCATGCTGCAGCTGAAGCACTGGGAAGCATGCAGAGCACAGGAGAAGAGCGTGGAGAGGTAATGTATTAACCGTTTAAGCAAGGGCTGCACGGACATCGCTAACGATGTCCGCACAGCCCTTGCTAAATGATTATCGGGCCATGTAATAGTACCCTAAGGAAATCCTCAAAACATACTGGTTTAGATGATGCCCGCCCCCCCAAAAAACACCATATACTTGCATGGTACTATACTATATGCTATCTGGCAGAGGCATTGCTTCGGAGGCTCCTGGCATCTGGACGTCCTGCTCAGCCAATCAGTGGCTGCGGCGGGCAGTGCACTGATTGGCTGAGCAGGACATCCAGCTGGGAATCCCCAAAGCAAGCCGGAGCGCAGAGCAGGTAATATATACTCCGGCCAACGGGGGGTTAAGATGGCTGTCACTTACTCACAGCAGGATGTCAATCCCCCTGCGACTATGTAATCTGATTGAAAGTGACCGGGAAGGGATCCATGGCGGATTTCGCTGTGTGAAATCTGCTGTAGATCCGATAACTGTAAAACTGGTCTAAAATGGGCAATCTTTGAGCCTGAGCCATGTTATATAAATCACAGTTACTGTGGAGTCTTAAAGGGGAACTCCGGGTAAGGAAAACTTGTTTTCTATTAAAAGTACATTTAAAGTTATATAGATGTGTCTATACAATGTATTACCGTATCTGTGCGGTTCTGTCACACTGGTAGCTGATAGAAATCCAGGAAGTGAAAAAAAATGGCCCCTGTGCCAATCCACATTGTCTCCTGCTCCCTCTGCTCTAACACCTTAGGAGACAAATCTTCCATGCCTCTGTCTCACATTGTGTGTGTTTCCTGAGATCAGGCTGATGATGCAGACAGGGGGAAGGGCGTGATGTCACAGGAGGCGGGGCTGGATCCCCCAATCCCCTGAGTGAATCACCATCTCTGACCGGCCAGAAGCAGGTGTTGCACTGATTTCTCTGATTGTGCAGAAGTTTGCAGTGAAATTAGGGCTGTGCTCACACATGCTGGCGTTGTGGTGTTACAGGTAGAGAATACAGTGTTGTGTGGTGTTACAGGTAGAGAATACAGTGTGCTGTGTGGTGTTACAGGTAGAGAATACAGTGTGCTGTGTGGTGTTACAGGTAGAGAATACAGTGTGCTGTGTGGTGTTACAGGTAGAGAATACAGTGTGCTGTGTAGTGTTACAGGTAGAGAATACAGTGTGCTGTGTGGTGTTACAGGTAGAGAATACAGTGTGCTGTGTGGTGTTACAGGTAGAGAATACAGTGTTGTGCGGTGTTACAGGTAGAGAATACAGCATGGTGTGTGGTGTTACAGGTAGAGAATACAGTGTGCTGTGTGGTGTTACAGGTAGAGAATACAGTGCTGTGTGGTGTTACAGGTAGAGAATACAGTGTTGTGTGGTGTTACAGGTAGAGAATACAGTGTTGTGTGGTGTTACAGGTAGAGAATACAGTGTGCTGTGTGGTGTTACAGGTAGAGAATACAGTGTGCTGTGTGGTGTTACAGGTAGAGAATACAGTGCTGTGTGGTGTTACAGGTAGAGAATACAGCGTGCTGTGTGGTGTTACAGGTAGAGAATACAGTGTGCTGTGTGGTGTTACAGGTAGAGAATACAGCGTACTGTGTGGTGTTACAGGTAGAGAATACAGTGTGCTGTGTGGTGTTACAGGTAGAGAATACAGTGTGCTGTGTGGTGTTACAGGTAGAGAATACAGTGTGCTGTGTGGTGTTACAGGTAGAGAATACAGTGTTGTGCGGTGTTACAGGTAGAGAATACAGCATGGTGTGTGGTGTTACAGGTAGAGAATACAGTGTGCTGTGTGGTGTTACAGGTAGAGAATACAGTGCTGTGTGGTGTTACAGGTAGAGAATACAGTGTTGTGTGGTGTTACAGGTAGAGAATACAGTGTTGTGTGGTGTTACAGGTAGAGAATACAGTGTGCTGTGTGGTGTTACAGGTAGAGAATACAGTGTGCTGTGTGGTGTTACAGGTAGAGAATACAGTGCGGTGTTACAGGTAAATACGTCGTGCTGTGTGGTGTTACAGGTAGAGAATACAGTGTGCTGTGTGGTGTTACAGGTAGAGAATACAGTGTTGTGTGGTGTTACAGGTAGAGAATACAGCGTGCTGTGTGGTGTTACAGGTAGAGAATACAGTGTGCTGTGTGGTGTTACAGGTAGAGAATACAGCGTGCTGTGTGGTGTTACAGGTAGAGAATACAGCGTGCTGTGTGGTGTTACAGGTAGAGAATACAGTGTGCTGTGTGGGTGGGACAACAATGAAATGATAAAATACTCCAAATAATTCAGTAACACAATGAAACTGCAATGTGTGAACACAGCCTAGATGTTCTGCAACAGATTTGGGCGGGGAATGTGCAGTGTGGGGGACTGTGATGAACAGCTGAGGGAAAGCATTGCATTCTGGAACCTGTAGTACTGTGTACAACTGCTCAACCAGGAAGTGCAGAAACACAAAACAGAACAAAACCCCAAAACAACTGGATTTTTGGTAGTTTTTAAAACTGGAATAGAGAGGTAAGTAATGCTTTATGCGTCTGCAGAAATTTCCTTTTTTTTAACCTCTACCTGGAGTTCCCCTTTAAGGTGAAGTTCACACTGTGTTTTTGTATCTGTTTCCGTTTTAGTTTACTATATGGTGCGCTGCTGTTTTTGCAGGAGAGTAGCTGTGGGTGTTTTCACCACAGACACCATGAGAAAGGGTTTTTTCTCTCCATATCTAAAATGCTTCTGATGTTATCATATATGGTGGTGACACACGGCGGCATGTTCACTCTCTATAACTTTCCAATATACAGAGAGAAATATTTATATGATGTAAAAGCCGCCATCAGTAATGATAAAGTGTTGTACACCAGGTCTGCAATGTAATGTTTAGCATGAGATCATTTATGAGTTAATAAACCTGCATGAACTTCTAGTAGTGAATGATCAGCCCATTCCTGAGTATAAATACTTACACCCGCCCTCTGGGTACTGGGCGTCAGAGAATTGTAGTTTCGTTTCTCTCTCCCTCTGTCAGCCATGGCGTCTGCTGCTCTGAGAGACGAGCTGGACTGTTCCATCTGTCTGATCACTTATACAGATCCTGTAATGCTGAGATGTGGACACAACTTCTGCCGGCTCTGTATTGGTCGTGTGCTGGATACACAGGACGTGGCTGGAGTTTATTCCTGTCCTGAATGTAGAGAAGAGTATCAGGAGCGGCCTGCACTGATGAGGAACATCGCTCTGCGTAATCTAATGGAGAATATACTGCTGACTCCTCCAACACCGACAGAAAGCGGGATCTGCTGCACTTACTGTGTGGACTCTGCTGTACCTGCTGTGAAATCCTGTCTGCACTGTGAGGCTTCTCTGTGTGATAAACACCTGAGAGCTCACAGCAAGTCACCAGAACACGTCTTATCTGAGCCCAGCACTTCCCTGGAGAAGAGGAAATGTTCTGTCCATAAGAAGATGCTGGAATATTACTGCACCGAGGACGCTGCTTGTATCTGTGTGTCCTGTTATATGATTGGAGAACACAAAGGACATACAATGGAGTCACTGGATGAGGCCTCTAAGAAGAAGAAGAAGAAACTGAGAAATGTTCTCCAGAAACTGATGACAAAGAGAGAGGAGACTGAGGAAAGACTCCGGAGTGTGGAGGAGCGCAAGAGAAAAGCTCAAGAAAAAGCAGCTGGAGAAGCCGAGAGAGTCACTGCCCTGTTTACAGACATCAGGAGACGACTGGACGACCTGGAGAAGAGGGTCCTGAGCGAGATCTCCAGGCAGGAAAAGGAAGAGTCACTGTCACTGTCTGCTCTGATCCAGCAGCTGGAAATAAAGAAGGACGAGCTGTCCAGGAAGATGAGACACATTGAGGAGCTGTGTAACATGGCGGATCCACTGACTGTCTTACAGGAACCAGACACAGGTGACTTGTGTGATCCTGAGGAGGGGGGAGGTGATGAGGACACAGGGGGACATGATAGACAGCCCCATGGTGTAGATGATCTGGATGTGACTGTGATCTCAGACACATTCCGCACATTATGTGACATAATATCAGGTATAAGGAACTATGGGGAGGGTCCTGCAGACATATTACTGGATGTAAACACTGCTAATAATTATCTCCTTATATCAGACGACCTGAAAACTGCAACCTGGACAGAAGAGGAGCAGAATCGTCCAGAAACAGCAGTGAGATTCCAGATTTATCAGGTGATGAGCAGCAGGAGATTCTCCTCAGGGCGACATTACTGGGATGTGGAGATCAGTAGATCAGTGAGGTGGATGGTGGGGATGTGTTATCCCAGTATATACAGGAGGGGGCGTCAGTCACTCATTGGAGATAATAACAAGTCCTCAGAAATCCAGGCAGAGACTAGTATAATTGTATAATACAATTGCGGTAACCCAGGGGAGCCAGGTGGTGTTAGCTAGGGCAGGTCTTAGTGTATGGTATGTGCCCATTAAAGGTTAGTATAGTGCAGAGGAACCACAGAGTCCAGCAAGTACTTAAACATGTGCAAACTTTACTTGTAGAAACTTCTTAAAGGCACAGTACACGTTAGAACAGTCCCTCACTGAGATCCCTTGTAGTGAGCTGGGTACCTGACATACAATACTTGAGATCACAGCCACAAATATATATATATATACTGTTTAGAAGACTTGAAAAGACTTGAGGGATGTTAGAACAAAGTCTCTGGTTAACTGAGATAAACCTGACTTAGGTGACAGTGGGCTACTGGAGGGAAGGGGGACCTATGCGGACCCTTGTGTTCTCAACTGGAGGGGCTCTAACCACCTGGTGTGAGTGACATCTAAACAGTACCTGTATCCATGGCCGCTCATGTACACTTGTCTGGATCACATCTGTCCGGGGATAAGAGACACTTGCACGCTGTATTACCTCGATATTGTGCTCATGTTGGTGGCTCCATCTGTATCCTTACTAGGTACCAGAGAATTACATTATTTTAAGTTTTTTCTGCCAACACCTGAAGGTTAATGTGGATGTATATCACCAAAGCCAGAACCCAATGACAGTACCAACCCATATAGAGCCCTGCTGCTCTGTACATAACTATTATCTAATGCTTTTTCATAGGTAAATAACTAGCTTACTAATCCAAATGTCTATACATGCAATTTATACAGTGAATTCCCTTTAATCTTTCATCTGATTATCCAGTTATACTGATTTTTCTCTTATTTTTGTGGCTATTTCCCATGTAATGATGGAATGACAAGTCGTGTACCTTACCTTCTTCACTGTATAGAATTTCTGGGCACAGCAGATCTCTGTAACTGTTCGATATTTTAGGGGTTAATAAAAATCTATGTATAAAATTGATGGGCGCCTGCGTCATGATTTGGGTCTTTTGCTTCTTCATCACATCTTTGACTCTCCGGGTAGAGAGCTGGTCCCAGGACAGTGACTGTAATAGGACTGAGGACCTCCTGCCGGGATCACTACACATGGCCTCCATGTCTCAGCACCTTCCTGCCATAGGATATGGCAACTCAACCATCATGAGAACAATATTACTGTATACCCGACATACAGAGGGGATGTATACAGAAAAGATGGCTGTGACAGTGAATAAGCACTAAGCCCGACTTATACCAACAAAAATTTAGGAAAGGTAAGAAAGTCCTTGAGGAAGTGTTACCGCTCTACCCCTCCTGACTAGCTGATCTTCCCTCTCTGGAATAGGAACAGACACTTAAAGGGGTTGTCCATCGAAAAAATGTTTCTTTCAAATCCACTGGTGTCAGAAAGTTATATAGATTTGTAATTTACTTCTATTTAAAAATCTCAAGTCTTCCCATACTTATCAGCTGTTGTATGTCCTGCAGGAAATGTTGTTTATTTACATTCAGAAACAGTGCTCTCTGCTGCCACCTCTGTCCATGTCAGGAACTGTCCTGAGCAGGAGAGGTTTTCCATGGGGATTTGCTGCTGCTCTGGACAGTTCCTGACTCGGCCAGAGATGTCAGCAAAGAGCACTGTTTCTGAATGTAAATAAACAACACTTCCTGTAGGACATATAGTAGCTTATAAGTATGGGAAGACTTGAGATTTTTAAATAGAAGTAAATTACAAATCTATATAATTTTCTGACACCAGTTGATTTGAAAGAAATTTTTTTTTCGCTGGACAACCCCTTTAACCTTTTGAGGACCAGGTCCAAAATGACCCAGTGCACCGCGCAAATTTTGATCTTTGCGCTTTCATTTTTCCCTCCTCCCCTTCTAAGAGCTCCAGCACCTTCAGTTTTCTATCTACAGGGCCATGCGGGGGCTTGTTTTTTACAGGAATAGTTGTCCTATATAATGGCGTCTTTCATTTTACCATTACATGGTAAATTACACCATAAAATTATTATTTATGAAGATATAAACAGGTGAAATCGTAAAAAAGAATGCAATATGGTAACGTTTGGGGGGTTCCTGTGTCTACATAATGCACTATATGGTAAAAGCGACATGATACCATTATTCTATAGGTCAGTCTGAACACAACCATATGCAGGTTACACAGATTCTCTAATGTTATATATTTTTTTATGAAATCCTTTTTTTTGGCAATTAATTATTAATAAAATGGGACTATTGTGACGCTTATAACGATTTTATTTTTTCACCTACGGGGCTGTATGGGGTGTCATTTTTTCCACCATGATCTGTAGTTTTTATAAACACCGTTTTTGTTAAGATCGGACGTTTTGATCACTTTTTATTAATTTTTTTAAATATAATGTAACATCAAATTGGTAATCCGCGCATTTTTTTCCCTCTTTTCGTCTACGCCGTTTGCAATGACGCTTGTTATATTTTATTAGATCGGACAATTACGCATGCTACGGTATATTATATGTTTATTTATTTATTTCTTTTTATATGTTTTATTTATATAAAGGGAAAGGGGGGTGATTTAAACTTTTATTGGGGGAGGGGCTTTGGGGTAGTGTGTTAGTGATTTTAACTTTTTTATTTTATTTGAAGTCCCTTTGGGGGACTTTTACATACAATAGTTTGATTTGTACACTGATCACTGCTATGCCATAGGCATAGCATTGATCAGTGTTATCGGCGCTCTGCTGATTGAGCCTGCCTGTGCAGGCTCAGAGACCAGAGCACCGATCGGACGGCATGGAGGAAGGTGAGAGACCTCCGGCGGTCGGTTTCAACGATCGGGACCCCCGCAGTCACACTGCAGTGGTCCCGATCAGTAAGTGACAGGGGACTCCTATGAAGCGTGCTCCGCTCCGGAGCGCTTCATAGCAGGAGAAACACCCTGGACGTACAGTTACGTCCAGGGTCGTCTGGTGACAGACTTCCATGACGTAACTCTATGGCCAGGGTCGTCTAGGGGTTAAACCTTCTTCCTCGGCCTGGACTGTAGACAAACGGCCGCCCAGATCTGTCCTGGAGGAAAGGCAGAGACTGGAGCAGGTTGTAGGGTCACTTACTAGAAGAGGGGGCTGGTATTGGATCCGATAACTGTGTCTGGCTGTATACAGGCCCATCAAAACCCCACAGGCCCCCAGTTACCATCCAATAGACACATTGCACTACAGTGACTGGTAACATCAGCGCCCCCCTCATTTATCACTGCTGTATGTACTGGGAAAAGTCCCGCTCCAGCTGCCATGACACACCTATTGCTGCATAGAGGAACTACAAGTCCCAGCTGGCCCTCAGTGTACAGTCTTCACATCCCCAGCTGTACACTGCAATTTTCACTTTAAAAATCTTTACTGCGATCACCTTATGTGATTACAATGTGGGAGCTAAACGTATAGCAGGTAGGATGTATGATTCTTACAGATATACATGAAGAGGTTAATAGTGACTGATCTTGTGCTGCTCAGCCCTGCCCTGTGTACACAAGTATAACCCGCCCTCTGGTTTCCGAGAATTGTAGTTTCGTTTCTCTCTCCCTCCGTCATGGCTGACGGAGGGAGAGAGAAACGAAACTACAATTCTCGGAAACCAGAGGGCGGGTTATGACGTCTGCTGCTCTGAGGGACGAACTGGACTGTTCCATCTGTCTGATCACTGAGGGCCGTATTGGACGGCCTGATATTCAGGAATAAGTGAGCGCCGACTTATCCAATCAGCGCTCGCTTGCTCCTCGTTCCCGCTCCCTGTCTGTGTTATTACACACCCCGACATCAAGCGCTCATACACATTAGGTGAAAGGACTAAAATAGGCTGAACCTGACCTCTTTCGATATTTTTTTTTTCACCCAAACCTGTTCTGAGAAAGAGATACCAGCCCTGCCTGGCGTCAGCTTCCCCTTCCTGTTCCCGTAAAGGACATGGGCTGAACAGTTATGTTTATCCAGAGGACAGGAGCATAGGCGGATTATAATGAGGGCAATCTGGGCTATCGACTGGGGATCCAGGGGACCCAAGCCAGATTGCCCCCATTATAATGCCACCACCGTTTACCTCTCCCCTCCCCAGGCCGGTCCCCCCCAGGCCGCCAATGGGCCATAGCCGCTGGTCCACTTGCAGCCACTCTGCCCCTTTAACCCCTTAAGGACCGGGCTAATTTTCATTTTTGCGTTTAAATTTTTTCTCCTTGTGCTTAACCCCTTAGGGACCAAGCCTGTTTGGGCCTTAATGACCAGGCTCATTTTTCAAAATCTGACCTGTCTCACTTTATGCGCTTATAGCTCAGTGATGCTTTAACGTATGCTAGCGATTCTGAGATTGTTTTTTCGTAACATATGGTACTTTATGTTAGTGGCAAAATTTGGTCACTGTCTGGTGTGTTTTTTGTGAAAAACATCAAAATATAATGAAAAATTTGAAAATTTTGCACTTTACGAACTTTGAAATTCTTTGCTTCTAAAAAAAAAAAGGCACATGACAAAAATTAGTTAGTAAGTCACATTATCAATATGTCCTCTTTATTCTGGCTTCATTTCGTAAACATATTTCACTTTTTTAGGGTGTTACGGGGCTTAGAAATGTATCAGCAAATTATCAAATTTTCATGAAATTTCCAAAACTGATTTTTTTAGGGACCAGTTCTTTTTTTAAGTTGATTTAGGAGGCTTGTATACTGGAAACCCCCATAAGTGACCCCATTTTGGAAACTAGACACCTTAAAGAATTAATCTAGGGGTATAATGAGCATTTTAACCCTACAGGGGCTGGAGGAAAGTATTCACAATCAGGCCGGAAAAAAATGGAAAATAGAAATTTTCCAATAATATATTTGTTAAGATTAAAGTATCTCATTTTCATAATAAACATGAGAGAAAATGCACCCCAAATTATGTAATGCAGGTTCTCCTGAGTAGAACGGTACCCCATATGTGGGCGTAAACCACTGTATGGGCACACAGCAGGCCTCAGAAGGAAGGGAGCACCTATTAGCATTTCCAGTTCAGATTTTGCTGAAGAAATTTCTGAGCGCCAGGTGCGTTTGCAGAGCCCCTGTAGTGTCAGCAGAATAGAACCCCCCCAAAAGTCACCCCATTTTGGAAAGTACAGCCATCAAAGAATACATCTTGGGGTGTGGTGACCATTTTGACCCCACAGGTATTAGAGGAAAGTATTCAAAAGAAGACAGTAAAAATGAAAAAATAGAATTTTTCCAATAATATGTTTGTTTAGTTTGAAATTTCTCAATTTAACGAGGAACAGGGGAGAAAACTCACCCCAATATATGTAAGGCAGGTACTCCTGAGTAGAACGATACCCCATATGTGGGCATAAACCACTGTGTGGGCACACAGCAGGGCTCAGTAGGGAGGGAGCGCCAAGCATTTTCAGTGCATGATTTTCCTGAAGAAGTTTCTGAGCGCCAGGTGCGTTTGCAGTGCCCCTGTAATGTCTACAGAATAGAACCCTCCCCCCCAAAATCACCCCATTTTGGAAAGTACACCCCTCAAGGAATTTATCTTGGGGTGTGGTGACCATTTTGACCCCACAGGTATTGGAGGAAAGTATTCAAAACTAGACCGTAAAAATCAAAAAAATTGAATTTTTTCAATAACATGTTTGTTTAGTTTGAAATTTCTCAATTTCACTAGGAACAAGGGAGAAAAAGCACCCCAAAACTTGTAACGGAGGTTCTCCTGAGTACAATGGTACCCCATATGTGGGCATAAACCACTGTATGGGCACACAGCAGGGCTCAGAAGAGAAGGAGTGTCATTTTAGTTACAGGCAATATGTGGGTGTTTACTGGTTATCTGGGGTGGTAATAGACAATCTCAGGGTGTTTACTGGCTATCTGAGGTGGCAGCAGGCAATCTGGTGGGGTTATGGGCAATCTGGGGTGGTTACGAGCAGTCTGTGCCAATCTGGGGTGGTTACGGTCAATCTGGGGTGGTTACGGTCAATCTGGGGTGGTTACGGTCAATCTGGGGTGGTCACAGGCAATCTGGGGTGGTCACAGGCAATCTGGGGTGGTTACGGGCAATCTGGGGTGGTTACTGGCTGTATGGGGTGGTTATGGGCAATCTTGGGGTGTTTACTGGCTATCTAGGGGTGGTTACTGGCTATCTGGGGAGGTGACTGGCAATCTGGTGGTGTTCACTGACTATCTGGGGATGCAACTGGCAATCTGGGGTGGTGACGGAAAATCTGGGGTGGTGACGGGAAATCTGGGGTGGTTGCGAGCAATCTGTGGTGGTTACAGGCAATTTGGGGTAGTTACAGGCAGTCTGTGGCAATCTGGGGTGGTTACGGGCTGTCTGGAATGGTTATGGGCTATGGGGGGGTGATACGGGCAATCTGGGGAGATTACGGGCAATCTGTGGAGATTACGGGCATTCTGGGGTGGTTACAGGCAATCTGGGGTGGTTATGGGCTGTCTGGGATGGTTATGGGCTGTCTGGGATGGTTATGGGCTGTCTGGGATGGTTATGGGCTGTCTGGGATGGTTATGGGCTGTCTGGGGTGGATACGGGCAATCTGGGGTGGATACGGACAATCTGGGGAGGTTACAGACAATCTGGGGAGGTTACAGGCAATCTAGGGTGGTTACAGGCAATCTGGGGTGGTTACGGGCAATCTGGGGTGGTTACGGGTAATCTGGGGTGGTGATGGGTAATCTGGGGTGGTTACAGGTAATCTGGGGTGGTTACAAGTAATCCAGGGTGGTTACGGGTAATCCAGGGCACTTGACTTTGGTGACAGGCGTAAAAAAGTGTCGGCACCATTTGGAACAAGCGATCAGTGGTATATAGTATATACCGCTGATCACTTGTACTAGGACCACACCGGGTGGTCACCGATCATTGCCCCATGCTCTCCGCCACCTCCTGTGGTGGAAAGAATGAAGCTTGGATCATTTTTAGGAATCCATCACTGTGAACAGAGTCTGTTCACAGTGATGACGGCGGCCATCTTGGATCAGATGGCCGCCCAGGGAGGGGAGGGTCAGTGGCCAGGTCACTAGGGTTAATTCTGGGGATGGGGGGGGGGACATGTTTTCATCTCCTCTCACTGTGGATTCACGGTGAGAAGAGATGAAAGCGTTCAGCTGCGCTGGCAATGCCCGTTACCGGTAGCCGCCTTTATACTGATAATAACGGCGATCACCGGTGAGGGGACTGGCCGGGACTGACCCCACACTCTCCCCCAACCCCTCAGCTACCTCCGATAGCTGAGAGGAGGAGGCTGCGGGCATTACCGGCGCCGCTGCACTATTCTGCACCATCGCCATAAAGAGCTGATGGCAGAAGAATAGAGCCCATTAGTGATGGCCGTAAAAATCCGTATCGGCGGTCACTAATAACATAACACATGTTTTCTCTGGGTCGCTACGGTTACGGCGATACCACATTTGTATAGTTTTTTTTAACTATTACCGCTTTGGCGCAATAGAAACTATCTTCCTAGCCAAAACCCACAAAAACTGTCCCTGCATTGCAAGATCCATAGCGTTCTCATCTTTTGCGCGACAGAGCTGGTTTTGGGCTTATTTTTTGCGGGAAGATCTGTAGTTTCTATTGATGCCAAGTTTTATATGTATATCACTTTTTGATCTCTTTTATGACGTATTTTCTAAACTGGATTGATAAAATACAGCTATTCTAGTACTGTTTTTTTTATTTTTTTTTTACAGCGTGTGTCGTGCAATATAATTATTGATATAGTTTTATAGATTGGGTTGTTACGGACGTAACGATACCAAATATGTATAGGATTTGTGTTTTTGATCACTTTTATGTAATGTTTTATAGTGTATGGGGAATGTAATGCATCTTTATTATTGGGGGGGCTGGGGGGGGGGCTGTGTTGTGTTTGGTGCACACTTTTTTTTACTTTTTTTTACTTTTACACTAGTGTACATTACTGTACACTAGTGTAAAATACTTTGATCACTGATACAATACATTGCAGTACCTGATGTACTGCAATGTATTGTATCATGCCTAATGCTGACAGGCAATAGCCGCGGCCACCCCTGTCAGCATCAGGCATCTCCATGGTGACCCCGGGGACCTTCATTAGGACCCCGGAATCACCATGGAGACATCGGGACCCCGGACGGCGCCGCGGGACATCGCGATCATGTAAGTGAACCACGGCGCCGTCCGGGATCCACCGGGACCCGTTAGATGCCGCTGTCATGGTTTGACAGCGGCATTTAACGGGTTAAACTGCCCGGAGCGGAGAATCCTCCGCTCCGGGCAGTTACAGGAGGGTGTCAGCGGTCACACTGACCGCTGATCACCCGTCCTGCAGCCGCCGCCGGGCGGTAATTTATTCTGATGCGCCCGCCGTTAAAAGGCGTACGCATCGGAATAAAGCCCATTAGTGGCCGCCGTGAAAAGGCAGCATGGCGGTCACTAAGGGGTTAAAAGGCCATAGCACTTGCATTTTTATACCTACAGACCCACATAAGCCCTTATTTTTTGCATCACTAATTGTACTTTGAAATGACCGGCTGAACTTTTCCATAAAATATGCTGCGAAACCAGAAAAAAATTATATGCGCGGTGAAATCGTTACGATTACAGCGATATATAACATGTACAACTTTTATTGTATCTGATGGCCTGTAAAAAATTCAAACTATTGTTAACAAATATATGTTCCTTAAAATCGCTCTATTCCCGGGCTTATAGCGCTTTTATCCTTTGGTCTATGGGGCTGGATGAGGTGTCATTTTTTGCGCCATGATGTGATCTTTCTATTAGTACCTTGATAGCGCATATGCGACTTTTTGATCGCTTTTTATTACAATTTTTCTGGATTTGATGCGACCAAAAATGCGCAATTTAGCAATTTGGGAATTTTTTTTACGCTGTTTACCGTGCGAGATCAGGAATGTGATTAATTAATAGTTCGGGCGATTACGCACGCGGCGATAGCACACATGTTTATTTATTTATTTTTATTTATAAAATGGGAAAAGGGGGGGTGATTCAAACTTTTAGGAGAGGGGATTTTTTATTAATAAAAACACTTTTTTTATTTTCACTCACAGTAATTAGAAGCCCCCTGCGGGACTTCTATATACACAGCACTGATCTCCCATTGAGATAAATGCTGTGTATATAATAGAGCAATGATCCATCAGATCGGTGCTCTATTATAATGGTCTGCTGCAGACCATCTGAATAGATTACCGAGCCGGGATCAGAGTCGGAGTGACGCTGAGCCCCGGCCGGCTCAGTACAAGTGATCCCGCACTAGACACCAGGGACCGGGGGCACATATTCTGTTCAAGTGCAGCTGTCATCTTTGACAGCTGCATTTGAATAGTTAATTAGCCGGCCGCGGCGATCGGCCCGTGCTGGCTAATACCCGCGGTCCCTGGCTGCACATAGCAACCGGGGGCCGCGAGCTACAGAAAGGGCTCACGCCGGGAGCCATCTCTGTTTACCCTTAACGGGCATCCAATGCGAGCAGACGTGCCAGTGTAGGTTGAGTCTAAAGGTACTTCTATTTCTTACAGGAGTATCCCCTCCGCCACAGGTGAGTAAAAGTGTCACTGGGGTATGATCTGAGATAGCGTTAGGTTCATAGGACATTCCCATTACCCTAGGGAGGCCTGTTCTATTTACCAAAGCTAAATCTATACCTGAAGCTGAAGAATATGCAGCACTAAAACAAGGAAAAAAATTTGCTTAGTATGATATCAGCATCGTCACACGTCCTCCCATCCCACCTCCCCGGCGAAATTTGCCAGGGGGGAGGGAGGGAAGGAGGACGCATCCAACCTGCTTCACCTATCCATGTTCGGGTTCATAACTGCATTAAAATCTCTCACAACATATAGAGGTGTATCCATCTTATTTTTCACAAAAGATAATTTTATAGATACATCCTGCAAGAATGGAGGAGGAATGTAAACAGCCGCAAGGATCGGTTCTTCCTCATAGAAACAACCATGTAAAAAAATATTTTTTTCTTCCTATCTTCCTATCGTGTCCTTCATAATATGGGTTTCTGTTATACAGACAACTGCTGGAGGGGTCTATATGAGGTCGAACATGGCTCTCCTTTTAATCCTGTCCGCAGTCCCCCTCACATTCCAAAATGAAATCTTAACAGTGTTCATTATTCAAAGAAATAAAAAATAGGATCCTTTCTCTCTCCCTCTTCCACCACCATCTTAAAGGGGACCCTATGAGCCAAAATTACTGGATAGATTTTCCTTACTCTCGAGTTATGTTGTATCACGAAAAGAGGTAAAATAGAGGGGGGCGTGTCCGGATGCCGCTTTGAGCAGACGTGCTGTGGGGAGCTCCGTCTTGGCCTGACTTGCTGGCGGCACTAAACTGGCTGGATCCTTGCACTTTCCTCCCCATATGTATCGGAGAGGCTCCTGGAGAAGTTCGCAAGGGTGTCAGTGCGGCACCATCTGGCCCCCTGGACACTTCCCTCCGCTCCAGCTGAGCTGCGGCATTACCTAAGATGGTGGCCGGCACTACCAGTTGCGCCTCACAGAGCTCTGTAAGTTCCACACCGTCACCGATTGAGGAGGGGGACAACTCGTCAGAGCTGGGTGAGTGCTGGGAGAACCCCCTGGTCGGTCGCACACCGACAGCCCACACTGACCGGCACACCGCACCTGCGCGGCCGCCCAATGGCTGCGCTATACATGTGGCGGACGCCATCTTGGAGGGGGATGACTCGGCACAGGGCTTTAGTAACCAAGGCCCGCCACACGACACCCCCCTGCAGTGTGCCCTAAAACCTCTGCCGCCTCGAGCAACCACAAAGGGGAGAACCTCGGCAGAAATACACCTGGCTAAACCCCCCTCTGGCCGGTCCCCAACTGACCCTGGAGACGGCCCTCACATGACACAGCCCACTAGGCTGACTCCTAATGACGCTGCAGCTCTATGGAGCTCTCAATCTACTCTGACTGGCTTCTAGACCATCCGATCGGCAGATACCTCCAAAATATTCCCACTAAAGAGGACTTTCACTCCCTTGTGAGAGAGATGAAAGATGCTTTTAAAGGAGAAATAGCAGCTCTGCGCCAAGACCTACATAATGTGGGACAGAGAGTGGCAGTGCTGGAAGATGACCATGATCATACCCGCTCTTACATAGCTGAGTTACAACATACAGTATCAGCCCAACACCAGGCCCTGAGTGACTGCCAAAGACCTTTAGAGGATCTGGATAACAGAGGCC
Source organism: Dendropsophus ebraccatus (assembly GCF_027789765.1). Classification (NCBI taxonomy): domain Eukaryota; kingdom Metazoa; phylum Chordata; class Amphibia; order Anura; family Hylidae; genus Dendropsophus; species Dendropsophus ebraccatus. The sequence continues at coordinate 11,875,824 of NC_091454.1, read as the reverse complement.
GTCGCCATAATATCAGAGTTTGGGGGCTCCCAGAAAAGTCCCCACCAGAGGATCTGTGCCAGATTCTTAATGACCTATTTAACATGATTCTGGGCCCCCCACTTGACTGAGCCATCCAGCTGGACAGAGCACACACAGCGCTCAGACCAAGAGATAATAATGGGCAACCATGTGATGTAATCTGCTGCGTCACTGACTTTATGACCAAAGAACTGATTATGCAAAACGCCTTAACGACTTAAAAGATATCCTGTTTGACGTTGTCCGTGTCCAACTACTGCCCGACTTATCCTGGACCACATTGCAAAGACGCAGATTGCTCAAACCCTTACTTATGAATCTGAAAGATGCTAATATCCTGTACAGATGGGGGTTCCCATTCAGCCTGAGTGCCCGTCGCAATGGGAAAACAGCAACGCTCCGTTATGCTGTGGACTTGAAACAGTTCTGCGAAGACCTTGAGATTCCTGTGCCGAACTTGCCCACTTGGGAACTGCTCCCACCACCCCCACCTCCTCCGCCGGCTTGGACTCCAGCACGTGGACGACGAAAGAGAGCCCCCCCCCCCAATGATTCCCAGGAGAAACGTAAATCTACCCAGGGCCGTAGCCCTAAGGACTGATGGGACTGTCCTCTCCCCGGGAGCACATTTTCCTGATCCACTAGAATATTAATGGGATCCACCAGGACCCTATTGCCTATACTGTTTGTGTTTTTGCCGCCAATACCTCAGCATACTATCTGTACTCTTGCTCTGCAGGTCAGGCCTCGACTTGAGGCCCCATGTTCTATAACAATTAGTATCGTTGTCACTTTCTATATCAGTGTCTCCTTGCTGTGACATGTGACTAGTTATACCCCCCTGCCTACCCAGAGGTCCCGTTGCTCCAGGAAATTTTCTTAGGGATTTCCTGATCTCAACTAATTATTGGATATATTTCCTTTTTCTTGTTCCTCTCTACCTTGGTAGGAACTGTCCTTATTTGCTGACAGTGTTCTCTCTGTTAATGTTGTGTTGTTTTTTGTCCCCTGTCCGTCTAGTAGCCCTTCCCCCCAACCTTCCCCCCCACTGATTCGTCAAGGGAAACTTCATCGACTCCACCTTCGCCACTGAGACAGATCGGCCCCCCTTGCTGGTTCTGTCCTCGCTCTGGTCTTCCATGGTTGGGTAAGCAGCTCTTCCTTCCCTCAGGTGACCGAGATTGCTTTCTTATACTCACTCTGTCATGGTGCGTCTAGTGTCCTTTAATGTGAAAGGGCTCAACTCCAATCAGAAGCGTCGTCTTCTACTAAGGGAGCTGAAGACCCTGAAGGCAGACATAGCCTTTGTACAAGAGACCCACCATGACAGTACTTGTTCATTTAAATTTGCTACTGCAAGGTTTCCCACGGTCTAGCCATCTTAATAGCCAAGCACTGTCCCATACTGGTCTCCTCCTCGATGATAGACCCTATGGGCCGATACGTGATCCTGACAGGAACTCTGAGAGGGGTCCCGGTTTCCTTGTGTAACCTCTACTGTCCCAATGATAGACAGATACATTTCTTAACCCGTGTTCTCAACAAAGTGTCATCCCTTATGCGCTCTCAGCTAGCATCGCTCCTCCTCATAGGCGGAGATTTTAGTGCACTTCTTTCGCCTCATATGGACAGACTTTCCCAGGAAAGGGACTACATACCCCCTGCGGTGACGCACCTGTCCCAGAAATTCAGACAACTGATTAGAAGACATAGCCTATATGACCTCTGGAGGGTACACCATCCTACTGACAAATCCTTTACTTTCTACTCCCATCCACACCTCACGCATACTCGCATCGATTATTTCTTGGGCAATATCATAGGGCTGCGACTGACTAAACAAGTAGATATGCCGGGTATCTCTTGGCCTGACCATTCCCCAGTAGTTCTGACTCTACGGGACTCCTCTACACCCCTCCGAATATGCCACTGGTGTCTTAATGAGTCGATACTAAAGAACCCGACACATAGAGATTCCCTAAAGTCCTGCATAACTGATTACTTTACAACCAATGAGGGAAGCGTAAACAAACATGCCACCTTGTGGGACGCCCACAAGGCGGTTCTGCGATAACATTGTATCTCCTTGTCCTCTAAACCTAAAAAGGACGCTAATGAAAAGGCTAAGGTTCTTGCTGACCGCATCCACTCCCTGGAGACGTCTCTAGTGACTTCCCCATCAGTGCAGGTCCTGAGACAGTTAGTGGCGACCCGCAATGAATTAAAAGATCTGGCCATCCTTAATGTGGATATCCTCTTGCAATAAACTAAACATACCTACTACGAAAAAGCCAACTCAGAGACACTGCGGCTTCAGCAACACCCTATGCACTTAAAACTAGCACGGGGACCATGGAATACGACCCGAGTTGTATAGCACTGCTGTTTGCTGATTACTATAGTAAGCTTTATTCGCTCCCCTCTTCTCTCCCTGACGACCCGCTGAGACGATCCCAACGTTTAACCTCTTTCCTAAACTCTAGCCACTTTCCCAAGCTACAACCAGAGCTCCTTCAGACTCTTAACACCCCCTTTACTCTAGAAAAACTGCCGGAGGTGATCAAGGATTTGCCCCAAGGGAAATCCCCGGGACCTAATGGTCTGCCTTACTCCTACTACAAGACATTCCAGGACACGCTTTCCACCCATATGCTGACTCTATATAATAGTTTCCTAAGTGGTGAACAGATCCCTACACGGATGTTAGACTCATACATTACGGTAGTCCCTAAGCCGACAAGGACCGCACTGATGGTGCCAGCCACAGGCCCATATCCCTCTTAAATGCAGACCTTAAGATTTTTACAAAAATGCTTGCAAACAGACTGGGAGCACTGCTGACGAAGCTCATAGACAAGGATCAGATGGGATTTGTGGTCAGCCAACAAGCGGAGGATAATACGAGAAGGACTATAGATCTTATTGAAGTCCTTAACAAGACTAATGGTACTTTTACACGGAGCGATAATTCGCCCGTTCGCACGATTAACGATTTTGAATGAACAATGTTTTTTTTATAACGGTCAGCGTTTAGACGGAATGATACATTGTATGGAAAAATCGTTTTGCAATCAGTTTATGATCGCTTAAGCCCATCTCACACATAGGTGAAATCGTTGAAAGACTGTTTACACGGAACGATCTGCAAATTTTTTGCTAATGATCAACGATGATTTGAGAACATGTTGAAAGATCAAAATGAACGATTTCTCGCTTGTCGCTTGATCATTCGCAGCGTTTACACGGAATGATTATCGCTTAAATACGATCGTTATCGTGCAAAAACAAACGATAATCGTTCCATCTAAAAGGACCATAAGTCCTCAGGGCTCCTACTAAGTCTTGACGCAGAAAAGCCTTTGATAGACTAGGCTGGCCGTTTCTGGAGGCGACTTTAACCGCCTTTGGAGTAGACGGCTCCATTTTCTAAAGTTATATCATCTTTGTATTCCTGTATTCATGGTGAATTGTCTGGGTATAAAATCAACACGACAAAGACTGAGGCCCTCCCCATTAACCCCCCCCCCCCCCCCCGTTAGACAGATAGAGGCCCTAAAAGCAACCAATCCTTTTAAGTGGAAAGACCATAGTATTAAATACCTAGGGACCAATATCACCCAGACATATTCCTCCCTCTTTCGCTATAACTTTCTGCCTCTCCTACGAGAATTGACGGCCACCCTGACTAAATGGACTACTCTCTTCCTCTCCTTGCTTGGTAGGGTTGCTGCGGTTAAGATGTCTGTCCTCCCGAAACTTCTCTATCTATGGGAGACTCTACCAGTCCCTTATTCCAAAACATTCCTAAAAACTTTCCATAAAGTCCTAATGAAGTTTATTTGGGGGGGGGGGGGGGGGGGGGGCAGACGTCACCGCATCCCACTCCAGGTCATGACGACCAAGACTACTTCTGTAGGCTTAGGGGTCCCGAACTTACAGAGATATTACTCCCGCCCCCCACCAGGGACCTTCTAGGCCCCATGAGACTGACCATACAAGTGTGGGAAGACACATGCACTCTAGCTTTCCTTAAGTCTCCCTGCTCCTTACCATCTTCTTTTCTCTACAATCCCTCTATACCGATGAGGATGCAGGTGGATGTGATAGCACCCTGGCTCCAGGCTAAACTTTTCAATTTTGCAGACGTGGTGGACCCCCTCCAGAGGTCTCTTCTGCCCTTTCAAAAGTTTTTGGGGCATATGGTCTGTATGAAAATATAGCACATGACAAAAACAATATCTGCCCGGATGACAAATTCCCTAAACCCTTTTCCTTTGAGTGGCTGTGTAAAACCAGCAGTTCTACTACTGGACTGATTACGTCCCTTTACAACATCCTCTCTCGGTCACCTGACAAGGAAACCTCCAAACTACCTTACATGACCAAGTGGGATTCGTACCTAGGCAGAGAACTGCCCCTTGAGACGTGGCGGATAGTGTGGTCCCAGGTCTTCTGCGTGTGTCAGTTATAAAGAAAATCAATATAAGAATTTGATGCACTGGTACCACACTCCTGCCCTACTGCACAAACTGTTTCCCCAGGTCCCGGAGGTGTGTTGGCGCTGTGACTCGCAAATTGGTACCATACCCCACATCTTTTGGGAATGCAATAAGTTAGTACAGTTTTGGAGAGAGGTGAAGATACTGATCCAATCAGTTCTGGGAGTTGCAATTCCACTAGATGTCTCCACTTATCTACTAAACATCCCACCTAGAAACCTCCGAAAACACTCCACACGTCTCCTGTTACATATCCTTACTGCTGCCAAGTGCACCATTGCCGCAGCCTGGAAGAGCACTGCAGCCCCTCCACGTCAAGCTTTGATTACCAAATTGTTAGACGTTATGCTGCGTTTACACGTAACGATAATTGGCCCGATCGTACGATTAACGATGTCGGAGTAACGTTTTTTTTTCATAACGAGCAGCGTTTAGACGGTACGATATATCGTACGGAAAATTCGTTGTGCGATCGTTTTGCGAACGCTTCAGCCTATCTCACACATTGGTTAAATCGGCGAACGACTGTTCACACTGAACGATTTGCGAATTTTTTGCGAACGACGATTTGATAACATGTTGAAAGATCAAAATGCGCGATGTATCGTTCGTCGTATGATCGTTCGCTGCGTTTACACGTACGATTATCGTTCGAATTCGATCGTTATCGCGCAAATTTGTACGATAATCGTTTCGTGTAAACGCACCATTAGGAGAATGGAATACCTCTCAGCTCTAAATAAAAATACTGTAGACAAATGTCACCTCATCTGGGACCCATGGTATGCCCAATACATGACTACCTACCCTCCCTAGTGTGTTCCCCCTTGTCTTGTGTTCGGTTCTTGGTTCTGTTTGTTGTTGTTCTTATGTTATATCCCAGCGTGTTTTAACAAACAACCACTATCTGGATTGTTTTCGTAGCCCATAACCTGTGGACTTCCTCACAATACTCCTCACTCGCTTGGGTCCGCTCCTATGCCCAGTAATACACATAACACGCCGGATTTTTGTTCTTTTGATTGTATGCTTTATATTTGAACCATTTCGGAAAAAAATTTTTGTATACTAATGTTGTCTTATAAAAGTGAAAAACTTTTCATAAATAAACAGTTAAAAAAAAAAAGGTAAAATAGAAGCAGCAATGTTGATTTTCTCGTCTCAAACAATTTCATGAAGCAAAAGCCAACAGCAGTGGTGGTTATACCCCAAGGACATGTCGCTGTCTTAATAACTTGTCATGTGCTCTTGAGCATTAATTCCAGCTTGACACTGACGTTTCACCCTGTTCACAAGTCGACTGAGGCATGGCAGCCCACTCTTATTAAAGTTCTTAACCCTTTCAGAGAGGTAAAGGGAGTGGACTGCTGAGGACTGGGGTAAAGTCATTTTCTCTGATGAATCCCCTTTCAGATTGTTTGGGACATCTGGAAAACAGCTTATTCGGAGAAGACGAGGTGAGCGCTACCACCAGTCTTGTCTCATGCCAACTGTAACCAACATCCTGAAACCATTCATGTGTGGGGTTGCTTCTCAGCCAAGGAAATCGTCTCTCTCACAGTCTTGCCTAAAAACACAGCCATGAATAAAGAATGGGACCAGAATGTCCTCCAAGAGCAACTTCTCCCAACCGTCCAAGAGCAGTTTGACGATCAACAATGCCTTTTCCAGCATGATGGAGCACCTTGCCATAAAGCAAAGGTGATAACTAAATGGCTCAGGGAACAAAACATAGAGATTTTGGGTCCATGGCCTGGAAACTCCCCAGATCTTAATCCCATTGAGAACTTGTGGTCATTCATCAAGAGACGGGTGGACAAAAAACAAACAACAAATTCTGACAAAATGCAAGCATTGATTGTGCGAGAATGGACGGCTATCAGTCAGGATTTGGTCCAGAAGTTGATTGAGAGCAGCCAGGGAGAATTGCAGAGGTCCTGAAGAAGGGTCAACACTGCAAATATTGACTTGCTGCATTAACTCATTCTAACTGTCAATATAAGTTACTCATAATATGATTGCAATTATATTTCTGTATGTGATAAAAACATCTGACAAACACACATAAAAACCAGAGGGCAGCAGATCATGGGAAAATATAATATTTGTGTCATTCTCAAAACTTTTGGCCATGACTGCACTGTTGCTGGGGTATACCCATCACTGTTGTTGGCTTTTGTATTAACAAATTGTTTGAGAAGAGGAAATCACCATTGCTGCTTCTACCTAAATGCCCCATGATATAATAGCACTTGACTTTTTACATTTTTCCATAAATTTCACCCACAAGCTAAATATCCCTAACTTTATGTTAGTAGTGTACTAGTACTACAATATTACTGTGTAGCGTACTTGCACAGGGAATGTGCAGGGTCGCATGGGGCAATAGTGCATTATATGTGTCACATGGCAGGGGGGTGCTTATAACCCAGAGTCCTGTTGCAATGCACAATATTTGTCAAGCCGCTGTTTCAGTTATGCAAAGTGCAGGGGAATGACCTCCGACACTAGGTTTGGGTGGGTTCACACTGAGAAATTCTCACAGATTTTCAGGCGGATTCTGCGGCAAAATGCGCACGGAATCCGCTTGTAATTCCGCCCGTAAAGAATGAACATTGTGAATGTACATTGGCTTTAATGGGCTTTTCACTTATTTGTTCACACAGTGGAATTTCTGCGCTGAAATTTCCGCCGTAGATCCCCTTTCCACCCAAAGAATTGACATGTCAATTCTTTGGGCGGATTCTATAGAAGTCAATGGGGCTTAAATTCTGCTTGAAATTCTGCTTGAATTCCGCTCAAATTCCGCACCTATTCTGTCAGAGCTGAATAGGCGATGAATTTCCAGCAGAAAACTTTCCTCTACAATTCCTCGAGAATTCATTAGTGTGAACCCACCCTTTGGCCCCGTTCACACTGAGCAAGAACGTCGGAATTCCGCAGCGGAATCCCGCCGTGCTCAGTGTGCTGCTTTGAGTGAAGGAAAGGGCGCATGCACGTCCACTGTCGCTGCTCTCCGCTCAAAGAAATTACATGAGCGGAGAGCAGCAGCAGCGGAGGAGCACGCGTCCCCTCCTTCACTCAAAGCAGCACACTGAGCACGGCGGGATTCCGCGGCGGAGAACTCCGCTGCGGAATTCCGACGTTCTTGCTTAGTGTGAACGGGGCCTTTATGTGGAACAACTGTAATAACTTTACTGGACAGTCTTTGTGTAGCAATCCAGGCGGAAACATCTGAGGTGACATAGGCTGCAAAGTACAAGACCTGCAGCTGATAGTAAGATGGAGTTATTTTACTGGAAGGCAGTCTCTCAATGCTTTCGGAGCACTAAGGTGTTGCTGGTTGTGTATGCAGCTTAATGTTGCTAAGAGCGATATTGCTATGTAGTTTACTCACGGTTACTCACGGTTGAGATTGCAGCGCGGCCCCAAATGAAGGCTATACGCAGAAAAGATGGTTGTGACTTACAGCTAGAAAGCACTAAATCCGATTTATAGACAAAAATTTAGGTAATGCAACAGAGTGCTTGAGGAGTTGTTGACTCTTATAGCTAGCCGATTTTTGAGTAGCCTATGCCTAGGTGCTTAAAACATTCTTCTCAGCGTAGACCTTTTAAACAGGCCATAAATCAGCAAGGAGTGTTGTTAGAAACGCTTCTTTGGACAATAATCGGCAATCAGCAGAGGAGCGGGAAAAAGCCTGGCCATCAGCCGATCATATTTTTGTGCAGGTGGTAAAATTTATCGCTAACGGCCGCTCATCTCCCTGTACAATGCAATTGTTACTTTAAGAATATTTACTGCTAGTACCTGCGCCGATTTCCACGTGTAATCACAATTTGGCACTGAAATGTATAGCAGGTAGGATATATGATTCTTACAGATATATATAAAGAGGTTAATAGTGATTGATCTTGTGCTGCTCAGCCCGGCCCTGTGTACACAAGTATAACCCGCCCTCTGGTTTCTGTAGTTTCGTCTCTCTCTTCCTCCGTCAGCCATGGCGTCTGCTGCTCTGAGAGACGAGCTGGACTGTTCCATCTGTCTGATCACTTATACAGATCCTGTAATGCTGAGATGTGGACACAACTTCTGCCGGCTCTGTATTGGTCGTGTGCTGGATACACAGGACGGGGCTGGAGTTTATTCCTGTCCTGAATGCAGAGAAGAGTATCAGGAGCGGCCTGCACTGATGAGGAACATCGCTCTGCGTAATCTAATGGAGAATATACTGCTGACTCCTCCAACACCGACAGAAAGCGGGATCTGCTGCACTTACTGTGTGGACTCTGCTGTACCTGCTGTGATATCCTGTCTGCACTGTGAGGCTTCTCTGTGTGATAAACACCTGAGAGCTCACAGCAAGTCACCAGAACACGTCTTATCTGAGCCCAGCACTTCCCTGGAGAAGAGGAAATGTTCTGTCCATAAGAAGATGCTGGAATATTACTGCACTGAGGACGCTGCTTGTATCTGTGTGTCCTGCAGATTGGATGGAGAACATCGGGGACACAGGGTGGAGATGCTGGATGAGGCCTCTGAGAAAAAGAAGAAGAAACTGAGAAATGTTCTCCAGAAACTGATGACAAAGAGAGAGGAGACTGAGGAAAGAGTCCGGAGTGTGGAGGAGCGCAGGAGAAAGGCTGAAGAAAAAGCAGCTGGAGAAGCTGAGAGAGTCACTGCCCTATTTACAGACATCAGGAGATGGCTGGACGACCTGGAGAAGAGGGTCCTGAGCGAGATCTCCAGGCAGGAAAAGGAAGAGACCCTGCCACTGTCTGCTCTGATCCAGCAGCTGGAAATAAAGAAGGACGAGCTGTCCAGGAAGATGAGACACATTGAGGAGCTGTGTAACATGGCAGATCCACTGACTGTCTTACAGGAACCAGACACAGGTGACTTGTGTGATCCTGAGGAGGAGGGAGGTGATGAGGACACAGGGGGACATGATAGACAGCCCCATGGTGTAGATGATCTGGATGTGGCTGTGATCTCAGACACATTACGCACATTATGTGACATAATATCAGGTATAAGGAACTATGGGGAGGGTCCTGCAGACATATTACTGGATGTAAACACAGCTAATAATAATCTCCTTATATCAGACGACCTGAAAACTGCAACCAGAGCACAAAAGAAGCAGAATCGTCCAGAAACAGCAGAGAGATTCCAGGATTATAATCCTCAAGTGATGAGCAGCAGGAGATTCTCCTCAGGGCGACATTACTGGGATGTGGAGATCAGTAGATCAGGGGAGAGGAGGGTGGGGATGTGTTATCCCAGTATAGACAGGAGGGGAGGTCAGTTACTCATTGGAAATAATAACAAGTCCTGGTGTATGGAGAGGTATAATAATCAGAATTCAATGATACATGACAGGAAAGTGATCCAGTTACCTGGCAATATCTCCAGTAATAGAGTCAGGATCTGTCTGGATTATGAGGCCGGGCAGCTGTCCTTTTATGAGCTGTGTGACCCCATCAGACACTTACACACCTTCACCACCACCTTCACCGAGCCTCTTCATGCTGCATTAGGTGTATGGATAGGTTCTATAAAGATATTGGGAGAAGGCAGCAACTAGGAGAAACCAAAATTACCTGAAAAAATCCTTAGAAATCCAGACAGAGAATTGTGATTTGGTATCACTAATACAATGGCAGTAACTCAGGAGAGCCAGGTATTATTAGCTAGGGCAGATGGTATGTACCCCCACCCCTAGATATAACAACACATGCCTGTTAAAGGTTAGTGAAGTGCAGAGAAACCACAGAGTCCAGCAAGTACTTAAACAGGTGCAAATGTTTAAACTTTTACGTGTAGAAACTTCTTAAAGGGACAGTACACGTTAGAACAGTTTCTCTTGAATAAAGGTGCAGTGCAGACAGTTTGGAGACACCGACTGAGATCCCTTGTAGAGAGCTGGGTAGTTAAAATACAATACTTAAAATCACTGCCACACATAGGTTATACTGTTTAGAAGACTTGGAGACTTGAGAATACTTTAAGGAAGTTAAGTCTCTTGTTAATTGAGATAAACTTGACTTAGGTGACAGTGGGCTACTTGAAGGAAGGGGGACCTATGCAGAACCTTGGGTTCTCACTTGAAGGGGCTCTAACCACCCTGTGTAAGTGGCAATTAAACAGTACCTGTGTCCACGGCTTTAACAATCCGCCTCTTGCTGTCAGTGGGCACCGAATGACACAAATCCAGGAATGCAGGCCCCACCTATGAGTAAGCTAGCCGTTGGGGTGACCCCTTAGGAATCCTAGCGTGTTGCAGCAGGGTGTAGCTGCTGCCTGTTAAGCCTGTATTACATATAGTTTGATGGCTGGGTGTTATTACACGGAGAGATAATCACTCTTTTTGATTGTTATATCGAATTTTTAAATTATAATCTCTCCGTGTAATAGGGCTTTTACTCCTATCAAGTGTTCAGGATGCTCTTGCAGAACTGGAAAAGGATAGCCCCTTGGTGCGGATAAGCACCCCCCCCCCCCCCCCACACACACACACACACACACCCTTATCTTGTAGCCTCACTGAGGAGTTACTAGCCTAGTATGACCAGTTCTGGAACTCTTTTGGAATGAAAATAATAATACTAAATAATAATACATTGCAGCTCATGTACACTTGTCTGGATAACAACTGTCCGGGGGTAAGGGATGCTTGCATGCTACTTATTGGCTCATATTGGTTGTGGCAACACCTGCATCCTATTATGCTCAAGAGAATTATATTATTCAAAATTTTTGCTGTCAGTAGGTTTCGGCTGTCCTATCTAAGGGTAGTTAACTATCAATCAGCAGCTAGAGGGCGGGGGGAGGGGTGTGGCAGGAATACTATTCTACTGCATATTAGGAGAACGGCTGAACAGAGTAGGAAGGTAAATTTCCTCACTTTTATCCTAAAATGTCTATAGTTTGTAAAAGACCAAATAAATGTCTATTAATAAATTGACTATATTTTTAAAGTTATCATTCTCTGGTCCCTTCATTTATTATAACTAGAACCCTGCATACATGTAATGTTTCAGCCGCAAGAGGATCTGTTGTATCGGAAATGGTAATGTTAAAGTGCTATGATCACTGGTAGTAAAGCCCCTATTGCACAGGGCGAAGTAGAGGAGCTCGCTTGCTCCACGTTTCCCACTCGTTGCCGGCGCTATTACATGCGCCGGCAGTGAGCAAGTAGGAGCCGGGGGGACACGGGGAGCAGCGGGGGGGGGGGGGGGGGGGTAGCCCGGGTGATCACTAGATCGTCCGGGCAGCCCATGGAGCGATGGCACCAGACTGTTGCCATCTTGTTCATGTCGGCTGATCGTTGTCTTCTATTACCTGATGTCTTGATTTTGGTACTCACCCTAAGAAGAGTTACTGCTCTACTACTGGACCCAATCCCTTTTCTGGATAACACTAAGTAAACAGATCGACAATTCACATTTGACTTTTCCCCCCTATACAGTTCATCAGGCAGATTAAGGGTAGCTTTACACGTACCGTATCGCAGCAGAAAATACGCAGCAAATACGCAGCAGATTATATCTAAATAACTGAACACAGCATCAAATCTGCACCATAAAATCTGCTGCAGATCTGCTGCGTATCTTCTGCGATACGGTGTGTGTGAAGCTCCCCTAAAACATCAGAGACAGTGGTAACATTTAAAGGGGTACTCCAACATCAGGTAAAAAATAATCATGCAGCAGAAGCATGTAACATTGCTTACCTGTCTGTCTCGGTACTGAAAATACCAAAAATCCATCTGTATTTCACGGTTGTACTTCCTGGTTGAGCCATTGTTTAGTACTACAAATCCCAGAAAGAATTGCTTTCTCTCAGTTCTTTATCACAGTCCTCCCACTCTGCCTACTCCTGCAAGTTCTGCACCCGAAACATCTAATTTCACTGTGGTTCAGTGAGGTTGCGGCACTTTCTCAGCATTCAGCATTCGTCTGTTTTCACACATGTTGTCACAGTACTGCAGCATCCTCATAAAAACACCGCAGAACCGCAATGAAATGATGTGAACACAGCCTAAGGCAGCATTGTGTAACTACTCCTCACTAAGGGCCCTATTCCATCGGACGATTATCGCTCAGATGATCGTTAAATTGTTCGAATCTAAACGATAATCGTTCGGTTGAAATGCAGTTAACGATTAAGACCTGGACCTATTTTTATCGTTGCTCGTTTGCAAAACGTTTGCAAATCGTTCGCATTGAATAAGACGTCGTTCGGTCGTTCGCAGTAGATACGAACACAACAGCGAAGAAATGGCGAAGAAAAAACGATCGCAAATACGATCATAAGTAACGATTATCGTTCCATGGAAATGAGTGAACGTTTTCAGGTCTTTCGCAATAGCGGTCGTTTGAGATAGTTAATCGTTAACGATTATGCGAATGATAATCGCCCTAAAGGCCCTATTCCACCAACAGATCTGACGACAGATTATCTGCCAAAGATTTGAAGCCAAAGTCAGAAACAGACTATAAACAAAGATCAGGTTATAATGGAAAGCCTGAGATTTTTCCTCTTTTCAAATGGCATTTTATTGTGTTTTTTGATGCTATTTTGTGACTGGTAAAATAGCAGAATTTTAGCACTGATGTGCAATTCGCAGGAAAATAGTGGAAAAATGCAATGAAACTCCAACATGTGAGAGCACAGCCTAATGGTACGTTCACACATTCAGGTTTTTAATCGCTATCTATGAAAACAAAGAGAGGAATGAATTTCAAGAGAGAAGAAATTTCAGTCTTTCTTTTGCGACCTTTTCTCCATTCATAATCTGTTTCTGGCTTTGGCTTCAATAATTGCCATTAAAAAGCTGACTTTGTGAACACATACAGTGCTTTTCCAATTTAACCTTACTTGTCCCCTATTCACTAGAGAGAGAGAGTGCTATACTAGGTTCTGTCTGGCTGCTCTATGGAGAATGAATGGAGCTGCGGGTCACGCGCCAACCCACAGCTCTATTCATAACAAAGGAGCCGGGGAGCCAAGCTAAAGATCAACATTTTTTTTTTTTTATACTAGATTAGTTTTTAACCATACCGCTGGCCTTTTATACCCCCTCCCCTTCCCAACGCCATCCTCTGCTCCAAAGGCTATAAATCACATAACACTGTCCCCACCCCAAGCCAACCCAACCTACCCTAACCTACCGTACCCCATTCAGCTCCAATGTCTAGCAGAGTTGTGTCAAGCATATAGGCCTAATCCCCACCCCTCCATCCCCATCAAGTGTAAGACAGCCAGGTGTGCTACATATATCACAGTTAGGCTGGGTTCACACTACGTTTTTGCAATACATTTTTTTTTATCCGCTGTTTTGAAAAAAAAGTCTCAAAACGGACCAGGTTTGTTTTTTTTTAAACGGACACAAAAATGAGGTTGACTACGTTTTTTGGTACGTTAAAAAAAAAAAACAGATTCTTTTTTTAATAATGGAAGTCAATGGAAAAACGGATCAAAATGGATGCACACAAAGGCATACGTTTTTTGCAAAAAAAAAAAAGATGAAAAAAACGGATTGCAAAAACGTAGTGTGAACCCAGCCTTACTATAAGAATATGTTCTTGCACACAGTTTCATTGCAATAACACTATGAATGATGGCTGAGCATCAATGACAATATTAATTACTGCAAATAAACAATGTAGTAACGCTGTGAAAATGCAATAAAAATGCATGTGTGAACACAACCTGAGGCTTAACAATGTGTTGTCAACCAATCAACTCCTGATCCCTACCCACATTCACAGTGGCGGGTACAAACACACACACCGTATACGCAGCAGATACGCAGCAGATTTGATGCTGTGTTCAGTTATTTAGATGCAATCTGCTGCGTATCTGCTGCGTATCGCAGCAGTAAATACGCTGCGTATACGGTGTGTGTACACTACTGACTGAACCTCAGTACCTACTGCATCATCATTCATTTAGTCAAAACTCTGTGCTACTGTACTAAGTGGTTGTGTCAGTACAGTACAGCAGAGCTTTAACTGTTTCGGACTGTAATTCAGCCTCACAATGACCGCTGTCCAAAGATACGACCAAAAATGGATGTTGTGTGAACATATCCTTACAATTGTGACGCAGCAGCATGTCATTGTGATCACTGTGTAACATGATAGTGATTAGCAGGTGTATGTTGCACACACAATGAAAAAGCATTTCCTCGCTCCACATATCTGTGCCATTTTATCATATTTGGTGGTGATACACACGGTAGCATTAGAAAATGCAATATAAGGGTACAAACACACGCGGCATATACGCTGCGTATTTACTGCTGCGATAAGCCGCAAATACACAGCAGATACGCAGATTAGATCTAAATAACTGAACACAGCATCAAATCTGCTGCGTATCTGCTGTGTGTGTCTGTACCCTTTAGAGAGAAATATTTTTAGGGTTCAAACACACACGGCATATACGCTGCGTATTTACTGCTGCGATACGCAGCAGATACGCAGCAGATTAGATCTAAATAACTGAACACAGTATCAAATCTGCTGCGTATCTGCTGTGTGTTTGTACCCTTAGGGCCACATGTATCATCCGGCGAATGGATGGTTTTCGGCGGAAAGTGCCAATTTGCGTCTTTTTTTAAGCAAAAATGGCGGATTTGCGAATAAAATATTCGCAAATCGGCACTTTCCGCCGAGTACGCCAGGGGGCAGAAAAGGGGCGGAGAGTGGGCGGAACGGAGTCCGCGCCATTTATCATCCGTTCCGCCAAAATGTACGCCGAAAACCTACTCCAGTCCTCAGCTGGCGTAGGTTTTCGGTGGTGCGCAACGGCGCGCACGGGATTTATGTAGAGGCAGTCTGCGGGGGCATTTTTACGTCCAGCGTAAAAAACGCCGGACTTAATAAATGCCTCCCTTAGGGTACAAACCCACTTGCCGGATCTGCAGCGAGTCTCCTTGCTGCGTTTTTGCAGCGAGACTCGCTGCAGATCCCAGCCCTATACTTTCATTAGCAGAGAAACTCGCAGCAGGGATGAACATCCCTGCTGCGATTTTGTCTGCAGCCCTCCCCATTAACCCCCTAGCCGCCGGACATTATATATTACCGGGTCCCCGTTCCTGCTTGCTTCGGGGCTCCCGGTGTCTTCACAGCCAGCCCGGCCGGGCAGAACGTGCCGAGAGCCGCCGAAGCAAGCAGGAACGGGGACCTGGTAATGTATATCCTGCCCGCCCCCCCCTGCAGCCTCGATCGCCCCCGGCCGCAGGATTGCCCCCCGCACCCCCCGGCCGCATGATCGCCCCCCAGCACCCTACGGCCGCACCCCCCGGTCGCACAATCGCCCCCCACAGCCCCGATCGCCCCCGGCCGCATGATCGCCCCCCGCACCCCCCGGCCGCACGGGCTGCGGGGGGCGATCGTGCGGCAGGGGGCTGTGGGGGGCGATCGTGCGGCTGGGGGCGATCGGGGCTGCAGGGGGGGCGGGCAGGATATACATTACCAGGTCCCCGCTCCTGCTTGCTTCGGCGGCTCCCGGCACGTTCTGCCCGGCCAATCAGTGCGCTGCCCTGCCACAGCGCACTGATTGGCTGGGCGGGCCGTGAAGACATCGGGAGCCCCGAAGCAAGCAGGAACGGGGACCCGGTAATGTATAATGTCCGGCGGCTAGGGGGTTAATGGGGAGGGCTGCAGACAAAATCGCAGCAGGGATGTTCATCCCTGCTGCGAGTTTCTCTGCTAATGAAAGTATAGGGCTGGGATCTGCAGCGAGTCTCGGAGCAAAAACGCAGCAAGGAGACTCGCTGCAGACCCGCCAAGTGGGTTTGTAGCCTAAGGCTAGGTTCACACTGCGTTTTCAGCATCCGTTTAACGCATCCGTTTTTTGCAAAAAACGCATGAAAAACGGATTGCAAAAAACGGATTCATTTGTGTGCATCCGTTTTTCCATTGACTTCCATTATAAAAAAAAACGGATCCGTTTTTTTTTGGCGGACCAAAACGGACCAAAAAACGTTGCTGACCCTATTTTTCTGGACGTTAAAAAAAACGGATCCGTTAAACGGATGCTGAAAACGCAGTGTGAACCTAGCCTTAGGGTACAAACACACACGCCATATACGCTGCGTATTTACTGCTGCGATCCGCAGCAGATTAGATCTAAATAACTGAACACAGTATCAAATCTGCTGCGTATCTGCTGTGTGTGTTTGTACCCTTATAGTATGAAAACAGCCATCAGTAACGACAAGGTGTTCCACACCTGGACTCCAAAGCATGGTGATCAGCACCCTCCTGTGTATAAACAGTGAAACCCGCCCTCTGTATACTAGGCATCAGGGAATTGTAGATTCGTTTCTCTCTTCCTCCTCCATTATCTATGGCGTCTGCTGCTCTGAGAGACGAGCTGGACTGTTCCATCTGTCTGATCACTTATACAGATCCTGTAATGCTGAGATGTGGACACAACTTCTGCCGGGTCTGTATTGGTCGTGTGCTGGATACACAGGACGGGGCTGGAGTTTATTCCTGTCCTGAATGCAGAGAAGAGTATCAGGAGCGGCCTGCACTGATGAGGAACATCGCTCTGTGTAACATTGTGAGGAATTTCCTAAATCCTGAGCCACATCACAAGGGGGACACTGAGATCTGCTGCACTTACTGTATTCACTCTCCTGTACCTGCTGTGAAATCCTGTCTGCACTGTGAGGCTTCTCTGTGTGATGAACACCTGAGAGCTCACAGCAAGTCACCAGAACACGTCTTATCTGAGCCCAGCACTTCCCTGGAGAAGAGGAAATGTTCTGTCCATAAGGAACCTTTAAAGTATTATTGTACTAAGGACGCCATCTGTATCTGTGTGTCCTGCAGTTTGGCTGGAGAACATCGGGGACACCAAGTGGAGATCCTGAAGGAGGCTTCTGAGAAAAAGAAGAAGAAACTGAGAAATATTTTCCAGAAACTGATGACAAAGAGAGAGGAGACTAAGGAAAGAGTCCAGAGTGTGGAGAAACACAGGAGAAAAGCTCAAGAAAAAGCAGCTGGAAAAGCCGAGAGAGTCACTGCCCTGTTTACAGACATCAGGAGACGGCTGGACGACCTGGAGAAGAGGGTCCTGAGGGAGATCTCCAGGCAGGAAAAGGAAGAGTCACTGTCACTGTCTGCTCTGATCCAGCAGCTGGAAATAAAGAAGGACGAGCTGTCCAGGAAGATGAGACACATTGAGGAGCTGTGTAACATGGCGGATCCACTGACTGTCTTACAGGAACCAGACACAGGTGACTTGTGTGATCCTGAGGAGAAGGGAGGTGATGAAGACACAGGGGGACATGAAAGACAGCCCCATGGTGTAGATGATCTGGATGTGGCTGTGATCTCAGACACATTCCGCACATTATGTGACATAATATCAGGTATAAGGATCTACGGGGAGGGTCCTGCAGACATTTTATTGGATGTAAACACTGCTAATAATTATCTCCTTATATCAGACAACCTAAAAACTGCAACTAGGACACGAGGGAAGCAGAATTGTCCAAAAACAGCAAAGAGACTCCGGGATTATTCTCAGGTGATGAGCAGCAGGAGATTCTCCTCAGGGCGACATTACTGGGATGTGGAGATCAGTAGATCAGGATGGTGGAGGGTGGGGATGTGTTATCCCAGTATAGAAAGAAGGGGAGATCAGTCACGTGTTGGACAAAATAACAAGTCCTGGTGTATGGGGAGGTGTAATAATCAGTATTCAGTGATACATGACAGGAAAGAGATCCAGTTACCTGACAATATCTCCAGTGATAGATTCAGGATCTGTCTGGATTATGAGGCCGGGCAGCTGTCCTTTTATGAGCTGTGTGACCCCATCAGACACTTACACACCTTCACCGCCACCTTCACCGAACCGCTTTATGCCATGCTATGGTTAAATGAAGGTTCCTTGTCAATAAAAATAAAAAATCGTTTTCAGTGAGATGTGATATCATCTTATAAATCTATATACCAATCTCCTATTCTATAACAGATATGCAGATATGCCATATAATCTTTACATCATTGCTAAGGTTTATATATAAGGTGTGTGTGTATGTATATATATATATATATATATATATATATATATATATATATATTTCTTTGTGGATCAGAAAAAAGGGGGAAGGTCATAGTTAACTAAGTGAGAATGGCATAAAATGATTACTCATCCATATTTTTTTTACAGATTTGCAAACGTTTCAACGGTAAAATTTACGGATCCGTAAAAACTAGGGATGCTACCATAGATTTCTATGTGACAAACTGTACCACAATTATGGTCCATACTAGAGCTTGTCAGTAATTTTTGCAGACTGCGGATCTGTAAATATACGGACAGTGTGAAGAACCCAATAGAAATCAATGGGTCCTAGGGGCTAATGCACACGTCCGCAGAGTTCTGTCCATGTGCGTGTGAATTAGCTCTAAATGTGTCTGTAACTGCAAATCCGCAATCACGGAGAAAAATACATAGCTTAAGTCCTGTGTTTCTTGTAATTTCAGGGTTGTGAAATGTCCTTCTTCTAAAAAAAATTTTTTTTCTCATTGATTGTATCTCACCTCCTACATGTATCTAACCCATAGTTAAACTTTCATCATAAAATTTCTATAGTCGCTAAAGACCAAATAAATTTCAATGAATAAATTGACTATATATTTAAAGCTATCATTCTCTGGTTCCTTTATTTATTTTAACTAGAACTCTCTATACACATGTAATGTTTCGTACCACAACGCTCTCGAGCTGTGTGACTAATAGAGATGAGCGAACTTCAAGTAAATGCGGCCGAACCCGAACGTTTATTGCTTTGATCTGTTAAGCTCCGTTCACACTACGGAATCGGTGGCGAGATTCAGTTCGGTGCTGAATCCTGCCTTCTATCTGTTTGAATGGGAGGGCTTGCGCACATCCGCTCTCCGCTCAAAAAATAGACATGTCACTTCTTTGAGTGGAGAGGCGCGGAGGAGCCTTCCCATTCAAACAGATAGAAGGCAGGATTCGGCGCCGAACTGAATCTCGCCACCGATTCCGTAGTGTGAACAGAGCCTAAGTCTGCAGCCTGCAAAAGTCCAGCATGACAGTCTTAGGTCTCTTAGGGCTGTGTCCTTTTTTTACAGGCAGCATTAATGAATGGCCGAACCCAATGGATCAGCCATTCATTAACACTGCATGAAAAATATGGATTTTCCTGTAACTTAACTCTTCTCTGGCGAATGAAGACCCCTATACATTTTAGACTATTGCCACAGTGGCTTCAGACATCAGTCTAGCGTGTGGGGGGCTGTTCTAAAAGACCAACAACAGATGGTGGGAGATTTATGAAAGGGTGTAAATATACAAATGGTGTAAACTGGCCACAGCAGCCAATCACAGCTCAGCTTTCAGCACTGGTAAAATGAAAGAGGAGCTATGATTGGTTGCTGTGGGCAGTCTACACCAGGTGTATATTTACACCCTTTCATAAATCTCCCCCATGATGGTGGTGATAGGGGTCAGAGACGGTGGTAACATTTAAGAGTCCATTTACACAGAAAGATTATCTGACAGATTATCTGCCAAAGATTTGAAGCCAAAGCCAGAAACAGACTATAAACAGAGATCATGTCATAAAGGAAAGCCTGAGATTTTTCCTCTTTTCAAATGCATTCTTGGCTTTGGCTTCAAATCTTTGGCAGATAATCTTTCTGTGTAAATGGACCCTAAACGTGTACTTAGGTAAAAAGAATAAACATGGTGTAGAAGCATGTAGCATCCATATTTTTTCTGTATCTCGTGGTTGTACTTCATGGTTGACCAGATGTTTGGTACTACAAGTCCCATAAACAATTGCTTTCCCTCAGTTCTTCATCACAGACATCCCACCTTGCCTACTCCTGCATCCCACCTTGCCTACTCCTGCAAGTTCCCTGCCCAAAAGATCTAATTTCCCTGCAGTTCAGTGAGGTAGCAGCACCTGTTCATGATTCAGTATTAGGGTATGTGCACACTACAGAAAATCAGCAGAGAACTTCCCGCAGATTCCGCTACGCGCCCCAGCTTGAAGTTCCACCTCATCCAAAAAGTTCCATTCCATGCCCGGGCAGATTCCGTCGTCTGACATGTCAATTCTTCGGCGGAATCTGCCTGCGAATATAATGGAGCCTATGGGACGGGCTGAACTTTAAAGCGCAGTGTGCAGCAGAATCTGCTTGCAGTTTCCGCCTCTTTCCCATTGTGTGCACATACGCTAAGGCTGTGTTCAAAGCAGGCATTTCATTGTAATGAAATTGTAGTGTGTGGGAACACAGCCTAAAGGCAAAAATACACGGGTTGATATTTACGAGCAAGCGAGCGCTGTCTTATCAGATCACCGCTCATTGCTCCTCATTCCTCGCTCACTGTCTGGGCTATTACATGCACCTTAAGTGAATGGGGGGATGTGTAAGGGGCTACACGGACGATCTTTAGTTTGTCCGGGTGGCTCATAGGAGAGAGCGGAGGTCTTATTTATTAAAACCAGAAAAACATTTCCTCTATTTATCCGTAATAAAGCACTGGCTGGAAGAGTCCATTGTGTGGGGGGAGATCTCTGCTGTTCTCTTTCTGGATGCTGCAGCAGGCTGTGTGTGTGCGCTATGGCTGCAGCAGGCTGTGTGTGTGTGTGTGTACTATGGCTGCAGCAGGTTGTGTGTGTGCGCTATGGCTGCAGCAGGTTGTGTGTGCTATGGCTGCAACAGGTTGTGTGTGAGTGCTATGGCTGCAGCAGGCTGTGTGTGTGTGTGTGTGTGCACGCTATGGCTGCAACAGGCTGTGTGTGTGCTATGGCTGCAGCAGGGTGTGTGTGTGTGTGTGCTATGGCTGCAGCAGGCTGTGTACATGTGCCATGGCTGCAGCAGGCTGTGTTTGTGTGTGTGTGTGTGTGTGTGTGCGCGCGCGCGCGCGCTGTGGTTGCAGCAGGCTGTGTGTGTGCTATGGCTGCAGCAGGCTGTGTGTGTGTGTGTGTGCGTGGGCTATGGCTGCAGCAGGCTGTGTTTGTACGTGTGCTATGGCTGCAGCAGGTTGTGTGTGTGTGTGTGTGCTATGGCTGCAGCAGGCTGTGTTTGTACGTGTGCTATGGCTGCAGCAGGTTGTGTGCGTGCTATGGCTGCAGCAGGGTGTGTGTGTGCCCGCTATGGCTGCAGCAGGTTGTGTGCGTGCTATGGCTGCAGCAGGCTGTGTGTGTGTGTGCGCGCTATGGCTGCAGCAGGTTGTGTGCGTGCTATGGCTGCAGCAGGCTGTGTGTGTGTGCGCTATGGCTGCAGCAGGTTGTGTGTGTGTGGACGTCGTTCGGTCGTTTGCAGTAGATACAAACGCAATAGCAAAGAAAAAACAATCGCAAATACGATCAGAAGTAACGATTATCGTTCCATGGAAATGAGTGAACGATTTAAGGTCTTTTGCAATAGTGGTCGTTTGAGATCATTTATCGTTAACGATTATGTGAACGATAATCGTCCCGTGGAATAGGGCCCTAACAGTGGGATCCGCTACACGTCTATTACAGTTTGTCCTGTCGCCAAAAGATCATGTATCTATGGATAAGACCACGCCAGGTGAGTTCTGTGTACAAGGGAACCATCCCCAGCATCTTATAGCTGCAGTGTACATCCCTAAGGCTGTGTCTACAAATGGTGTTTTTTATTGTGTTTTTTTATGCGGTTTGCTACTCTTTTCCGTCTTACATGCAATTGCACAATTTTTGCACCAATTGTCCAATTTGCCAGAAAAATTATGGGGGAAAAAACATGACAAAAACACCATGTGCGAACACAGCTTTACGGCCCAATTACACCAAATGCTAATCATCCGTATTTAGCTGATTATCGGCCATAGGATGGAGCCTATGGGACGGACGGAGAGTAAAGCGGGAGCACACAGGGATGAGTGGCGGGATCCACGGCAAGTTATCCGTGAGATTTCCTTATTGTGCACATACCCTCAGACTGTGTCCATACACATTAAGGGGGCCTTCACACCTACCGACTCGCAGCATAAATTTTGCTGCGAGTCTTGCAGGTCCTGGCTGTCCCCTGTCACTACATACACGCAGCGGTCTGAACGACCGCTGCGTGTATGCAATTCTGCCAGTCCATTAACCCCTTCTGCTGCCGCCAGGCTCCCGCTCCGTACATATTACCTCTCCTTGCAGCACGGGGTCCCGGTGTACTGCTCTCCCGCCGGCCAATCGGTGGCTGCGGCTGGGCAACACACTGATTGGCTAGGCGGGAGAGCAGTAAGCCGGGACCCTGTGCAGCGAGGACAGGTAATGTATACAGAGCGGGTGCCGGGCGGCAGCAGAAGGGGTTAAGGGGCCGGCAGAATTACATACACGCAGCAGTCGTTCAGACCGCTGCGTGAATGTAGTGACAGTGAACTGCAAGGACCTGCCAGACTCGCAGCGAGAATTACGCTGCGAGTCGGTAAGTGTGAAGGCACCCTAAAGTTTCATTGCAGTACTGCATCATTTCATTGCTGTATTGCATTATTTTTATGAAGATGCTACAGTAACAGGACAGTAATGCAATGAAACTCTAACGTGTTTGAACACAGCCTAATAGTATGTTACATATTCAGGATTTTATTGCAATTAATTAATTAATTCGTAAGAATAATCGTTATTTCGATCGTTTTTAAGAACGCTTAAGCCCATCTTTCACATAGGGTGAATCTTTGAAAGACTTAACACAAAGCGATCTGCGAATTTTTAGTGAACGACCAACGACGATTTGAAAACATGTTGCATGATCAAAATGAACGATTTCTCGCTCGTTGCTTGATCGTTTGCTGTGTTTACACGGAACGATTATCGTTCATATACGATCATTATGGCGAAAATTCAAACGTTAATTGTTCCGTGTAAACGCAGCATTACCCTTCCTCCTCAAGCAAACCAGGTGTGGAGGTGTGCTACATACTTTTCTTACTATAAGGGTACCTCCACATGTACCGGGATCGCAGTGGATTTCAGAGTTTGCAGCGAAATCCGCTGAGAATCCATGTAGTGTGAAGTTCAATGGGGTTACATACCCGCAACGGAATTTTCCTTCCGTTGTGAGTATGTAACCCGGCCCCTTTAACCCCATGCAGCTTGCGGCCCGGTCCGCTGTGGGTATGTAACCCCATTGAACGTCACACTACATGGCTTTGCAGCAGATTTCGATAGGCACTGAATTAGAGCGAAATAAGTATGGAATTCGAGCAGAATAGGCAAAGAAAAGGTGTTGAATTCAAGCAAAATAACCATGGAATTCGAGCAGAAAAGGCACGGAACAGGCACTAAATTTGAGTGAAATAAGCGTGGCATTCAAGCAGAATAGGCGCAGAGTTCCTGCGGAAAGCGAAAATTCAAAGCCCCAATGACTTCTATGGGATTTCTCTCAAATCTGAGATATCAATTCTTTAGGTGGATTCCGCTACAGAAAGTCATTAGAAGTCATTGGGACAGCTGTCCTTTATTGCAATAAAAAATCTTTGTGGCAACATACCTTAGGCCATATGCACACGTCCGCGGAGATTCTGTCCGTACATGGAAGATGTTCTGTACACTGGACCTCTAAGCTCCCAGCATCATGATTAATTATGATGTTGGGAGCTACTAAACTGTTTAAATGTTTGCGCTACTGTACTGACACAGAGAATGATGATGCATGAAGCTCCGAGTTTCAGTCTGTAGCAGCTCACTTATGAACTGTATCTACAGAACGTGTGCATCTGGCCTCAATCAGTTGTGCAATTGCTGTATTGCTTATGTGGCAAAAAGATTCTGATTAATCAATATATTTTTGTTTTAGTCTTAAAATGTGAGATCATAATCATAACTAAGCTACCTACAGTAAGGCCTCATTCACACGTCCGCAAAAAGTGTCTGCATTTGCGGATCCGCAATTTTTGGCAAAGATAGAACACAAGGTTATGTGGCATACAAGTTTCGTTGCTGACATAATAACAACTGTGCAGCAGTTGGGTTGGATTTCTGCTGAAGCAGCATTACCGCGGCCCCACATTCACTATGAGGGTACAAACACACACAGCAGATACGCAGCAGATTTGATACTGTGTTCAGTTATTTAGATCTAGTCTGCTGCGTATCTGCTGCGTATCGCAGCAGTAAATACGCAGCGTATATGCCGTGTGTGTTTGTACCCTTAGGGTGCCTTCACACCTACCGGATCCGCAGTGGATCTCACGCTGCGGAATTGCAGCGAGAACCGCTGCGGATCCAGTATCATTAGCCCCAATGATAGCACATACTCGCAGCGGGATTGAAATCCCGCTGTGAGTATGAGCTTTAACCCCCTGCCGCCCGCATCCCCGCCTCTGGCCCCATCAGCCCCGACGCCCACATCTCTATCCCCGCCGGCCCCGATCCCAGCATCCCAGCAGCCCGCCGGCCCGATCCCCGCCGGCCCCGCTGATCGGCTGAGCGGGTCCAGAGCCGGGAGCCTCACTGCAGCCGCGCCGAGGAGCAGGTAATGTATGCTTTCGCCTGCTGGGATCGGGGCCGGCGGGCTGCAGGGATGGAGATGTGGGCACCGGGGCTGATGGGGGCAGAGGCGGGGATGCGGGGGGCAGGGGGTTAAAGCTCATACAGCGGGATGTCAATCCTGCTGCGAGTATGTGCTATCATTGGGGTTAAGGATACTGGATCTGCAGCGGTTTTCGCTGCAAATCCGCAGCGTGAGATCCACTGCGGATCCGGTAGGTGTGAAGGCACCCTTAGGCTATGTTCACACGGCCTTCTTTTCCATTCTTATTATCTTAGGATATATATGGGAAACATCACTGATCTCAGGGAGACCAGAAAAAGATAACACTGTCGGCTGCTAGTTAAAGCGCTCAATACAGTGAAATCCTAGGTGCATTGCTCCCTGGGAAATACAAATATGCAAAAAAGAGCCCGTGGTGCCACATTTGAGAATCTCCAAACACAGGACTAGCCAGATATCCCTCTGGGAAGGGCCCAGCTAAAGGGTGGTTCCTGTAAATTCAGTTATTGTAGATTTACCAACCACCTCTGCTGGAAGTTTGTTCCGAGCATCTACTACTCTTTCAGTAAAGTCATATTTTCTCATGTTGTTTCTGATCTTTCCCCCAACTAACCTCTTACTGTGTCCTCTTGTTCTTGAGTTCAGTTTTTTTTCTAAAAAAAAAAAAACACACACACACACACACACACAAAATGACAGTGATCAGCATCACCACAATATTGTTTCTTATTGTATATGTATGTTCATACACATATGAAAAAGAGTGGGGCACATGAAAGTCATCTATAGATCCTCAGATGTATGTTGCAGACATAATGAAAAATTATTTTCTCGCTTCACGTATAAAATCCATGCGATTTTTATTATATGGTGGTGATACACAGTAGCATTTCAAAATGCAATATACAGAAAGAAATATTCCTATGGTCTGAAAGCTGCCATCAGTAAAGATAAGGTGTTGCACACCAGGACTCCAAAACTAATTTCTGAGTTAGCGGCCAGTTACACACACAGATTTATCTGACAGAATATTGAAGCCAAAGCCATCAATGGGTTTGAAAAGAGAAATTTTTCCTTTATGAGTGTATACACTCTGGCAGAGATTCCATAGAAAACAATGCAATGAAAAAAATGAAAAAATATTTTGTGTGAACCCGGCCTAAACCTGTAAAAGTGCCAGTTCCTTGTGGGAGGCCTTTGTCAATTGGGGCAGAGGGGCTAAGACACAGCAAGAGAAAGATTTCCATACTGAGAGACTTGCTCCAGTACGCAGTGCTGTCTTCTGAGGAAATCTTGTCCATGCCTGGGATCCCTCTCCACTATTCTCAGGGCAGTAGCCACAGCTAGGCACTGACTCCCAGTAGGACAAATAGCTGGAAGCTGACGCATCCTACTGACAAAGCACAGCTCTTCTAGGAGGTCTCGGAAAGTCTCCTACGCCCAAGGCCTGGGGCTCGTACTACCCAACTTGGCACTCGCTGAACTAGTTGGGCAGAAGGCAGTCAGATAGCACATCTAAACGTGAGTACAAGTATTCTTCTCTTCTCTACTTCTAGTAAGCCTCATCCCGGCAGCGTACACTACTACTTGGACAAGGCCCTCAAAACAGTCCCCATACTCATTCCTCAAGCTACCTCAACATCTAGTCTCCTCTTCCTCTGTCACTTGCACCGGCTCTTAAGGTTATTACCTGCATTGTATTGTATTGCATTGAAGTTACTAGTGAAGAAGTTTCTCTGGCTGTCATTGGACTCTACTCTATTTTTGTATGTCACTGCACCTGCACCTACACCTTACACTTGGGTTACTTGGGCACTTTGTGTTGGAACCCCCTGACATCCCCTGACACATGGGCACTGCGCTTGGGGAAGGGTTAACCCAACACCCACCTAGCTGCAACACTACCTAGTAGCTGCCTCGGCCCATGGCATCTGCTTACTGCAGCTGCCTCTGGTACTTCCGAACCTGTACCTATGCCAATTACTGGCTGCGGCACTGTCCCATTTTAGCCAGTGATTGCCTGAGTGACCTGTCACTTCAGAGACGGGATCAGAAATCCCAGAGGGGGCTGCAGTCAGTGGGGAACACAGGAACCAGGGAAGCCTGGACAGGTAAGTACTTCTCTATTATTTTAATACCAAAGCAAGAGCTATATGGACATCGCTAATTATATATATATATATATATATATATATATATATACAGCCCTTGCTGTATGATAATCGAGCCATGTATGGGCTCTGTAAGTGAGCGCTGATTTAGCAGACCGGCGCTCACTTACAATGTTGTGTCAGACCGTGTAATACGACCCTGAGTATATCAAATATGCGCCAAAATGTAGAAATATGCATGGTGTGTGGAATACCAGGGGCAGGATATCTGGTGGACTATGGACACCACAGTGCCTAAAGATGTGACCATGAGATACGGGTGGGGGGAGTGTGGCTCTCCTTAGCTATCATGCTAGGCGGGGAAATAGTCCAGGACAAGCATTCACCATCTATGTCATCTGTGTTTTATGGACGAAACACGGAACGTATGAAGGCAGCCTAAGACTTTAATTTTCTCATACAATAAAATAACGGAAGCTAAATGAAAAGAGAGCTCCTCCATTTCACTGCAACATGAATTTTAATATCAAAGGCAATATATTGTATCAATTTATAGTTTGTTTGTTTTTTCTTATCTAGGAACCTACATCTACTTAGAAAAGTAGTTGAACATGTTAAATACATCTTTAGATCCTCAGGTGTATGTTGCAAACACAATGACAAAGGATTTTCTTGCTCCACAAATCAAATTCATATCATTTTATCATATATGGTGGTGAAACACAAAGAAGCATTTCCAAATGCAATACTCTGACAGAAATATTTTTATGGTGTGAAAGCAGATATTAGTAAAGATAAGGCGCAGCACATCTATACTCCAATGAAATCTTAAGCATGAGATTATTTCTGAGTTTATAAACCTGCTTGAACTCCTACTAGTGAAGGATCAACCCTTTCCTGTGTATAAATAGTTACATTTGTCCTTTGAATTCTGGGTGACAGAGAATTGTAGTTATGTTCCTCTCTTCCTCCTCCGTCAGCCATGGCTTCTGCTGCTCTGAGAGACGAGCTGGACTGTTCCATCTGTCTGGTCACTTATACAGATCCTGTAATGCTGAGATGTGGCCACAACTTCTGCCGGCTCTGTATTGGTCGTGTGCTGGATACACAGGACGGGGCTGGAGTTTATTCCTGTCCTGAATGCAGAGAAGAGTATCAGGAGCGGCCTGCACTGATGAGGTGTGTAGCTCTATGTAAACTAATGGAGAATATACTGCTGATTCCTCCAACACCGACAGAAACCGGGATCTGCTGCACTTACTGTGTGGACTCTGCTGTACCTGCTGTGAGATCCTGTCTGCACTGTGAGGCTTCTCTGTGTGATAAACACCTGAGATATCAGAGCAAGTCACCAGAACACGTCTTATCTGAGCCCAGCACTTCCCTGGAGAAGAGGAAATGTTCTGTCCATAAGAAGATGCTGGAATATTACTGCACTGAGGACGCCATCTGCATCTGTGTGTCCTGCAGTTTGGCCGGAGAACATCGGGGACACCGGGTGGAGATGCTGGATGAGGCCTCTGAGAAGAAGAAGAAGAAACTGAGAAATGTTCTCCAGAAACTGATGACAAAGAGAAAGGAGACTGAGAAAAGAGTACGGAGTGTGGAGGAGCGCAGGAGAAAAGCTCAGGAAAAAGCAGGACGACCTGGAGAAGAGGGTCCTGAGCGAGATCTCCAGGCAGGATAAGGAGGAGTCACTGCCACTGTCTGCTCTCATCCAGCAGCTGGAAATAAAGAAGGACGAGCTGTCCAGGAAGATGAGACACATTGAGGAGCTGTGTAACATAGCGGATCCACTGACTGTCTTACAGGAACCAGACACAGGTGACTTGTGTGATCCTGAGGAGGAGGGAGGTCATGAGAACACAGGGGGACATAATAGACAGCCCCATGATGTAGATGATCTGGATATGGCTGTGATCTCAGACACATTCCGCTCATTATGTGACATAATAGATATATGGATCTATGGAGAGGTTCCTGCAGACATATTACTGGATGTAAACACATCTGGTGATTATCTCCTTATATCAAACGACCTGAAAACTGCAACTGAGACATGGGAGAAGCAGAATCGTCCAGAAACAGCAGAGAGATTTCAGTATTATACTCAGGTGATGAGCAGCAGGAGATTCTCCTCAGGGCGACATTACTGGGATGTGGAGATCAGTAGATCAGGGGAATGGATGGTGTCGATGTGTTATCCCAGTATAGACAGGAGGGGAGGTCGGTCATATATTGGAAGTAATAAATCTTGGGGTTTATGTGGGAGGAAATTTGATACTCTGTATGGGGTGATATATGATGCCACATATACACAGTTACCTGACAATATCTCCAGTAATAGAGTCAGGATCTGTCTGGATTATGAGGCCGGGCAGCTGTCCTTTTATTAGCTGTGTGACCCCATCAGACACTTACACACCTTCACCGCCACCTTCACCGAGCCCCTCCATGCCATGTTATGGTTAAATGAAGGTTCTTTGTCAATAAAAACAGAAAATCAGTGTCAGTGAGATGTCATGTGAAAGATCAGCTGTCAATCATCTAGTAGGTCCACCCACCCGACTCTTAAGACCAGAATGAGCAAACATTTTCATGAATAAGTTTCAAGTTACCTTTGAACTTTGCTTACAATTCTATATACCAATCTCCTATTCTATAACATGGTGCCCGCAGATTAGACAGCATTTACAACATAGTGGGCTCTGTTTCAAATATGCCATATAATCTTTACATCATG
The DNA here is from genome assembly GCF_027789765.1 of Dendropsophus ebraccatus. Lineage (NCBI taxonomy): Eukaryota > Metazoa > Chordata > Amphibia > Anura > Hylidae > Dendropsophus > Dendropsophus ebraccatus. Next base: position 11,845,928 of record NC_091454.1, on the reverse strand, counting down.
TTGTAAAACTCTTCTACTGCCGGGAGTTGTAGTTGACGCTACATTCATACAACACATAGGCCACACAACAACTCTTAGCATACTTTGCTGTATACCTTTATAGCTTCATATTTGTGTAAAGTTTATGATATAATCCAGGTCTTAGTCCTTTGTTTCTTGTAATACTGTATTAGGGTTTTTGCAATGCTAAGTTTCTTTTTTTTTAGAAAATGTTTAGTCTCATTAATTATCTACGTGTCACTGGCCTATATTTTCTCACTTTCATTTTACAATGTCTATAGTTTGTAAAAGACCATAAATTTCTATTTAAAGCTTTCATTCTCTGCTCCCTTATTTTTAAACTGGAACCCTACACACATATAATGTCTCATACCCCCAACACTCCAAAGCCATGTGGTCACAGGCCCTATTACGCAGAGCGATTATCTGCTGAATCAGATATCTCCCCGTGTAACAGAGACAGCGATTAGACAATGAGAGAGCAAATGCTAGATTATCGGCTGATCGTTGTCTTTTAACATGTCTGAAAATCAATGTCCGCCGGCCATGCATATCTGTGTGTAATAGAAAATGCATGGCCAACAGCTAAATAAAGCAAGGGCTGCATGATTCTCAAGCCATGTAATAGGCTTGAGAACCGTGTAATAGGCTTGGTAGCAGACTGACGTTCCCTTACCTTGTGAACTGAGCCATCTAATACGGCCTTAACAGTTACAGGTAATGATGCCAAGTTACGTCCAGATAGGTGGCAGACTACACTGTGGGGCAGATTTACCAACCTCTGTGCATCTTGAGTTTGGCTTGCAATTTGCCAAACTGTGGATGCATATTCATTTATGTGTTTTAATTTAAAAGTTTGTCAAACAATAGACACAAAATTCTCTACAGTACCTGGGGGGACACCAGTGTTCCATGCTACTAATGGCACTTTTGCATAACCTGGAAAAAAAACCAAGTATATCATAAGAAATTGGTATAAGTAAATAAAGGTCTCCAAAATCCAGGGTTGGCAGCCAGTGGGGGAAACTTAATAAAGAGGCTATACCAACCCATTCCCCTGCAGCGCAGTGTCACAGGTCACGGACCCCATACGTACTACTGCAACTCTTGCAATACCATGTCCCGGCCTAAAAATGCCCGCTCAGCCAGTCAATGACTGGGTTGGGACACCGCTGCAGTCACTGATTCTCTGAACAGGTATTTCCTGCTGGGACATGACAATGTAAAAAGTAGGAGGAAACTGGATACCGCTAGCGGTCAGTGAGCTGGTGACGCTTTACTGCAAGGCACAGGGACAGGTAAGTATGGATTTTTCATAATGTTCTCCCACCCCCTGCCTAACCTGAATTTTTAGATTTGGCTGGAGTACCCCTTTAAGGCACCATTCACACATTCCATATATATATGGTACATGCATGGACTCTATATACATAACCTGTGAATGCAGCCTAAAGCTAGGTTCACACTATGTAAAAACAACGGCCATATTTTACATTGTTTTAAAATACGACCGTTGTTTTTACATAACCTAACAAAGTATATCACAAGGGTTTCATCTAGAAATTTGCGAGGTGTGTGGGAGACCAGGGACAGGGTATCTGGTGCACCATGGAAGCCACAGAGCCTAATAATAATTTCTTGTATCAGAAATGGTGAAATTGCTAGCTGCGACCCCAAGACACAGCTGGGGGGAGTGTGATTCTGCTTGGCTCTCAAATCCTCATTACTGTCTATGGAGTGAACAAGTCAGATCTTCTGGCCGGTGAGCGGGGTGCAAAGTGGTGAACTTCCCCAGCTGTATATTGGGATCACAGTTGGTCTCAGGAGTGAGAGTTATTTCTCTTGTCTGGAAATCTACCTCCCAGCAAAAGTACTCATGGACTTGTTTTTAAAACTCTTGGACCGTCAAACAGGTCCACCAAATAGAAATACACATCACAATTCACACAGCAAATTGCATCACATATTTTTTGTTAGACATGCATCCAAGGATACTGGAATACCCTGAGATTATTTCTTCTAAAAGTGACCGCCACCAATTGGCTCCATTAAATGAGCTAATCTGTGTCCATAACCTCAGGTAGAAAATGTGACAGAAATCCAAGGCTACCCTCAAAATTTCTGTTGCATATTGTGTGGTATTTTTTCTCTTTGGAAAAATACTCAGTGTGAATCTACCCGAACAGGGCAGGCTGGGTTCACACTACGTTATTGCAAAAAACGGGTGCATTAGTTTTGATCCATTTTTCCACTAAATTCCATTATAAAAAGACGGATCAAAACGGATCTGTTTTTTTTACGTACACAAAACATACTCAACCTAATTTTTGTGTCCGTTGTGTAATGGAAGTAAATGGAAAAACGGATCAAAACGGCATTTTTCAGTGCATTTGCAGATTTTGCTCCATATAGGGCGGTAAAAATGCCTTAGAAAAACATCTACATAAATATTGGCATTTTTGCCCCAGTTCTTTATTATAAATCTTGGAATGACATGAAAAAGAATAAAATGACATGCTAAAGACTGAAGAATGCAGGGGATAAAATGCCAGAGATAAAAATGTCTATAGTAATATACACTAAAAAAAAGAAAATGCAGGAAAACAGCAAAAAAACAGGAAAACTGCTGGCAGTATTTAGTTGGTTTTTTTAGTGTTTTTTTTTAGACCCCAAAAATACTGTGCAAAAGCTGTGTCTGATGGAATCCTAAAGGGGTTGTCTAGCTCCACAAAACTCAATCCCTGCTGATTCCATATATATATATATACATGTTTGTTTTTTGCTTTATACAATAGAATAGTTGAGGAACTGTAACAGACAACCGTAGGTCTATGTTCACACACAGTATTTTTGCTCAGTATTTTGCAACCAAAACCTGGAGTAGATTGAAAACAGCCGCTATTTCAAGACACTCACTACAGCGGCCATTGTTCGTATATTGTGTAAACATAGCCTTTATGGTGAAATAATATGCACATTGAACAGAGCCCAAAAAACAATGTGTGGACCTTGCCTAAAGGTGATGCAAGAAACTATATAGCCCTATCTAGTAATAATTTGCACTGTGAAAACTAAAGATGAGTAAATCGCTTATCTAAACTAAGCAAAGCGCTTAGCCAGGGTTCACACTACATTTTTGCAATGTTTTTTGCCAAAAAACAGATGAAAAAAACGGATGCATTTTTCCATTGACTTCCATTATAAAAAAAAAAACGGATCAGTTTCTTTTTATAATGGAAGTCAATGGAAAAACGTATCAAAACGGATGCACACAAATGCATCAGTTTTTTGCAAAAAACGGATGAAAAAAAATGGATTGCAAAAACAAGGTGTGAACCCTGCCTTAGGGTGCGTGCACACTACGGAACTGCCGCGTATAACCAAAAGAATTGACATGTCAATTCTTTCGACGGAACGCGGAATCCGCCCGTGCACAGAATAGTGTCTATGGCAGGGGCGGAAAAGCGCGGCGTGCGGGGACGAGTGACGGAATACGTCGCGGGTTACACGCGTCAATTCCGTAGTGTGCACGCACCCTCAGTTTGATCAGTGCTCCACTCATCAAGCCCGCCAGGATGCTGGGAAAAGGTGGATCCAATTCTTCCAGTTTCCCAGGATTGGATCCAGCCTTTCCCGGCACCCGGGGTGGAGCGGCAGGGAGCAGAGCAGCACTGAAAGCCGGCGAGCTTGATGAGACAAGTGCTGATCAAACGAAGCGCTTCACTTTGTTTAGGCTAGGTTCACACTGCGTTTTCAGCATCTGTTTAACGGATCCGTTTTTTTTAACGTCCAGAAAAATAGGGTCAGCAACGTTTTTTTGTCCCTTTTGGTCCGTCAAAAAAAACGGATCCGTTTTTTTTTATAATGGAAGTCAATGGAAAAACGGATGCACACAAATGAATCCGTTTTTTGCAATCCGTTTTTTATGCGTTTTTTTCAAAAAACAGATGCGTTAAACGGATGCTGAAAACGCAGTGTGAACCTAGCCTTAGATGAGCGAAACGCTCATCTCTAGTGATATCCCCTAGAATTGTGCAAAGCCGTACCTTTATGTGCCGCTGCAGACATGAGTGGCAATTTTATCCATAAAAGTGAACCAAGAAGACATATCTGGGTTTTGAAGCAGAAAATAAATTGCAACACGTGATACCAGAATAGGACACCATACGAAAACATATGTAACTTCATTGGTGTAGGTCTGTTCATATACATAAATATTGGGTGCAGATCCCCAACCCAAGACATAGATTTTCTACTATTTCCATTTCAGCAAGGAGGAGGTTAACAGGGAGGGGCGCTCAGGCACGAGTAGTCACTGACAGGTGTTTGGAGGATGGCTGCAGCACATTATATAACAAGGGCTCAGGAGGACTTGTGTCTTTTTTATTTTTTGCCCAGCGGAGGATGGGAGTAGCTGGTAAGCAGAGGCTAGGAGTGGGATTTGAGGTGTATGGACTGCGGAGTTACATATGATATGGAGTAAGCCATTCTCAATACAGGTTACATATTCTTCTGGACTTTTGTGGTCTATTTTGTGGCAATAGAAATCAATAGGTAGAATATGGATCAGCAATTACACACTGTATTATACTCCTATATGAAAGGAGTCCTCCATAGGTTTAAACTAGCTAATCGTGGGAATCTGACCACTGGGAACTTCACTGATCGTGCCAATGGAGGCTATAAGACCCTTGAACAAATGGATGGACACATTCTTGGCTGCTGCTCCATTTAAATTCTATAGAACTTCTAAACCACAAAGTATAACACTGCTACTTGGGATCCCAATGCTCATGATCTTTCAGACCCTCTCTGATCAGCTTGTTTAGGGGATAAAATTTAATCTTGGGAAAGCCCCTTTGTTAGCATTGTAGCAACTGTAGATAGTTTCCTGCAGAGGCCTTCATTTGTAGAAATAAGGCCTCTGCCTTATAAGTGAGGTAGAAATCACTGGGCTGCGCCCCTCTCTAGAGACCTCACAGAGGTTGTATGGGCTGCCTGCATGGTATGTATACCCTTCCTCGTATAGTATTTCTGACTATTGTGTGTTCTGTCTTTTTATTTTTTTTAACATGGCCGTCACCCGCAGGTCTGATGATGCACACGATGTCGCATGATTCTGGAGTTGTGCAGAAGCTGGATTTCTCTAGTGGTGAAGAGGATGACTCACTAAGCAATGGGAAAGATTCTCCACGTTCAGAAAAAGCAGATGACAACCTGATGTGGAGGAGCCATAAAAGCCACTTCCCGGTCACTCCCCAGAGGAACGAGAGGGGGCTATCTCCGTCCCAGGATGCCAGCCCTGACAGTGACTGCTCTCCTCCAGCCAAGCTGTGCGCTGAGGGGGAATGTCCCGGGACCCCCCTGCATTACAGCACATGGAAGAAGCTGAAACTTTGTGATACGCCATACACCCCAAAGGTATAGAAAACCCCTTTTATAAGGAGGAACCTTTCAATTTTTAGAGGGGTTTCCAGTCTCTATAAACTTACATTGTACATTCTAATACTGTTGTAATGCAATTTCAAGATCTCTGCTTGCTTTCAGTGAATAGTTACACTTTTAATTGTTACAGTTCTTTCCAGTATAGTTCAGCCCCCATGAGCTAAACTGCTAGAAAGATGTCAATGGTACATGTAATCTTTTGCTCTGAACCTTTTAAAATGGGTTTTAGCTGTTCTGCAACTATTAAAGGGGTTGCCCACTTTATAGTAAAATAGGTAAGTACAAATTTATTAGTAAGTGTACTCAATGTATACACTGACAGCAGCTGCCTGTGTACCTCAGAGCTAAAATCATGGAGGAGCATGTGACCATGCCCTGTGTCCTCCATAGACATATACAGGCTCAGTGGTGGACACAGGGGGGCGGGGCATGGTCACATGCTTCTCCATGTCAGCCATTTTATGGACAAAACACAGAGCAGGGCAGCCCAGCCTGGATGAGGGGAGTCTGATTTTAGCTCTGAGGTACACAGGGAGCTGCTGTCAGTAAGTGAAGTGAGTACAGTTACTAATACTGTACACTGAACTATTTTACTATAAAGTGGCCAACACCTTTAAACTTTCTCCCTGCAGAGTTTGCTGTACAAGAACCTCCCATCACCAGGTGCACGGGTGCCCTGTAGGGGTCAGCGTCTTCTAAGGTTTGCGGCTGGAACAGGTGCTGAACTAGAAGACCCTGCACTGGTCAACATTAATCCTTTTACCCCTGAAACGTATCGACAAATGCAGCTCACCTCAAATGGGAAGAGGAAGGCCGAACACTGCAGGTGATTAAATATGTGGTTACGGTTGGTTTATGCTTTTTTGAGCATTCTAAAATAAGAATGTGGTCCTACTCGGTGTCCTGGTAGAAAGGTTCAGCTTGGATTGGGTATAGCGGTTTACCCATAATCCCAATAACTTGCTCCTCCTCTTCACCGTCAGGGCAATCGTCAATTTTTGGACCACTGCGCCTTTTTAGGCTCCTTGGATGGGAATAATGGGGCTCTTTGGGTCCTGTAGGTCTCGTCCTGATTTAAATTTAGTGGGCAACCACAGTGTTGGTCATAGAGAATACATTCAATATATAAGCTGCCCTGCAGCAGTAAACTAATATATCTTAAATAATATCTTAATATATCTTAAACAATAACTTTTGTGTTTTTCCCTTTTTAAGCACTGATCCACCGTTAAAATACAGGGAGAGGGAAACTTCTTCAGGACTCCCTTCTAAGGTGTGTATACCTTTAGGGCAAAGCTTGTATTAAAATTCAGCCACTCAACCTCCACAACCGTAAGGACTGGTCGGAGATGGACAATTCATAAATTGTGGTTAATGCAATCCTTCATATGAATAGTAGTCTGGCTTGGTCCATTAATTGGGTGCTCAAAGGCTTACTTTGCCTACCATGATGCCTACTAGTCCAGGATTGATACCATGGTTAATGAAAATGTATGTTCTCTAGTTGCCAATCCCATAGCAAGCTGATTCCCCAAGTGTTTCTATTGAGATTCCTTAACACTGGTGGAAAATCTTGATATTAGGTGTTCAATTTCCCCACAGTGCCCCCACAGGGGGATCCATGCATTGCACAGCGCCTAGTCAAATTAGTGTGCTGCATTGTAATATGGGAAAAGGAAGGTCCTCAAGAGCAAGAGATGCTGTTTGTAACCACTAACAAGAGTAGAGGATTTAGTGAGAATTTTCTAATACTGTCACCTACACATGGCTTCTACAAACTTGTATAGCTGTTTCCCAAACGTTTACTCCCTTAGAGGTTTGTGCTACGTGAAACAAACATGGTGTCCCGATATAAGACAGAATTCCTGGAAATTGAGAGAATCGGGGCAGGGGAGTTTGGAGCAGTTTACAAGTGTGTAAAGAGGCTGGACGGCTGCATCTACGCCATAAAGCGATCGAAGAAACCGCTAGCTGGATCCACGGATGAGTAAGTCACACTTATGTTGTATGGCTGTCTTAGTGGAATTGCCTTTTAATAAGGGCAAACTACATAAAATACACAATTCTCCTATAAAATAACAAAGTAATACCATAACATTCCCCTGCCACTCCCACGGCCATGGTCTCGACATATGACCCATTACAAGGAATCACTGGATGTAGCGGTAATGTGTCAACATCACTGTAGTTGTTGCCTCGGCCATAGGAAGACAAGGGTAGCATGGATGAATGGGAAAACTGGTGTGCAGTATTGGATGTTTTATTATAGAAAGCCTTCCTTGGAACTAGGCATGAGAGAATTTACAGTAAAAACGATGCACTTCATTAGGATTGGCCGTCCGCTTGTCAAGCTGCTGGCTTTGAAGTCTGTGCCGCTCCAGGTGTTGGGAAAAGCTGGATCCAGTCCTGGAAAACTTCTCCCAGTTTCCCACCACTCTATCCAGCTTTTCTCTGCACCCAGGGAGGAGTGGCATGGAGCGGCACAGACTTCAAAGCCAGCAGCCAATCCTAATGAAGTACTTTGCTTTGTTCTTATTGTAAATTTACTCTTTCCTACATGGAACCAATGCTTCGGGGTATGGAGGTACTAAATAAAGTACTGAAATGGTTTGCTTTGGAAAAATCCTTGTCTGTTTTATTAAATCTTAGAATTAAAGTAGATTTCTGGTTTGCAGGCAGCTGGCGTTAAGAGAAGTCTATGCCCATGCTGTGCTGGGCCATCACCCACACGTTGTGCGATATTACTCTGCCTGGGCAGAAGATGACCATATGATCATACAGAACGAATACTGTAATGGTAAGGCCAGGGAGATGCCATGCTATGGGGGATTTGTTGTGTTGTCTGGTCTTGTGACACCAGCAATTTGTGACTGCTGGTTAGCTGGTATAAAAGGCAATTCAACATCACCCACCTTGCGTGAACAATAAAGTTCCTAGGTGTCTGGTGTTGTATTCCTGTATAACCCCAGCTTGCTTGCCTTACAAATTCTTCCAACACTACCTGATAAATTTCCCCTGAAATATTAGTGTGTTTTATCTGTGCACGGCACGTAATACTCTATACGGTGTCTGCACCAGGTGGCAGCCTGCAAGACCTGATCACAGAGAATGCAAAGAGCGAGCAACTGGTGATGGAGCAAGAGCTGAAGGAGATTCTTCTGCAAGTGTCCATGGGGCTGAAATATATACACAGCTCCGGCCTGGTGCACATGGATATAAAGCCAAGTGGGTACTGGTTTACATTGCTTGTGATTGTACTAGTATAGTTGCTTGGAAGTTGAAAGACTTGGTTGCTTTCCTCTAAAGTATGCCTTGTATTGCAACTTGGCTCCATTGACATGAGGGGCTGAGCTGTTATACCTTGATTGACCTGTGAACTGCGTAGCGCTGGAAAAAAGCAGCCAAGTCTCAGAAAAAATTATATATATGGCAAGATGTCAAGAACCATCCAGTCTACATGTAACATTTGCCTGCTCTCCTTATTTCAGGTAATATCTTCATCTGTCGGAAGCTGACTGAAGTGGGACAGGAGGACAGTGATGGAGAGGATGAGATTTCCTCCGCCAATGTCTTGTATAAGATTGGTGTGTACAATGTATTATGACTATACGTAGTGCCCTCATAGGTAGAGGAATTTACTGTAGCTTTTATGTATTTGTCATCTTGGTTTCAGGTGATCTTGGTCACGTCTCTTCTATTACAAACCCACAAGTGGAGGAAGGAGACAGCAGGTTCCTAGCCAATGAGATCCTACAGGAGGCAAGTAAAAAAATCTGGGGTTTGCTGATCATTCATAAAGGTCTCTTATGCGGCCATATTGGAGTTTAACTTTTTATAAAACAGAATTAAAGACGTATTCTTTGACTTGGGCTAGGCCATCAATAATGTGATCAGTTGGGGTTAAACACATGGCACCCCTGCCAATCTGCTGCACACCAGAGCTGTAACTGTCAATATACCCCAAACAAGGCCATAAATAGATGGCTACACCTCATGTAGTTGCAATGCTGGGCTTATGCAGCCCTCATTCAGTTCAGTAGTCACTCTCCTGTGCTGGACTACCTGGCACACTAATGTTGACACTCTTCTTGCCCTACACCACCAGAGATACAGATCTGGGCCACCAAGAATATGGATGTTGACCCTTTGCCTATGCATTTACCAGGGTAACTAGTAAAATCTCCTATAATGCTGATGATCCCCTGATGTTTTCCTGCTTTAGACCAGGGATATGAACTTCCCCTTTCTGATCTACAGGAATATAGAGGTTGACCAAACCTCTTTCCGATTCTGGTCCATCAGGCATAATGACATTGCTGGAACACAATTAGTGCCCTGAACCACAAGGCATAATTGACCCTACTTGTGTAGCCTATACCACCTTTTTTACTATCATTCTGAATGGAAACCCAACTCGGGAAGCTTTATCTGCAGTCCTATTTGTCAGGATATGGTGTAGCTGGTTTATATATGTCGGACTTGTTATACATGCAGCATTTGTGATTTCTTACAGGATTACAGCCAGCTTCCGAAGGCTGACCTCTTTGCTCTTGGCCTGACTATCACTGTGGCAGCTGGCGCAAGCTCTCTACCATGCAATGACGACAGCTGGCACTACATCAGAAAGGGCAACCTGCCAGAGATTCCTCAGTCACTTTCTCCTGGTTTTCTTGACCTGCTTAAGGTACACAACTTTAGGTTATACAAAATAGATGAAGGTCTCCTTCCTGTAATCTACAGTACAAGCGAAGCGCTTTGTTAGCTCACCAGTCGAATTACCAACCGGCTGCCTTTGAACTCCGTTCCTCTTCTCCACCAAGGGCACAAACTTTTGTACCTTGATGACTTTAAACCAGCCCTTAAGAGTGTAGAGGCCATAGTGAAACCCCCTGCCACATCAGACTCCAGTCTTATAAATGGAACGTGATGGTTGGGGGGGGGGGGGGGGTGATTTACAGATCTTGCTTTGAGACTCAAAGCTTTGTGTTATTTTGAGCACAGTATTTGTAAAATATATGGACTTAAAGTATATGCTCAAAAACCTAGATTTGGCCCTATATCTACATTCTTCTCACCCTTACCTTCTGCCATCTAGACTTTGATCCATCCAGAACCCTCAGCCCGACCCTCGGCAGCAACCCTGGTGAAGCACCCAGTCCTGAGACGATCTCTTGGAAAGGCGGCCCAGCTCCAGAAACAGCTAAACGTAGAAAAATTTAAGACTGCCATGCTGGAGAGGTGGGTGGACTCACTTAATATCTACTCATGTTCAATGAAGGTTTTTCTTAGTAGTCAGTTCATGGACCATTAGGCTCTTGTGTATCTACTTTGGGTGCGAAGATAGGACTCTGAGGTTGGTGAAATCACTTATGTCCTCTCCTGGGTTAATTTTGCTGGTATTTGCCTTCACCAATGTGAACTATGTCCTGTTACATATTTGTAGCAGGTCCCAGTAGCAGTGAGCCTACCTTATTGGCCCCACCATCACCTATAGAGTCCAGACCTGTCAGACCTCCCTGATGTGTATGCTATGGCAGGTCTGTCCCCTTGCCATAGAAGAGAAGGGAGAATTATCAAGGAACAGCGATGGGTGGCAGGGATATCCTGTCCTATGTGGGGAAAGCATGGTAATGAGTTGTCCTCCATGAAACATGCCTGATGCCACAGGTTGCAGCAGAGCTGATCTGTCACTTGGCATCCAATTTCTCCAGCCATTGTTATACTCCTTAGACATAATTTTCTCTCCATTTCCACAGGGAACTTAAAGCTGCAAAACAGGCCCAAAATTCTGGAAAGGACGAGTGCACGGACCTTCCCTCCAAGTCAGACTTGTTCTGCAAAAGCAGGAAGAGACTGGTGGGTGGCAGGAATGCCCGATCATTAAGCTTCACCTGTGGCGGCTATTAGGTGCTCGAGAACCAGAAGTCCCAGCATAACTCCAGGACATGTTGACAAGTCACCCACAGCAAAGAATAAAACTATCACAAAGTCTATCCTCTGTATTCTGGCCCAGGCCCGATTTACTATGCATCCTTATCATTGTCTGTAAATAACTCTTCCTCCGTCGCTTGCACCGTTCTCTATAGATGTGGCTTGAAAGGTTTTTAAAATATTTCACAACTGTACCTGTAAATTGACTTTTTAACTTTAAATTATCTTGTGTAAATTTTAAATAAAATTTTAACTTTGAAATTGTACTTTGAATGACTTTTTAAAAATCTCCAACAGGGGATTGCATTTTTTTTTTTTGACCGACAAACCTATTTGCCCTGCTATAGATCTTAAAGAGAGACCCTGTAGTGGATTTTTCCCCACCCAACTTGTATCAATATGATGCCAGGAGCAGGGAAAGTGTTTGAGTCTTCGTGTCACTGTAATGAAGCAGCTGTGTGACTATTGATACATGATGCTGGGCAGGGGAAGAGTCCACTACAGGGCTTCTGTCCCTAGCATGGAATATGGGATGTGGGAATAAGCCCTAACATGGAGAGAAGCAGGCAGGTGAGTGCTTCTGTCTAGAGACCATCTCAATCACATGGAGAGTTGGGAAAGAGCACACTTTGGCAATTAAACCCTCCAAATGACTGACTGAAAAGTTATACATGTCCCTTTTAGTGGTGGTGCTTTAACTTGGGTTGTACTAGGGTTGTAATGCAGTAAAGCCACCTCAATAGTGGATCCTACAACAGGCAATCAATACAATCACTTTGGTAAGAAACTTTCTTTCAAAACAGGTTTTTTTAAAAAAAAATTATATAGATTTATAATTTAATTTTGTTAAAAAAATCTAAAGTCTTCCAGTACTACAGGAAGTGGGGTATTTCAACTGTAACATGATGCTCTCTGCTGCCACCTTTGTCCATACCAGGAAATATCCAATAGCAAATCCCCATAGAAAACCTCTCCTGCTCTGGACAGTTCCTGACACCATGGACAGAGGTGGCAGCAGAGAACACTGTGTCAGACTGGAAAGACTAAATCACTTCCTGCAGGACATACAGCAGCTGATAAGTACTGGAAGACTGGAGATTTAGAAATTGGTAGTAAATTATAAATCTGTAAATTTTTGTGACCCCAGATAATTCAAAAGAAGAAAAATTGCTGGAGTACCCCTTTAATGTTTGACTGTCAGTATCTGATTGTTGGGGTTCCATCACCTGGTACCCCTGTTAAACAGCCATAGTTTCCGCATCTGTAGTGAATGCAGCATTGTATATTCTGTTACTGCAGCTCTGTTACCTTTCACTTCAATAAGGGGGCATTCACATGTCCGCAAATTTGGGCAAGGAACAAATCCATTGCATTCCTTTCCTATCCGTAACGTCTGCAAATTTACAGATGTGTGAATGCCCCCTAAGAGCCAAGATGCAGTAGCCCAGCACAGACACTACGGTGGGAGTTATCCCAATATCCCAAATTTTCTGATTGTCAGTATCACACATGAGAATGGGAGGTCCCTGGTTACACTGGTGGTCCACCTGTGACCGCTGCTTGTCACCTGCATATGGGAACACGTCCAATCCACATCGGATAAGGTGATGCATAATAAACTTGGGATAAACTCTTATCTATCTACATAACTGGTGGATGAGTGCTTGTCCATTGGGGTTATGACTGCTGTCATGTCCTGTATGAATGCTGTGGTGGTTGGATATGAATGTTACCCTCCTCTTAAAGGTGCTTTGCCACCATAGACCCTTAGCAGCTATTCAGTGTATTTGCTTAGTGGGGGGGTCCATGACTGCTTGGAGACCCTATTCTGTGGATAAAAGTGTACCCCCAGTCTATGGAGGGGGGATTGGTACATTGTAGTGTGCACGTTGCCATGACTACGGCTAGAAATTCATTGGTTGCGGCAATGTGTGTGTCATTTATTCACCATTGTGGTGACTGGATGCCCGACTGGTGTCATGGCCATTGTCGAGATGTAACCCGAGCCTAGGTGGGGAATTCATAGCCTACAACTCCCAGCAGGGAATGCTGGGAGTTGTAGTTTTGCAACAGTTGGAGGGATACAGTACACTTCATATGAGATCACTGCTATCGGACGCTGAAGCTGCATTAGAGACCAGGGGGCTTTGGTGGCTGTAGCATAACTATGAGGGTAACCAGTTCTACTTTATTTAACTTTAAAGGCTATATGAGTGCACAGCGCCATCTTGAGGAAACACCACAAATATCCATCACCTAGCAACTGTATAAAACTACGTTGTAGCAGCGCCATCTGGCGACACCTACTGGAATTACAGCAGAGAACGATTAAAACAGAACCGTGAAGAAATACCAATAAACGCCTAATATGACCGGTGATACCTCCGTTTTACGTTTCCAATTCGGAATATACACTTTTCTTTGTCAAATGTTTTCACGTTTCCACAAGGACAGGGACTGACAGGACTGCAGGAAGTGAGCGAATGAGACTGCCGGAAGTGGGGCTTGCAGGACTGCCGGAAGTGGGGCATGAGTGACGTGAACCGGAAGTGAGGACGCTGTGTCACCGGATTTGTCTTCCCCCTGCTGGTGGTCACATGTGCAGGAGACGCTGACCCTGGAGAGGTGAGTGCCGGGCGGGAGGTGATGACAGGAGGCTGGGGATGTGCTGACAGCTCAGGGCTCTCATCCTGGGACTGTATAGGATAGCGTGGCCTGCTGAGACTTGTAGTTCCACATCAGCTGACTTGGCGCAGTCAGTTCAGGAACATTGCTGTCTGGTCACATGGCTTATAATAACCGTAATAACCCGTGCTTTATATTATTTCCGCCATCATGTGGGGCCACTATGATGATTTACATCACTGTGCGAATTAGTTTATCCATAAGCCCCGCCTCCACATAGTCTGACCACGCCTTTAAATGTTATGGTGACAGAATGTTCACCCAGTGTAGCCCCTCCCTCCCAGTGTGCCTGCCGCTGTAGCCCCTCCCTCCCAGTGTGCCTGCCGCTGTAGCCCCTCCCTCCCAGTGTGCCTGCCGCTGTAGCCCCTCCCTCCCAGTGTGCCTGCCGCTGTAGCCCCTCCCTCCCAGTGTGCCTGCCGCTGTAGCCCCAACCTCCCAGTGTGCCTGCTGCTGTGGCCCCTCCCCCCAGTGTGTCTGCTGCTGTAGCCCCTCCCCCCGTGTGCCTGCTTCTGCTGTAGCTCCTCCCCCCAGTGGCCCTGCTGCTGTATCCCCCACCTCCCAGTGTGCCTGCCGCTGTAGCCCCTCCCTCCCAGTGTGCCTGCTGCTGTAGCCCCAACCTCCCAGTGTGCCTGCTGCTGTAGCCCCTCCCTCCCAGTGTGTCTGCTGCTGGAGCCCCTCCCCCCGTGTGCCTGATTCTGCTGTAGCTCCTCCCCCAGTGGCCCTGCTGCTGTAGCCCCTCCCTCCCAGAGTGCCTGCTGCTGCTGTGGCCCCTCCCCTCCAGAGTGTCTGCGGCTTTAGCCCCTCCCCTCAGAGTGCCTGCTGCTCCTGTAGCCCCTCCCCCATCCCAGAGTGCCTGCTGCTGTAGCCCCTCCCCCAGAGTGCCTGCTGCTTTGGCCCCTCCCCCCAGAGTTCCTGCTGCTGTAGCCCCTCCCTCCCAGAGTTCCTGCTGCTGTAGCTCCTCCCTCCCAGCATTCCTGCTGCTGTAGCTCCTCCCTCCCAGAGTTCCTGCTGCTGTAGCTCCTCCCTCCCAGAGTTCCTGCGGCTGTAGCTCCTCCCTCCCAGAGTTCCCGCTGCTGTAGCCCCTCCCTCCCAGAGTTCCTGCTGCTGTAGCTCCTCCCTCCCAGAGTTCCCGCTGCTGTAGCAGTATTAATTTTAATATGGACGAAAAATAAATATTCTCCTATTTGGAAACTGTCAGCAAGCAGCTGTGCACAGATCAGTGTTACTTTCCCTTAGAATGTATCTGACTAATATGCCCTGAAGCCCCACGGAAAATCTTTCCCACCCTCATGTGTAGAATTCCCTCCCACTGTTTGCAGAGAGAAAATAAAAAAACCGAGATCCATCAACAGCATCACGCAGATTGTTTACATTGTCGGGGTTATATAGATGGATTTTTTTTCTTAGTTTTTTCAGGTGATCACATTTACAGAGAAGCAGGAAGTCCAGATAAGAGCAGATGTTTCGCCGAGCCGCCACACAGGTGAGTATGAAAATCTATGTGTGTGTATATACTGTACCTGTATGTTGTAGTGTATGTATATATTGTATGTTTATGTTGTGTTGTATGTATATACTGTAATACTGTACCTGTATGTTGCAGTGTGTGTATATATTGAATGTGTATGTTGTATTGTATCTGTGCAGCACCCCACAGTTAAAGGACAACTCCGGCCAAAAGTATTTTTTAATCTGTTATTATTTATGGAAAGTTAGACTAATTCCTAATGTACATTAATTATAGGAAACGCACATATAGGGCTATTTCCCTTAATATAGTAGATCATGGAGTGTTCAAATTCTCAAAAACCGTGACGTCACGAATCAGGTGTAATTCATATGGAGTGTCCAGCAGGGGGCACACTATATGTAGAAGTCTATGGACTGTATTGAAGTCTATGGAGAAGATGTCATGTAATGTATAAACTACACTTTATTCCACTGGAATAATTTGGGGAGCAAGGACACTTGCTCCTCAAATGGAGGGCACCGAGCAGGGAGGGAGAGTGGTGCCGGCGCATCTACCTCCCCCTCCCTCCCTGCTTGGTGAAGTGGAACAGATAAACGATACTACTCCTCCCATCATCTGCTCATAGTATGAGCAGATGATGGGAGGAGTAGTACCAATGAGATCCCCCATCACTATGAGCAGATGATGGGAGTAGTAGTAGTAGTGTTTATCTGTTCCACTGCACCAAGCAGGGAGGGAGGGAGGAGGTAGTTAGATGAATCGGCACCTCTCTCCCTCCCTGCTCGGTGCCCTCCATTTGAGGAACAAGTGTCCTTGCTCCCCAAATTATTCCATAAAAATCATCCATCAATAAAGTGTAGTTTTTACATTACATCTTCCATAGACTTCAATACAGTCCATAGACTTTTACATATAGTGCACCCCCTGCTGGACACTCCATAGGAATTACACCTGATTCGTGACGTCACTTTTTTGAGAGAATTTTACACTCCTTGATCTACTAAATTAAAGGACAACTCCGGCGGGACCCCCCCCCAAAAAAAAAAAAACACAGACACACACAGACACCATACTCACCATCCCTCCGGTGACGATCGCCACTCCATTCGCCCGCCGTCCGCCTCACCGTCACCTGCCTCCGCCGTCCAGCGATGTCTCTTGCTTCCGGGTCCATGAGAGAGAAAAGGCTGCCAGCACGCTTGCGCACTGGCAGCCTTTTCATTGGCTGGAGCGCATCACATGGCTTCCAGCAAGCTCAGCCAATCAGGGCTGAGCAAGCTGAAAGCCATGTGATGCGCTCCAGCCAATGAAAAGGCTGCTGGTGCGCATGTGCACCAGCAGCCTTTTCTCTCCCATTCACTCTCAATGAAAACGCCGAGGAGGAAGAAGACCCGGACCGCCCCCAGCTCTGACGTCACTCGACACCAGAGAAGAGGACCGTGACGACCGTAATAGGTAATGTATATATTCTTTAACTTCCGGGCGGGGGGGGTCGGGGGTCGGAAAGTGGGGGAAGGGGGCCAGACCGGGTATTTAACCACATTACAAAGTTATATAACTTTGTAATGTGTGTTAAATAAGCCAAAAAAATTTTTCGCCGGAGTTGTCCTTTAAGGGAAATAGTCGTATATGTGCGTTTCCCATAATTAGTGTACATTAGGAATTTGTCTAACTTTCCATAAGTTATAACATATTAAAATATACCTTTGGCCAGACTTCCCCATTAAAAATAACCCAGACACCTAGATAGGGGGACAGAGGAGTTATCACTGGCAGCCAATCAGATCGCTGCATTTAACTTCACGTTTACAAAACTGACAGAAAATCTGTCATCCTATCAGGTTCTAACTGTCCTTTTCCTAAAGTTTTGTTGGAGTAAAATGCAGGGATGGGATCGGCTGCTAATGACATGTATCACTTTATAAAACAATAGTTTATGATGGTGTATTCTCTCCAGTCTGACACAGTGCTCTCTGCTGCCACCTCTGTCCATGTCAGGAACTGTTCAGAGCAGGAGAGGTTTTCTATGGGGATTTGCTGCTGCTCTGCGCAGTTCCTGACACAGACAGAGGTGGCAGCAGAGAGCCCAAGAATACACCACTTCCTGCAGGACATACAGCAGCTGATAAGTACTTGAAAACTGGAGATTTTTAAATAGAAATAAATTACAAATCTATATAACTTTCTGACAGCGGTTGATTTAAAGTAAAAAAATAATAATAAAATAGCTGGAGTTCCCCTTTAATATGAAGCACCAGCAACCCCCTTTAAAGTTGTTGGCTGTCACTATGTGTAGTCGCTTTATGGCAGCAATCAGAATCATTCATACAAGTAACCTGCAGGATGTTAGCTGAAAACTGCACAAATATTGGGGAATAGAATTAGAATTATTTCTAACGGCTCTCCTCCTTCATCCTCATCCTCTTCCTCCTCCTCCTCCTTTATCCTCTTCCTTCATTCTCCTCCATCATCCTCCTCCTTCATCCTCTTCCTTCATTCTCCTCCTTCATCCTCTTCCTTCATTCTCCTCCGTCATCCTCCTCCTTCATCCTTTTCCTCCATCATCCTCTTCCTCTTCTTCCTCCTCCTCCATCCTTCTTATCGTCCTCCATCCTCTTCCTCCTCCCTCCTCCTCCATCCTTCTCATCCTCCTCCTCCATCATAATACTCCAATTCCTCCTTCTCATCCTCCTCCTCCATTCTCATCCTCTTCCTCCTCCTCCCTTCTCTTTCATCCTTGTCATCCTCCTCCATCGTAATCTCCCACATCCTCCTTTTCATCCTCCTCCTCCATTCTCCACCTCTTTCATCCTCCTCCTCTATCCTCTTTCTCCATCATCCTCTTCTTCCTCCTCCTCCTCCATCCTTCTCATCCTCCTCCTCCATCCTTCTCCTCCTCCTCCTCCTCCATCCTTCTCATCCTCCTCCTCCATCCTTCTCATCCTCCTCCTCCATCCTTCTCATCCTCCTCCTCCATCCTTCTCATCCTCCCCCTCCTTCCTCCTCATCCTCCTTTTCACCCTCCTCCTCCTCCATCATAATTCCCCACATCCTCCTCATCCTCCTCCATTCTCCTCCTCTTCCGTCCTCCTCCTCCTCCTCCTTCATCTTTTGCCATTCTCCTCCTCTTCCGTCCTCCTCCTCCTCCTCCTCCTCCATTCTCCTCCTCTATTCTCCTCCTCTTCCGTCCTCCTCCTCTTTCATCTTTTGCCATTCTCCTCCTCTTCTGTCCTCATCCTCCTCCATCCTTCTCATCCTCCTCCTCCTCCTTTTCACCCTCCTCCTCCATCATAATTCCCCACATCCTCCTTCTCATCCTCCTCCTCCATTCTCCTCCTCTTCCGTCCTCCTCCTTCATCTTTTGCCATTCTCCTCCTCTTCCGTCCTCATCCTCCTCCATCCTTCTCATCCTCCTCCTCCTTTTCACCCTCCTCCTCCATCATAATTCCCCACATCCTCCTTCTCATCCTCCTTCTCCATTCTCCTCCTCTTCCGTCCTCCTCCTCCTTCATCTTTTGCCATTCTCCTCCTCTTCCGTCCTCCTCCTCCTTCATCTTTTGCCATTCTCCTCCTCTTCCGTCCTCCTCCTCCTCCATTCTCCTCCCGCATTCTCATCCTTTTCCTCCTTCTCTTCATTTTAAAAATTACATTTTTTATTCTTCACAGATTTTCCGGCAGTCCGTCCGGTTTCAGACCTCAGATTCGGGGGTTCTGGAAAGATGTGAGTACGATTTTATTATTCTGTCTTCTCGAGTCACTTTAAGGCAGCGATGGAACCTTTATCTTTTCGCTCTGGCTTTCCAGGCATGATGGGAATTGTAGTACTGCAACACCTGGGGGGCCGAAGGTTCCCCATCCCTGCTTTAAGGATTTGTTCACATGTGGCAGATCTTTTGGCAAATATTTCAGTGGAATTGAGCTTAAAGAGGAAAATTATGTTTTTCAAATCATCTGGTTTCAGAAAGTTATACAGATTTGTAAATTGCTTCTATTTAAAAAATCTCCAGTACTTATCAGCTGCTGTATGTCCTGCAGGAAGTGGTGTATTCTTGTGCTCTCTGCTGCCACCTCTGTCCATGTCAGGAACTGTCCAGAGCAGGAGAGGTTTTCTATGGGGATTTGCTGATGCTGCTCTGGACAGTTCCTGACATGGACAGAGGTGACAGCACAAGAATACACCACTTCCTGCCGGACATACAGCAGCTGATAAGTATGGGAAGACAAGTTTTTTTTTTTTTAAACAGAAGTAAATTACAAATCTATAACTTTCTGACACCAGTTGATTAGAAAAAAATGTTTTGGGTCGGATTCGATTTGGAGCAAATAAAGTCCATGAAAAATAGTGTATTACACTCTGAAGTCTCTCAGAACTGTATCTAACTGTATCTAAGCTCTTTAGTGCCAAGGCAGCATAACCCTAGGTTAGAATTGGGATTCCAGTCATTAAGTTTAATTGAAGTTTTCACCCTAAAGCATCGTCGCTGTTTGTTGCTTTATGGTGTAATTGCTCACTGTGACCAGTAGATGGCGCAGTTGCACTGATGAGGCAGCTTTGTATAATATTACATGTAGACTGAAGCTGCAAATCAGCCGATTGTTTCCGATCACAAACTTATAAAACCTGTCGTCTCACTTGTGTTTTTCAGCCCTGAACCGGGTGCAGATATTGGGCAGAGTCGGCCAGGACCCGGTCATGAGACAAGCCGAAGGCAAGAACCCCGTCACCATCTTCTCGGTAGCCACAAATGAGCTGTGGAGGTCGGGGGAGAGCGAGGTGTTCCAGACAAGTAAGAATATATGACTTAAAGGTTTTTTGTTTTTTTTTGGATCACCATGTGATTGGTACAATAAAGTAATCGCAGTTTTAGAAACAGCGCCATATCAGTTCATGTGGTCGTGGCTGGTACTGCAGCCATACCCATAGGCGCTTGTAGTTCTATATATAACTTATATTGATGACCTCATGGTATGATGGGTATTACCTCACTGGCTGCACCCCAGTCTACTCATACTGGTTTTTCAGGTAAAGCAGAATGTGATATCTTGAATTTTTTTTTTTTTTTTTTTTTGTCAGCGGGAGACGTTAACCAGAAGACAACTTGGCACAGGATCTCGGTTTTCCGCCCCGGGCTTCGGGATGTAGCGTATCAGCACGTCAAGAAAGGGTGAGTCCCCTATAGATGCTGGAAATGGCCTCCTGTTCTCCAAATGGGGAGAAACTACAACTCCCAGCAAGCCCTTAAAGCCGAATGCTGTCCAGATGGGGAGAAACTACAACTACCAGCATGCCTAGATAGCCAGTACATGCTGGGATTTGTAGTATCAATGCAGGTTATGATATGGAGGGTTTTCATTCGGGAAACAGCGCCACTCTTGTCCTCAGGTTGTGTTGGGTATTGCATCTCAGTTCCAGTAAAGTGAATGGGGTTGAGTTGTAATACCGCACACAACCTGATTTCATAGGTGCCGCTGTTTTGAGAAGGAACCCCTTTAAGAAGACCTCCCCTTTAAATATTGTTACCTGTTTTCAGGGCACGGGTTTACGTAGAAGGAAAAATCGACTACGGCGAATACGTTGATAAGAACAATGTGCGCAGACAAGCGACGACCATCATTGCAGGTGGGTGACGATACTGACTGGGATGAGTCTTTCTGATGTGACAGCGTTATCATCTCACCCTTTGGACCTTGGAGTAAGATATAACCCATATAAACTGCTGAACTACAATTCCCATCATGCCCGGACAGCCAGGGCTTTTGTGTTGACTGTCCAGGTATGATGGGAATTGTAGGTTTGTAACAGCTGGAGGGGCCACAGGCTTGATGGCTCAGGTGTCTACATAGATGTTGCCTCTAGGGGGCAGCAACATAGCTTCCTTACAGTAACCTGAACCACTCTCCCCGATTACTTCCTACTTGGTGTCCAAATTTCCTTTGAGGCTTCTACACCAAGACTTTCCCCGGCATTGATCCTTTAACTTTCACTCCAAGCCCTGCAGGCTCTGAGCTCATCCAGAATAGCAGAATAGTGAGTGCAGCTCTGGAGTATAATACAGGATGTAACTCAGGATCAGTAATGTAATGTATGTACACAGTGACCCCACCAGCAGAATAGTGAGTGCAGCTCTGGAGTATAATACAGGATGTAACTCAGGATCAGTAATGTATGTACACAGTGACCCCACCAGCAGAATAGTGAGTGCAGCTCTGCAGTATAATACAGGATGTAACTCAGGATCAGTAATGTAATGTATGTACACAGTGACCCCACCAGCAGAATAGTGATTACAGCTCTGGAGTATAATACAGGATGTAACTCAGGATCAGTAATGTAATGTATGTACACAGTGACCCCACCAGCAGAATAGTGAGTGCAGCTCCGGAGTATAATACAGGATGTAACTGAGAATCAGTAATGTAATGTATGTACACAGTGACCCCACCAGCAGAATAGTGAGTGCAGCTCTGGGGTATAATACAGGATGTAACTCAGGATCAGTAATGTAATGTATGTACACAGTGACCCCACCAGCAGAATAGTGAGTGTAGCTCTGGGGTATAAGTAATGTCCTATATATACTGCGCTCTTTCTGTAGATAGTCGGTGTATATACTCTGACATTCCCTGTAATGTGGCTGTTTTTCCATAACTCCAGTATTAGTGGGCGCAGGGTGTAGCACAGGGCGTTATCTGGTGTCTGTCGCCCGCGCGGGGTTCTCGGGACGTTCTGTGCAGCAGACGTTACAGGCAGAACATGATTTGCTCTTATTAGGTTCCCGTCCGGCCATGAGTAACGCTGACAGCATAATTGCCGCTCCGAGTGAGATAAACAGGAGGCGTCCGGGGATGTTAGAGGGAGACGGACCTGAGACGGTCTACAGTCCGTGACACTCTGCTGTGGTGGGACTACAACTACCAGCAAGCCACAGGAGGCGACAGTACAGCTCACGCTCTCACTGCCTCTTTACTGCTTGTTAGTCTATAGGAAAGTTGGGTAGTTACAACTATAGCCACCATTATAGCTCCCGTAGAGGTCATCACCCAGCTTTCCCAGATTCCAGAAGAGATGGAAACATTAGACTTCTTGTTTAGGTAGATTTGACATTCAGGGGTCGGGGAAAGCTGCGTTATGGAAGCAATAGTATTGCTTTTATAGGCTGACGTGATGTTCAGGAGACTGGGAAAGCTGAGTGACAATCCTAGTAAGAGCTGTGACTGAGTCTGTGATCATCCAGCTTTCCCAGGCTCCAGAACAGCAGATCCTCTGCTCTCTGTGTATCATTATTTGTCTACATTGAGTTGACATTCAGGAGTCTGGAAAAGCTGAGTGACATAATGGTGTACATACTGGTCATCATCCAGACTCCAAAACAACAAGTACTATGCAGAGAGATGGAAACATGGACTACAGCTCTGCCGGTCTTGGCTGGTTTGCTGCTTAGGATCTTGGAAAAGTTGAGTGTGGGGGGGTGGTCTCCACACTAGTCATCACCCAGCTTTTCGGGCCCCAAAACAGCAAGTACTATACAGAATTATGAGAACACGGACTTCATTGCTGCTTGCCTTTCAGGGTTCTGGAATAGCTGAGTGACAACATCTGTCTGTCTTGTCCACATTAGTTATCACCCAGCTTTTCCAGGCTCCAGAACAGCAAACACCAGGTGCATCAAAACAAAAAGTACTATACAAAGATGGAGACATCAATACTCTTCAGTAGTTTGCCATTCAGGGTTCAGGGAAAGCTGAGTGACCACCTCTGCGTGTGTTATAATGTCCCATAACAGAAGCACGATGGGATGTAAAGCACAGGTTGTCACTCCATTCAGGAGTCTGGGAAAGCTGAGTAGCAATACTTGTGGCAGAAGCAGTGGTCAGCACTCAGCTTTCCCAAACTCCAGAACATCTAAAAAATCATGCAACAAGATGACAACTGGTGTGTAACATTGCTGATCTGCCATTCAGAATTCTGGGAAAGTTGTATCCTTTTAAATACCTCTCTTTTTTTTTTTTTTTTTTGCAGACAACATCATTTTCCTGAGCGACCTGCGTGACCGTCTCTGACCTGGCGGCCTGGTGCGGGGGGGCTCCTCCTGTATATAAGGGGTTGGGATAGGGAATAGTGTTACATGATGACCGTCTCTTTGTATATTCTTAAGGAAATAAAATATTTTCTAAGATTCGTGAGTCCTGGTCTGTTTCATGAATATAATGCTGCAACAACGGTGAAGACTGACACAGAGAGGACGATGATGATGGCTATGCTGGATGATGAATACAAGTCTAGACCGGCAGTAAAGACTGATAGGGCCTATCCTGTGTGATGAATATAATCCTAGACTGCCAGTAAAGACTGACACAAAGACTGATAGGGTCTGTCCTGGATGATGAATATAATCCTAGACTGCCAGTAAAGACTGATAGGGTCTGTCCTGTGTGATGACTATAGTCCTAGACCGGCAGTAAAGACTGATAGGGTCTATCCTGGATGATGAATATAATCCTAGACCGGCAGTAAAGACTGATAGGGTCTGTCCTGTGTGATGACTATAGTCCTAGACCGGCAGTAAAGACTGATAGGGTCTGTCCTGTGTGATGAATGTAATCCTAGACCAACAGTAAAGACTGATAGGGTATATCCCGGATGATGAATATAATCCTAGACCGGCAGTAAAGACTGATAGGGTCTGTCCTGTGTGATAAATGTAATCCTAGACCAACAGTAAAGACTGACACAAAGACTGATAGGGTCTGTCCTGGATGATGACTATAATCCTAGACCGGCAGTAAAGACTGATAGGGTCTGTCCTGTGTGATGAATATAATCCTAGACCGGCAGTAAAGACTGATAGGGTATGTCCTGGTTGCTGAATATAATCCTAGACCGGCAGTAAAGACTGATAGGGACTGTCCTGATTGCTGAATACAGTCCCGATAGGGTCTTTTCTGGTTGACACAAATGGAGTATAAGGGGATGTAACTATAACTATGAAGCTGATCTGCCTCTCGGGGTCTGTAGACAGCTGGATGATCGCCCCCTACTGGTACATTCATGATAGGTGTGAATGATTTATGGGAGGGGTCTCCACCTGGATATTATACATCGCCCCGCTCCCAGGTCTTTTTATAGCGGCGTCTCCACCAGAGCGAGGAGAACATTTCTCTCCTGCAAACATTTGCTTTGGCGCAGAGTGAATCCTGCCCGCCAGATGTGAGGAGCCAAACCTGTGTACAAGCTACATACAGCCTGTGCATAACATATGTTACATGTGCACCTGCCCATAGCAACGGATACATTATACATATATATATATCTCTATCCTGCACATAGCAACATATGGTACATGTGCACCTGCCCATGGCAATGTATACTATATATATATATATATATATATATATATATACACCCTGCACATAGCAACATATATTACATGTGCACCTGCCCATAGCAACGGATACATTATATATATATCCTGCACATAGCAACATATGGTATATGTGCACCTGCCCATAGCAACGTAAACATTTATATATATATATCCTGCACATGGCAACATATGGTATATGTGCACCTGCCCATAGCAATGTATACATTATATATATATATACCATGCACATAGCAACGTGTTATATGTGCACCTGCCCATAGCAACGGATACATTATATATATATATATATATATATATATATATATATCCTGCACATAGCAACATATGGTATATGTGCACCTGCCCATAGCAACGGATACATTATATATATATATATATATATCCTGCACATAGCAACATATGGTATATGTGCACCTGCCCATAGCAACGGATACATTATATATATATATATATATATATATATATATATATATATATATATATCCTGCACATGGCAACATATGGTATATGTGCACCTGCCCATAGCAACCAATATATATATATATATATATATATATATATATATATATATATATCCTGCACATGGCAACATATGGTATATGTGCACCTGCCCATAGCAACTGATACATTATATATATATATATATATATATATATATATATACACATACATATATATTTTCACTGACAAAAAGAAGGAGTATAAGGATAAAAAATAGCCTTTATTGATCTCTTAAAAATACTTTTCAAAAAACTTTTTATATATATAAAACCTACACGCAGCCATCACCAGTACACCTTGGAAACCGTAATAAATAACTTATATCTTCAATACTGCACCTATGTACTTTGTGCATGTATCAGCAACAGTCCATCATATGTATACCATAGCATCAGTTCACACTTTGTTTCAATTTGGCTAATGATGAAGTTCATATGAATGTCTGTTCACACTGTTAGTTTCATTTGTTCTATTACTCTGTGTATTTTTGTGTTTTTTGTATACACTTGTAATGACATTTTAGTCCTTTAGCATATATCTGTATCTTGCACATGCTCTTTAGTAAACATATTAGTTATATTGCACTGAAAGAATTTTGTAAACAGAGGGGTACTCTCCTTATTTTCCGTAGTAGAGTCTTTTTTAAGACGTTCCCCTCTTGTGATGTAATGAGGCCTTCATTACATCGCAAGAGGGGATCGTCTTAAAAAAGACTCTACTACGGAAAATAAGGAGAGTACCCCTCTGTTTACAAAATTCTTTCAGTGCAATATAAATATATATATATACATCCTGCCCACAGCAACGTATGTGTTATATGTGCACCTGCCCATAGCAACATATACAATTTATATACACCCTGCCCATAGCAACATATACATTTTATATACATCCTGCACATGGCAACATATACATTATATATACATCCTGTACATAGCAGCGTATACATTATATATACATCCTGCACACAGCAGCGTATACATTATATATACACCCTGTGCATAGCAATGTATTCCTTCTACATACACCTTGCCTATAGTGACAGATACACGTCTATAGCAACATGTTATACATCTACTCTGCTTATAGCAACATATATGTTCTGTCTCTACCATGTCCATAGCAATGTGTTATATCCACAATGTATGTTGTATGTCCATAGTAATGTGCATGTTATGTAGCTACCCCACCTATAGAAAGATATACATTATACGTGCACCTTGTCCATAGGAACATATGGGCATCATACTCTGTACATTGCAACATATAATGAGTCTTATACATGCACCCTGTCCATAGCAACACATGTTATACATGCACCCTGTCCATAGCAACATGTCATATATGCACCCTGTCCATAGCAACATATGTCATATATGCACCCTGTCCATAGCAACATATGTCATACATGCACCCTGTCCATAGCAACGTGTCATATATGCACCCTGTCCATAGCAACATATGTCATACATGCACCCTGTCCATAGCAACATATGTCATATATGCACCTTGTCCATAGCAACATATGTCATATATGCACCCTGTCCATAGCAACATATGTTATACATAACCCTGTCCATAGCAACGTGTCATATATGCACCCTATCCATAGCAACATATGTCATACATGCACCCTGTCCATAGCAACATATGTCATATATGCACCTTGTCCATAGCAACATATGTCATATATGCACCCTGTCCATAGCAACATATCTTATACATAACCCTGTCCATAGCAACATATGTCATATATGCACCCTGTCTATAGCAACATATGTCATACATGCACCCTGTGCATAGCAACATATGTGTTGTATATGTCCATAAAAGTTTTCTGACTCTTGAGATGTTGGGAAACTACAACTCCCAGTATGCCCTGAAGCCTGTTAGGGGAAACCCCTTTTATTTTTAGGAGAACATATATTTCATTGTATAGTGTGATCTCCCAGCATGCTCTCACAACAGCAAACGCTCCAATTAGAGGCGGTACATAGTGTATGAACTACAACTCCCATCAAGCACTAAATAGCACAAACCCTCTTATTTAAGGAGCGCATACTCCTGTATAGTATAGATAAAGGGAGCTCCAGCTTGTTGGTAAACTTCGGCATGCTGGGGGTTGTAGTTTCCCAATAGCTGCACTGCCGCTGGTGTCCGACCGCAATTAACTGCGTACTTTCTCTTGGATAAACATAACAGCGCCGTCATGTTAATCAACGGAGCAGTACATCTTCATGACAAACACACTAGACAAACATCCTCCGCACACCCAGCACAATTATACTTTATTAAACGCCCTTATTTGAATATTTGGTGAACCGCAGGGTGACATTTAATCAAAGGCGTCCATAAATCTACTGTCACCAGCCAGGGGTGCAGTTAAAGGGGAACTCCATATTCAAAAATATATGTTTTCCTAAAACAGTGCCACCCCTGTCCTCAGGTTGTGTGCGGTATTGCAATTTAGCACCACTTCAATGAAACTTAGCTACAATACCGATCCCAAACTGAGGACAAAAGTGGAGCTGTTTCTGGAAGTGGCCATGTTTTTCTAAGCCTGGATACCAGGCTTAGAATTGTCTATGAAAATGTAATACCCCTTTGAGAAAACTAGTCAGAGACCCTTAAATTCAGAATAGAGTTCTGCTACTATCTTTTTTTTCTATCATTTTCTACAAACAAAAAGGAAAAGAGACAGACAGAAGATTGCTGATGGTTTCCATTGGGTAAAAAAAAAATTCTTATAGAACAAACCAAAAAAGAAAATAAGTGAAAACAAGTAACACTATGGGGGGAAATTTATCAAGGGCTTTGCGCCTATTGTTAGGTGAATAATTGGATTTTCCACCCATCTATGTATGATCCAGTATTCGAATATTTTTTTAAATGCAACTTTTTTTTTTAACCCTTTGAGGACAAAGCCCAAAATGACCCAGTGGACCGCGACAATTTTCATTTTTTTGTTTTCGTTTTTTCCCCTTCTAGCTCCAGCACTTTCAGTTTTCTATCTCCAGGGCTATGTAATGGCTTGTTTGTTACAGGAATAGTTGTACTTTGTAATGGCATCTTTCATTCTATGTATGATGGGACCCCAAAATATTATTTATGAAAATATAAATAGGTGAAATCGTAAAAAAGAATGCAATATGGTAACGTTTGGGGGGTTCCTGTGTCTACGTAATGCACTATATGGTAAAAGCGACATGATACTATTACTCTATAGGTCAGTCTGAACACAACCATATGCAGGTTACACAGATCCTCTAATGTTATATATATTTTTTTATTAAATCCTTTTTTTTTTGCAATTAATTGTTAATAAAATGGGCCTATTGTAACGCTTATAACGGTTGTATTTTTTCACCTACGGGGCTGTATGGGGTGTCATTGTTTGCGACATGATCTCTAGTTTTTATTAATACCATATTTGTGTAGCTCGGACGTTTTGATCACTTTTTGTTCATTTTTTTCAAAAAATCGCCAATGGGAAAGGGGGGTGATTTTTATTTTTTTTTACACATTTTAAGTTCCTTTGGGGGACTTTTACCTGCAATCATTAGATTGCAAACACTGTACAATGCTATGCCATAGGTATAGCATTGATCAGTGTTATAGGCGTTCTGCTGATTGAGCCTGCCTGTGGCAGACGCAAGCAACAGAGCGCCGATCGGACCGCACGGAGGAAGGTAAGAGACCTCCGTCAGGCTGTTAAAACGATCGGGACCCCCGCAGTTACACTGCAGGGGTCCTGATGGGTAGATGACAGGGTTAATGGCAGACTGCAGCCCCTTAAGTCCCACTAGGTTGCGAGTATTGGAACCTAAATAGGAAAACAACAGGGTGGCCCCTTTTTTTTTTTTGTTTTGAGTATTTGAACAGATGGATACTCTGTAAAAAAATTGCACGTTTTAGACTCAGTAGTAAATGTCCCCCCTATATTCCAAAAAAATCTACACCAATTCATCTATGAATCGGCCATCGATTCGTGTGGTCTTCTGCTTCAAAGTGTTTTTTGATCGATTGGAAAAGTCACCTCAAAGTGTCATGCCTGATTTTTTTTAGAACTACTTTTACAAGACAAAACTAATCGACGGCCAATCTGTTCGTTTCAGATTCACAGAAAATTATCGTAGACGTCCTCGCCTCTAGAACTCTTTGGAAGACAGCTGTGCTGCTAACATTTGCTTATTTTTCAAAAATATTCCTTTGAACCATATTCCAATATTTCTTTAAAATAACCAAAACCAGCTATTGGCTTATATTTTAAGTGGTCTTCGATTGTTCTGCAATTGATTGTACAGCCTGATCCGATTCAATCGGAGGGTAAAGCTGGTTTGTGGATCACTTTTGTCTTCGTCACAGTACCCTTATTTGCTTAGGACGTTCCTGTGTACGTCAAAGAAGACAAACTTTGCAGGGAGGGACGTGGTTAAGTTTGCTGGGAGTGTCCTCCCTGTAGACAATGTGACGTCGGCAGCGTGTAATGTCATTATGTCAGGCCAATGCCCTGATTAATCCCCGATCCCTTAATCCAGCATATGAATAATAGTCATGCAATAATCGGAGCAAAAAATCTTTAAGGTTACTGCCATGGGTGACGCCAGGAGTCGGCATTGCTGTGCGGTGCAACTACACATGTCTTTGTGTCTTTTTTTTTTTTTTCAAACTTCTGCTTTCTGTTGAAACACTTATCACTGCTGAAGGTTTGTTACAATTGCATCATAATCTGGTCGTATATTTTATATCCTGCATGCTTGCTGTCAAAGGAGAGAATACCATATTCCTATTGGACTCATCTGGCTCTGCTTACAACCAAGGCGCTCCAATAGAGTTCTGTTGGACATGTTTAGGAACGTAAATGGGGTCACGTTGCGCCCCACAAGTGGCTGTAATCTTAGGTTGATTTATGGTGGCTGGTCGCAGTCATGGGCATTTGTGGGTCATAACATGACCACATTTACCTACCGTAGATGTGATGCTGCACAATGCAGTGGTGATGCAGCCACCATCAGTAGTGGATTATAATAGGTCCTATATGGGCGGCAGCCCGGGGCCCTGAGCTCCCGGGGGGCCCATGGTCACCCAAAAAGACATACTTTCAGTGGTGTATTGTCTCCGGGCTATAGTTCTGCCATGATTTGCAAAATTTGCACAAATCAGGGCATCATGATATTATCTAACCTGTACTATGAACACTGCGCTAGTGTTGCCATAGTTACAGTAGAGTTAGGGGCCCAGGCTTGGTGAAGTTGATCTGCCCCTGGCCACCATACATATATATATATATATATATATAGAGAGAGAGAGAGAGAGAGAGAGAGAGAGGAGTCAGGTTATAGTGGGCCAGCCTTAGGGTAAATGGCGCGCTGTGCTAAACCTTTTTTTGCCCCCCCCCCCCCTCTTAAGGTAACATAAAGCTCCTTCAGCCTCCCATGCCTCCAGACAACACCCATCCCCCGACATCCCCCCATACACACAACTACTCCCCCAGCCAATAACACAACTACCACCCCCAGCCCCTCCAAGCAACTAACACCCCCAGCCCCCCAAACTACAGCCCCCATCCAACTATAGCTCCCCAAACAACTACCACCCCAGCCCCCTAAACAACTACCACCTGACCCCCCCACACAACCACCACCCCCAGCTCCCAACCCAACTACCACCCCCTGCCCCCCCCACACAACTACAGCCCCCACCAAACTACCATCCCAAGCCCCCCACACAACTTCAACCCCCACCAAACTACCATCCCCAGCCCCCGAAACAACTACCACCACAAGCTCCCCACCAACTACAGCCCCCCAAACAACTACCACCCCCAGCCCCCCACACAACTACAGCCCCCAGCCCTCCCCCACACACAACTATCACCTCCAG
Source organism: Dendropsophus ebraccatus (assembly GCF_027789765.1). Lineage (NCBI taxonomy): Eukaryota > Metazoa > Chordata > Amphibia > Anura > Hylidae > Dendropsophus > Dendropsophus ebraccatus. Next base: position 11,814,626 of record NC_091454.1, on the reverse strand, counting down.
CCCCCCCAAACAACTATCACCCCCAGGCCCCCCAAACAACTATCACCCCCAGCCCCCCGCACATCCCAAAGGCCGGCCCTGATAGTGGGGGTAAAAAGGGTGATTGCCCTGGGGCGTTTTGTTCATATCCAACACACATAAAGCCTTCCCTACCCCAATACATTTTTGTAAAATTTTAAAGGGATTATTCAGGATTAGAAGAAACACAGCTACTTTTTGCAGAAATAGTGCCACCCCTGTCTCCTGGTTGTGTGTGGCATTGCAATACAGCTCTATTGACTGGCCTAAGGGGGAGGGGCAGTTGTGGTTTTGATTGGTTGCTATGGGTACTTTTCCTTGGCAACAGATTTGATACATATCCCCCATAGTTGTTTCTCTTTAATAGAGAGGGTTAGTCAGTGTTTCCATGGCAACCAGACTGCCATAAGGAAGAGCAGATTCCATGAGCTTTATTAATCCAGATTTATCATTAAAGTGTGTACCTACCATAGTGATAGGGTTGTTCTCATTCCTTTTGATATTGGTTATGATTAGACCTTATTGGCAACATTGCACGACCATTGGCGAACACATTTTGTCAAGATGTGGGAACGCAAACTTAAAGGGGTTATCTGGCACCAGACAGCTTTTAATATACTGCTGATGTGATATAGAAAACAAAAAAGAACCTATACTTACCTCTCCCTCACTAGTTTCCTCCTACTGGTTTCTGGTGTCCTGGACGAACAGCCCGCTCAGCCAGTCACTGACTTTGATGGGACAACACCTGTGATTGGCTGAGCGTGCTGTCACTCCTGAGTCTAGTCTCGGAAATGGAGATGGCTGCGATCAGCAGGGGACACTGGATAACCATAGAAGGACACCAGGGTAGTGCGGACAGGTAAATCAGACAACCTTTTTCACATGGGGCAATTATCAGGCAAAATGAGTTGTTCCCACTAACCGCCTCAGCAATCAGCAAACACTCCTTAATTGACCGATTAATTGTTTGAGCCTTGAGAAGATGCAGCAAACAAGTGATCACAGAGATCGGCCCATGTAAAAGGGTCCTTAAAGGGGTATTCCAGGAGAAAAAAAACAACTAAGAATCAGTAGTTGACAGGCTAAGTGCTGGTGCATAGGCTAGCAATAGTTCCCCCCCCCCCCCCCGGAATACCCCTTTAAGGGTCATAAATTACCCTGTCCTGGGGGAACAAGTAGACGCCATGGTACTAATCCCATTTCAATGTTTTTTTCTGACAACCTCATATGTAGGCTGCAGTTGTTAGGCAGTGTGTCCATAGCAACCAGACTGTAGTAGAGATGGATTGACAACAGCACCATGCTGGTAGAGTGCTTGTGGCCTTTGTGAACCGATGTTGCTGACCCTTCTACTACAATCTGCTTTTTAGGAATTGGGGGAAGGGGGTTAAGACAGACCAAGCCCCTTCAGACAATGTTCCCCCAAAACCAGATACTTTTAAAGAGTCCGCCATTCAGCTTAAAGGGAAATAACAACAGCCATAGATTTTGTGTAATTCCCCTTTAAGGCAACTCATATAAATTAATGAAACCTAGAAATTTCGCACTGATCATACATGGTGGGGGCAATGCTCAGGCAGCAGGTACGGTACAACACAGGAGCCATTGTAAGAGTCCGAGCACAGCGGGGAGCAGAATAGGAGGTCTTTGTAAGACAGTGTTTCCTCGCCTTGTGTGCTCAGGGATGAGGGTCATTGAGGTCTCCCACCTGAAGAAGGTTTGAGGTGGGGTGTTAACAGGAAGAGCGGAGGACAGGGGGGGCTGTACAGAGGACTTTACTTGTAAGAGGTATTCACCATTATGTAAGACGGCTTAGCAGCACAGTGTTCTATTTATACCCGTCTGCCGGCTTACACTGGGGCCTGTGATCCTCCAAATTCGCTGAAATAATACGAGCCGGCCTGCTGACAAGGAGGCCCTGTCGAATCTGACTAAATTTACCTGCTTGTGCGTTGTGACCTCCACCACCGCAAATAATGATCGGATTAAGATAATGAATATGAAGTAAAGGCGCCCTGTACCCTGCATAAGACACAGCATTATACTCCCAGACTCAATGAGAAAGAACCCAAAAAATTTCTTAAAGGGGATTTCGACCAAAAAAAAAATGCTAAATTGGCCAAAGTTTAGTTAATCGGGAGTCAATGTAGCTGCTGAAGTTTGGTCATTAAAAGAGATATAGGCACTTTTCTGCTTAGCGATGGCGGCCATTTTGATTAAAGTGAATGGAAAAGCTGTTTGATTGTGCCACTCATATATGTGCCCACTAGAGCTATAAGGGCGGTAGTGGTAGTAGGTGTAACAGGCCCAGAAGTCTTCTTTGATCTATAAGAAGACATGAGGTGATACATGGTGGGTATTAGGGCCTAGGACAGGGATGGGGAACCTTTGGCCCTCCAGCTGTTGCAAAACTAAAATTTCCATCATGCCTGGACAGCTAAAGCTAAAGCTTTGGCTGTTCAGGCTTGATGGGAATTGTAGTTTTACAACAGCTGGAGGGCCGAAGGTTCCCCCTCCCTGGCCTAGGAGTTTAGAATTATGCCTCTGATGGTCAGGATGTTCACTGACATTAAAGGGGTACTTCATTCAGACATAACTTCTGATATATTGCTGCCCATGGTAAGACTAACGATTTCCTTCCATACTTGTTATTATCTATTCAGTCTCCTTCCCCCAGTTCTCAGCTGCTGCTTTCTGCTGAAGACACGAAAATCTGTGTGTGAGCTTTTCTCTCTGTCTCCCCCTTCTTCCCCCTCCCTTCTGAGACAGCTGATGTAAACAAGTTCCTAACTGGCTGTATCTGCAACATTGTTGCTTCTTTGTAATACTCCGAAAGTTATTCTGAGGTCAAGCTGCAAATGAACACACTGTGATTATCCCTTCCAGCATTAAAAAGAAGCTACAATGTTGCAGATACAGCCTGCCATGGACTTGTTTACATCAGCCATCTCAGAAACGAGGGGGGAGGAGGGGGAGACAGAGAGAAAAGCTCACACAGATTTTTGTGTCTTCAGCAGAAAGCAGCAGCTGAGAACTAGGGGAAGGAGACTGAATAGATAATAACAAGTATGGAAGGAATTGTTAGTCTCACCATGGGCAGCAATATATCAAAAGTTATGTTTGAGTGGAGTACCCCTTTAAGCAGAGATCTTACGAGTTTACATAAGGTCCTAATCCGTACGAGAATTACCTGTAGCGGCATAAGATAAAAGTTGCAAGGATGAACCTTCACCCTAAAAGCCTCCGGTACTTCTCTATATATCATGGGACGTCCCATAGATGTGTACCACACCCGCGGCCACCGCCCAGCCCTCAGTCTCATGACTATTCATACACTTTCCAGTGACTGCGGCTATCTATAGATCTCGGCCCGGGAAGATTAGTGAAACCTAAATCATTAAATCAGTCAATGTCTGGTCTTGTAGGCCGCAGTGGTTGATGAGCAGAGGCGGAACCTTTCATAAGAGGACCAGATATAGGGAGATATAATCAGGGAGACATCTAGTTCTTAGACACCTTCTTACAAGGTATCGTAGTTACTGGAAGGGTGCGACGCTTCTCCTTACTCATCACAACATCAAGACTTTCCAGCTAGATGTGGGATAGTGACACGCTGACACTCGGGGTACAGGATAGTGACACTTGGGGTACAGGATGGTGACATGCTGACACTTGGGGTACAGGATAGTGACACGCTGACACTCAGGGTACAGGATAGTGACACTTGGGGTACAGGATAGTGACACTTGGGGTACAGGATGGTGACACGCTGACACTTGGGGTACAGGATAGTGACACGCTGACACTCAGGGTACAGGATAGTGACACTTGGGGTACAGGATGGTGACACGCTGACACTTGGGGTACAGGATAGTGATACTTGGGGTACAGGATGGTGACACGCTGACACTTGGGGTACAGGATAGTGACACGCTGACACTCAGGGTACAGGATAGTGACACTTGGGGTACAGGATGGTGACACGCTGACACTTGGGGTACAGGATAGTGACACGCTGACACTCGGGGTACAGGATAGTGACACTTGGGGTACAGGATGGTGACACGCTGACACTTGGGGTACAGGATAGTGACACGCTGACACTCGGGGTACAGGATAGTGACACTTGGGGTACAGGATGGTGACACTTGGGGTACAGGATAGTGACACTCGGGGTACAGGATAGTGACACTTGGGGTACAGGATGGTGACACTTGGGGTACAGGATGGTGACACTTGGGGTACAGGATAGTGACACTTGGGGTACAGGATGGTGACACTTGGGGTACAGGATAGTGACACTCGGGGTACAGGATAGTGACACTTGGGGTACAGGATAGTGACACTTGGGGTACAGAATGGTGACACTTGGGGTACAGGATAGTGACACTCGGGGTACAGGATAGTGACACTCGGGGTTCAGGATAGTGACACTTAGGGTACAGGATAGTGACACACTGACACTTAGGGTACAGGATAGTGACACACTGACACTTGGGGTACAGGATAGTGACACACTGACACTTGGGGTACAGGATAGTGACACACTGACACTTGGGGTACAGGATAATGACATGCTGACACTTGGGGTACAGGATAGTGACACACTGACACTTGGGGTACAGAATAGTGACATGCTGACACTTGGGGTACAGGATAATGACACACTGACACTTAGGGTACAGGATAGTGACACTCGGGGTACAGCATAGTGACACACTGACACTTGGGGTACAGGATAGTGACACTCGGGGTACATGATAGTGGCACACTGACACTTGGGGTACAGGATAGTGACACACTGACACTTGGGGTACAGGATAGTGACACACTGACACTTGGGGTACAGAATAGTGACATGCTGACACTTGGGGTACAGGATAATGACACACTGACACTTGGGGTACAGGATAGTGACACTCGGGGTACAGCATAGTGACACACTGACACTTGGGGTACAGGATAGTGACACTCTGACACTTGGGGTACAGAATAGTGACATGCTGACACTTGGGGTACAGGATAATGACACACTGACACTTGGGGTACAGGATAGTGACACTCGGGGTACAGCATAGTGACACACTGACACTTGGGGTACAGGATAGTGACACTCGGGGTACAGGATAGTGACACACTGACACTTGGGGTACAGGATAGTGACACACTGACACTTGGGGTACAGAATAGTGACACACTGACACTTGGGGTACAGAATAGTGACATGCTGACACTTGGGGTACAGGATAATGACACACTGACACTTGGGGTACAGGATAGTGACACTCGGGGTACAGCATAGTGACACACTGACACTTGGGGTACAGGATAGTGACACTCGGGGTACATTATAGTGGCACACTGACACTTGGGGTACAGGATAGTGACACTTGGGGTACAGGATAGTGACACACTGATACTTGGGGTACAGGATAGTGACACACTGACACTTGGGGTACAGGATTATGACACACTGAAACTCTGATCCCTATGGAAACCCCCTTTAAATGTGATGTCACCGAAACTACCCTGCATCTAATATTCCTCTGTGGATTCCAGGACACATTCCCTATCAGCACATAGTGTATCCCAGTGTATCCCAGTGTATCCCAGTGTATCCGATAATAGACAGCGGCTCCTCCTATGACCCGGGTTCTCGGTGTCCTGACACCTCTGCGGTCCCTTTGAAGATCAGGATCTGATTCTGTCACCGCAGTTCACACCAGGCAGAGACATTTCCATCCCCATTATCCTCCTCACACTCTCTCTGACATTTACATAGTGTGTTTATGTGATGGCTGTGTCCACACCTCGCTGCATTCCCCCGGGGAGAGTCAACACACCTTCATCTCCCTGCCCATCCACTATCATGGCTGACAGGGTCTGTAGTCTTTTATTTATTCCTTACAATCTATCACAGTGTCTACAGCTCATATGCAGGTCTATGCGTCTCCATGGCGACAGGTTATGGATCCTGACACATTCTCTTATTTCCAATATACATGAACACTCGGAAGTGTCGCGCGTGTATGTGTTTTCTTTTATCCGTTCAATCTATGTCCCTTTCTTGTCTAATATATATGGCGGCCATATGTCATGTACAACTTCTGATCCCCAATGTAAAATCTGCAAGATGGCCGCCACCAGGTGCCACTCATAATACCTATTGCGGTGGGGGGGGGGTCTTTGCATCCTCTGTACCAGGGGTACTCAACAGCTTTTAGTGAAGGTCCACTTACCGAGGGTCTATTGTCAGGTGAAGGTCCGAACTGAACATCATTAGTAAACATATTGCGCTCCCCCAGTAGTATATAGACCCCTGTGTGCTCCCCCAGTAGTATATTGCCCCTCCTGTTTCTCCCCCAGTAGTATATAGACCCCTGTGTGCTCCCCTAGTAGTATATAGACCCCTGTGCGCTCCCCCAGTAGTATATAGACACCTGTGCGCTCCCCCAGTAGTATATAGCCCCCCTGTACACTCCCCCAGTAGTATATAGCCCCCCTGTGCGCTCCCGCAGTAGTATATAGCTCCCCTGTGTGCTCCCCCAGTAGTATGTAGTCCCCCGCTTTGTGCTCCCTAGTAGTATATAGCCCCCCTGTGCGCTCCCCCAGTAGTATATAGCCCCCCCTGTGTGCTCCCCCAGTAGTATATAGACCTCCGCTTTGTGCTCCCCAGTAGTATATAGTCCTCTTTGCGCTCCCCCAGTAGTATATAGTCCCCTGTGCTCCACCAGTAGTATATAGCACCCCTGCTGTGTGCTCCCCCAGTTATATAGCCCTCCTGTGCTCCCCCTCCCTCTATACCAATGGTTCTGGGGGTAGACGTATACCCTCACATACAGATACACATATAAGAAGGGGCTTAGTGGGTGTCATAGACGTCTCCACTTTAAGGATTTAGAGGGGCAATTGCTCATCTGACAACTATCCATAAAATCCTCAGCAGGTCACTTATGTGAGTGTCAGATATGGCGGCTCTTTATTATGTTAGCCGTGACCCGATTCCTGAATTCGCACCTAAGAAAATGAGGTGTAAAATGTCATCAACGCCTCGTCCGCCCCTTACAAGATCTACAAGGTGACAACCAATATGGCCGCCATGTGATGCCTCTGACGGTGGTATACCATGTACTTGGTCATAGAATCCTTACAGCAAACGGTGACGTAATTTGGGGAAGTGGTCTCTGATTTATTTCAGACCCAAAAATTAAAGGGGTTGTTCACCAAAAATGGTGCCAGAAAGTTATATAGATTTGTATATTACTTCTATCAAAAAAAAATCTCCAGTCTTTCAGTACTTACCAGCTGCTGTATGTTCTGCAGGAAGTGGTGTATTCTTTCCAGTCTGACACAGTGTTCTCTGCTGCCACCTCTGTCCATGTCAGGAACTGTCCAGAGAAGCAACAAATCCCCATAGAAAATATCTCCTGCTCTGGACAGTTCCTGACATGGACAGAGGTGGCAGCAGAGAGCACTGTGTCAGACTGGAAAGAATACACCACTTCCTGCAGGACACACAGCAGCTGATAAGTACTGGAAGTAAATTACAAATCTTGAGCACTTTCTGGCACCAGTTGATTTGAAATAATTTTTTTGGGGGGGCGAACTACCTCTTTAAAGGGGAACTCCAGAAATGTTAATTCAGGTCGAGAAAAAAGTCTATGGTTAGATTGTGTATATTACTTATAGATATTTTATGACCTTCATCTAGGTGGGTCATGAAGCTGGACCATGTGACCCTAGTTAGATGGGGGCGCTAGCGAGCCATAGAGTGGAAAAGAGGGGATATGGCGCCCTACACGTGGTTGGTGGCACCACAATGGGGGCAGGATGGGGGCTACCTGATGGGAGGTCACATAGGTGGTGGGCAAGTCCAAATGAGGACCAGGTGCGGGGGTGCAGACATTCTGCAACGCTTCATTCTGATGAAAAGTGGACCTCAACATGTCACCTGGCCTGTAGGGGGAGCACTAGCTGCACCCATAGTATGCAAATGAGGTGGGTAGATTTTTTTTTACCAAACAATTGGTAAAACCTGCAAAAAAACCGTCAGGTGTGAACAGAGCCTTACAGATTATATTTACTATAGTAATCATCATCACTTATTACTTAAAGTGCATTACCATCCCCATCCCACCCTGATCCTATACCCCATCAGAGCCCTCCTTATAACGCTCAGCGCTGTAATACACATATTATAGGCAGCAGCCTTACAATAAAGCTCACAATCAGCTGGAGCAGCCCCAGGGGGCGGGGCCCGCTCCGTGTTTGGCCGCACAGATATTCTTGTCCTTATCTGATTGGACGCGCCATCTTAGTTCTCTCTCCTATAGGTCTGGCGAGACGTCCATCAACTCCCCGGCGAGTTCGCTCTTTCTTCGGATTGGCCCGCGGAGTTATCAAACAAAAAGAGCCCCGCCCACATTCCGGCGATCTACAGCTGTGGTTTCCCTCGGGAAATGGAGCGCTCGCTGATTGGCCGAATGTAAAGTCTCTCAGGGAATGGAGGTTAGTGATTGGAGGAGAAGGAGACGGGGCGTGCTCGGCGTTCGGGAGGGCGGGCGTGGAGGCGCGTGAGGCTGTTAGTCTGAGCCTGGACTTTGTGGAGGGAGGATCTCTCAGCTGTGCACTGACTCCCATTACCCTGACCTCCTACTGGACCTTACAGCCCCTCACACTGGATAGAAGCCACTGCCATCAGCTTAGTCTCCATAGCAACACCGCCACTACCCTCCACTCACATCCTGGAGACCCCTCCATGACTAAAAACTAACTTATTCGCCTTCCTGTCCCTTTAAATTGCGCTGAACAGCTGATCCTCTGCAGAGATCTGCAGCATTTCATGTCCAAATAACCCCAAATATTTTCCCAGTTAACCCTTCGTGCTGATTCCCAAACAAGACCATGGAGATACTGGAGAGCGGAGACCCCGTCATACAATGGGACCGTAAACTGAGCGAGCTGTCCGAGGCGGCCGAGAGCGACTCGCTCTACAATACGGTAAGATGACAAAATTGTCGATAAAGTTATTCCAAATCTTTTCCCGAGAAGTAGTCGCCAACTTTTATTTAAAGTTCTAATATTTAAAGATCGTTTCGATTTTTTTTATTTAGGTTTTTTTTTTTCCCATCCTTAAAGGGACAGGCACGCTTTGTGCAGATGTTATCTGGATGGGGGCCAACATATGCGCACAGCTGTGTTCACGAGAGGGGGGGGGGATGTGACACGTGAAACCGTTAACTTTTTTTTTTTAATATTCAAATTTTAAAAAAAAACTTTTTCAGTTGTTGCCTTCCCCGTCCCTCAGAATGATGGTCAGTTTTGCCCTCCCTGTGATAAATTGCGCTATTTATGGGAGGGTATTTAAATTGATGTCAAATTTAAAGGGGAACTCCATAAATTCCTAATGAAGTCACGGGTAGTAAATAAATTCTCCGGTAGTCTGAGCTTCAAGAAAAGGAATGGATGCGGAATGAGGGGGTCGTAGATTTGTCGCGCACCTTGACAACAGCCCGTAACCTAGCAACCGTGACTGACACTGATTCCTGTGTTCTATTGTGTTTCCAGGTTGTTCCTATGTAATTAAAGGGACTTTTCATGATAAAGTTCCGAAACTTTTTGCAACTTGTATTTTTTGCTTGTTAAGATCTCTGCTTGCAGTTGGTGACTGGTCGTGACTTTCCGATGGCACGTGATGGGTTAAAACTTTTTTCGTATCCGTAGATCCGGAAGAGACCTGACACTTAGAACAGCTGGGGTTTTGACACTTTGTTTCGCCTCTATACGATCCTGTGGGCAAGAGATCCGTCATCAGCACCCGTCTCTTTACAGATCTGAGACCCCTCTAAATGAATTCAGACCCTCTAAGTGATCGAGGGCACTTTAGACTGGATACAGAGCTGCTTCCCATTCACTGACTGACAGCAGAGATCTTGAAAAGTAGCAGATTTTTCTTTGCACTTTATAGATACGAGGTAGATAGACACTTTTATAGTATATAGTCAGTATATACCCACGTAGGTCGGATTTGCGCCATGATCCGATCCAACGCGTTTCGTGTTTGGAAGTTTTCAGTCATTGATGATAATGGGGCTCATTCACGATGGATTTGCAGCATCCGAAGTGTGAACCTTAGAAGATCCGGAATTAGAGGGATATTCCAGCCACCAAAAACAACAGAATAGGCAAATAGTGGCTGATCGGAGCCAGTCCGATCTCTGGGACTCCCTACGATCTTGACACTGTCCCCGCTGAATGGACATGCACTCTCTTCGTTTTGAGATCATGGGGGGGGGGGGGGTCAGACCTTCTGTGATCACACACATCCCCTCTCCTTTAGAGGCTGGAATACACCTTTAAGAGAAAGGGACCCCCCTTCAAGACCCTCGTGAGAGAGTGTCTGTCTGTCTCTCTCTCCTTGGAGGAACCAGTATATACTGTATTGTATATACAGCCCATTGATTACAATGGGAAGTGTGTAATACCTAACTTCTCCTGCGGGAGTGCTGTAGGGGGAGTAAAACTTCATACTAGGTTCCAGCTGATTTCTGGGGGTCCCAGCAGCAAGTCATCATGTGATCTGCTAATTTGCATGGGACCCCTCTAACAAAAGACAATGTTCGTGGTGACGCTGTCTATGACAACAACTGTGGCAAAAAGGTGTCTGCTGTATCGGGGCTGGAAAGGTGCAGGTCGTTGAGTGAGACCTGGACGGGGGATGGGGCCCTATCCAGAGACCTGAATATGCATTAAATGCATAATCATCGGGGCCGAGGACTGTTTGCAAAACAGGATTTACTGAAAAGGTCAGCTCATCTGCTCCGAGATAAACCATCCACTTTGTTTGCTTTGCACAAACAGCGCCCCCTATATCATTAACATATGTAAATGCGACTCTCTGGGATGGAGAAATGTTGACCTTTCCAGCAAATCCCTTGTTTGCGTTACACAAATGGCGCCGTCCCCTATATCATTAACACACACAAATAGTGTATGAGGGCTATAGGCAGCCGTCATTAGGACACTTAAAGGTTTTTTTTAAATTGTCATGACTCATCAGGCACATGTTCTCAAAATATGATTTCTGCTCATTTAACCTTTAACGCCATTGATTCCCGTTCCCTTGTGGCCTCTAGTGGTCACCTCTATTATAATGAATGGAGACGTAAGAGGAAGACTATTCATGCCCGCCAAATCCCCTCTTAGAGTGGCAACCAGACCGTACTAATCCAACTTGTGTTATATTTAATTATGAAGTTCCTATGTGTCTCCATGGTAACAGACTACAAACAAACCCTTTGTAGTCTTATCCCGTAATGCTCCCAGTTTCATATCTCTTGCTAATGGTGCGTTTACACAGACAGATTTATCTGACAAATTCTTGAAGCCAAAGCCAGGAATGGATCTAAAAAGAGGAGAAATCAGTCTTTCCTTTATTACCTGTTCTTTGTTTATAGTCTGTTTCTGGCTTTGGCTTCAGAAATCTGTCAGATAAATCTGTCTGTGTAAACGCACCATAACATCCAGTAGGATGTTTCTATCCGGGACAACCAGACGTATGTGTACCCGCTTTACGTAGTGTCCCCCAGAGACCCCCCAGTTATCATAATGGCTGCTTACTTGCTGTCAGGGAACGGAAATGTTCTGATTTACAGCCAGAGATTGAAAAGTTTCTATTCACTGACAGCAGCTGGAGTTTCCCTTGTTAAACGCTCCCCTCCTAATACCTCCAACAGCAACTACTCCGAACCCCTTTAAGTAATGGCCGCCACTGAGACTGGTACCCAGAACCCCACAGCTTGCAATCCTGTAACTGTTAGTCCCCGATGCCAGATTGGCAGATGATTTATTACGGTTAGTATATGCGCCATGTACTTGCTGTGTCTCGCCCTGCAGGCCTTTGCATGCCCACCTCTCACATGTAGACAGACTAAAGTCACTGGTGCGGAATTCTTGGCCATGATTCAGACTGTCTGGAAAGGATCAGTCTTAAACCCGCAGCCCCCGGCCTGAGGAATAACACCATATTACTTTTAGTTTAGTCTGATCTGGGGGTTTGCAGATTTTTAGACCCCCCCCCCCTCAAATGAATGCAGCTCTCATACCCCCCCCCCTAAATGAATGCAGCTCTCATACCCCCCCCCCCCCCTAAATGACTGCAGCTCTCAGTCAGACACCCCTAAATAAATGCAGATCCCAGAACCCCCTCCAAATGAATGCAGCTGTAAGACCCCTCTAAGTAAATACAGATCTCAGGTCCCCTCTTAATGAACACACCTCTGAGACCCCTCTAAGTGAATACAGATCTCAGGTACCCTCTTAATGAACACAGCTCTGAGACCCCTCTAAGTGATTACAGATCACACCCCCCCTCTAAGTGAATACGGATCACACACCCCCTCTAAGTGAATGCAGATCACAGACCCCCCTCTAAGTGAATGCAGACCTGAGACCCCTCGAAGTGAATGCAGATCTGAGACCCCTCTAAATGAACGCAGATCTGAGACCCCTCATGAATGCTGATCTGAGACCCCTCTAAATGAACGCAGATCTGAGACCCCTCTAAATGAACGCAGATCTGAGACCCCTCTAAATGAACGCAGATCTGAGACCCCTCTAAATGAACGCAGATCTGAGACCCTTCTAAATGAACGCTGATCTGAGACCCCTCTAAATGAACGCAGATCACAGACCCCCCTCTAAATGAACGCAGATCACAGACCCCCCTCTAAATGAACGCAGATCACAGACCCCCCTCTAAATGAATGCATATCTCAAGTAGGCAAAACTACATCTCCCAGCATGCCTTGTCCTGTGATTTGTAGTTTCACGCTCAGAATACTACAATACCTGTCAGCACAGACACTGCCGGACCAGCAGTATTGTCGACTCCTAATCCAGAAGTTCGGGTATCCTTGATTACGAAGCGCGCATAATCGAAATGCGCACAAGCATCACGCCAATCCAATAGAGGTTGTGCATATTTCCGCCACGTGTGGTTGTTACCACAGATTTTCTAGCCTCCGGATTAGGAGTCAGCGCTGCTGCTGGTCCAGCACCATCCGTGGTCGCCTGCACCTCTGGCGCCACTTATCTTGGACAAATGTGGTGAGACCCGGGCCAGAATGCAGCGGTTTACCTAACGGTATGGCTGCCTCTGGTAATATATATAATCATGGGTTTTGCTTCTTAGAATAAGCGCTCCACAGTCCTCGGCCCGCGGTTGACTGGTAGCCATAACCACTTCTCAGTGATCACAGAGCGTTACATCTGGGGACAGGGCTGGATGGGCCGGTGGGCCTCTTGTGTGTTGCCGACCCTTTGAAATCCGATCTGGAGCGGCTTCCGCCCGTAGATCTCTGAGTATCACTAGACCAGATGCGGCTGACAGCACAGACATCTATCGCCTGTCACTACATATAGAGACTGTACTCAATTTAGTTCTCTTGGAAAATGGCCGCCTTCAAGTGCAAAACCCTGGGGGATCAGGGGACAGAAAGAAGTGTCCCTTTAAAAAAAAAAAATTCTCTACAAGAATAATGACCATTTAATTGCTGGTTACTTTCACCACAAAGACCAGTGTAGTTCTAGTGGTGTCTGCAGAGCTGGTGCCAGGCGGAACAAGAGCCTTATAATAACATAGCTAAATATATATCTCAGCATAGAATCAGTGTGTGGGGGGGAGGGGGCGAGTAGCGGACAAAGGGGCCTTCACACCCGGCGTCTGCTCTTCTAGATGTATTGTTATAATCAGATGATGAAACTGAATGTTAAACTGTTCTACTATGTGGTTTTAAGCGGTGGTGCCCAACCTGCGGCCAAAGGCTCTACAGGCATGATGGGAGTTTTAGTTTTGCAACAACTGGAGGGCCAAAGGTTGTTACCACTTGTTTAAAGGATTCGAGGAAAGCTTGGTGGAAACCAGTATGGTATGGCTGCCATTCAGACTCCCTGAACTAATGTAGACAGCAGATCAGACTCGCTAAACTAATGTGGAGTCAACCTCCGAAACCATTACTGACACTAGACCAGACCTCCTAAATAGTGTTGAAAGAACTTCATGAAAGTTCTCCGAACCAGAACGTTCAGCATTTCTCTCCCCGCGTCTGGAGAAGTTGGATGCTGCCTTAGGTAGTCCTGGAAAACCTGGATATAGCCATAGGCCGTGTCCCTCTCTTCCAGGCAGTCCTCCGGCTTCTTGTCCAGACGTGGGGGGTGAAATACAGTGTTTTCAGATTCGGAGAAGTTGCCCAACCCGGACACTTTTATGTCGCTCAATAGTACTCCTAAACTAATAGATTCCAGACCAACCCCCCCCCCCTAAACATCCCCGCTGTAAATGCAGATCTCAGGACCCCTAATGGAATACAGATCTCAGATCGCCATAAGTGAATGCAGATCTCAGGCCCCCCTAAATGAAGGCAGATCCCTGTCCAGACCCTTTGAACAGGTCACATGGAAAAAGTCCCAGACCATTGACCCCCTAGTACCTGTGACTATCATTGTAACATTAGAGGCCTAGTATATAAGTGCCAGTCCAGGATGGAGTTGAGCTGTTGCCCATAGCAACCATCCAGATTTCAGCTCATAGCTTTCCAGCGCTGGTTAGATGAGAGGAGCGATCTGATTGGCTGCTTTGTTAGTCTTCTTCTCCAGGCCTGGGATGCTCTCTATATGGTAGGATGCTGTGGGACGCTTCGGCACATTCCTCTCCCCCCTCTTTTACCTCAAGTGACTTTCCAGCTGAAGACTGCCGGGAACCTCGGCTTATCCTGGAGCGGAGACATTTCCGCAGTGTGTGTCTACGGGGGCTTCACTTGCCCTCTGGGTCTTTACAGCCTTGGCGAGTATTTATTTCGTTTGGCCTGTACTTGTCTTATCACATCTGGTCAGTCAGGGTCACGTTCTAACCCCGTGGCTAAGAATCTACAGCAATTCCAGCCGTCATCCAGCTTTTCCAAGCTCCTGAAGGACATGCATTGACAAGCGGATGGAGACATATGGCTAAACAACTTTGAAGAACTTGAAATGGCTGGTAATGGAACACTTTTTAGCATTTAGTGTCCCTAATGAAATCTGCATGAAGCGTTCAGAGTCTCCGCATCCTACATTCATTCCTTCCACGGGAAAATCTGACCTAGCTCCACCACAATCCTTCCATCTGACTCACGGGTGGGCTGGACATTTTCTTCCCCCTCCTTCCCCCATTGTGGGAACCTTCAGTTTTTTTGTGATTGTTTGGTTCCTTCTAAATTTCACTGGAATGCGTTAATAATGGTCCTGAGAATAGTCAGCTGTGGCGGATTTCGATGCGATTCTCCGGCCATGGATGATGACAACTGTTACGGCTGTCATCCAGCTTTCCACAGACATCTTTGTAGAGAGAGTAACACTGCTGAGGTATGTCGTTCAGGGTCTGTGGAAAGCTGGCTGACAACCAGGGTTTGTCTCTTTACGTCTTTCAGGTCTTAGGGTCCTATTACACGAAGTGACAATTAACTGAATCGGCTTATTACCGTTCCGTGTAATACAGACAATGATTAGCCGATGACCACGATGTCTTTTTGTCCTCATCCAAAATCATCTGCTGCCGACACCTGACGATTGTGTTGAAAAATTAAAAAATAAATTGTATGCTTTACCTCTCCATGCTCCACGGTGTTCTTCTTTCCTCTGCTCGCTTCCCAGAGCTGCCGCTGTAGCTTCAGAGCAGGTTTTTGAACTAACAGGCTGCTCAGCCAATCACTGGCCATGGAGTCAGTTCAGAGACCTGCTCTGAAGTTACAGCGGCGGCTCCGGGAAGCAAGTGGAGGAAAGAAGAACACTGGGGAGCATGGAGAGGTAATATATACAGTTTAAGGGCAAGGGCAACCCTTGCTAAATGATCATCGAGTCGTGTAATAGGGTTGGTAAGCCGTTTTCCCGCACGCATGCGTGCTTCCTCAGACACCTGAGGTGTCTGAGGAAGCGCACATCCTGCAAGAAACGGCTGTTACACTGTCAGCTACTGCACGGCGTCCTCTGCGACTGCTACACACTCTGAATGATTTTTTAAGAAGATTTACTAATAAAGAAGAATTTTAACGGTGAGTGCCTCCTTACCTTCTTTTTTTGGAATTATATATTACTGCTGTCACAGCATTTCCTTGGGGGAGGACCCCTGTGCGTTGGATTAGTGTCGGTCCCCTGTTTCTTGAATGCAGACAATTGTTATTGCATATCCTCTCTTTACCACAGTTACGTCATTCAGGGTCTGTAAAAAGATGGCTGACAAACAAGTGGTTTCCATGGATGGCCGAAACCTCTGTCAATCAACTCTTCTTAAAAGAGAAGTCCAATGCAAAAAAAAATAAAGAAAAAAAAAACAGGCAGGGGGTGTGGGAACATAATAAACAGAGTAAACTTACCTATCCTCTTGCCCTGTAGTTCCACTCTTGGATTTAGATGACAGCCGCTGGCCTGCTGCAGCTCTTCCGGCTGCAACGTCACATGTCTGGCTGATCGATTACCTGCTCAGCTGATCAGTGATTGGAGCTGAGTGGACAATCGATCAGCCGGGCCATGGCGTTGCAGCTGGAAGAGCCGGGTATGTGATGTACCCAGATCCCAGACCAAAATGACAGCCGGCAGCCATCGGCAAGATCCGGGAGAGGCGCTATGGAGGCACAAGGATGGGTAAGTATACATTGTTTATTAAGTTCCCGCATCCCCCTGCCGGCCTGCCTCTTTTCATTTTCTTCATGTTCCCTATAAAAGCACAATAATGTCCCCCACCAGTTGTGTCAGACACAAGTAGGTAACAGAAAAGTTTATAAAGTGTATAGAAAAAATAAAAATGGCGACCAGGCCTCCAGTCGGAGCAGATCTGCTTAGTTGGTTTTCATGTTTCTTTGCATCACTGTCAAAGACCCCGTTGTCCCCTTACAGCACGACCAGTGTTCTGCGGGTGATGGCTCCCTCACATTTGGGGTTGGGCTACTGTAAAAGGGCAATTGAGACAACAAAGAGTCATTGAAAGTAACTCCAAGCGTTAGAATTTCTTTGCATTGCTTTTTTTCACCAATTTTCTAGTATAGATTAAACCCAAGGACGATTTATATAAAGCATTTCTGCCTTTAAGAAAAGATTTTAAAAAGTTGTATCTGTTTCTGAAAAAAAGTTGGATGAGGGCCAACATGGTCAACATTATGACTCCTGCAGGAACTTTTTCCTAGTTTTTTTTTTAAGAATCTGAAAGGGAAATTAACCTATTTATGTACCAATGTGTGTCAAATTTTTTTTTTTTAAAAGTAAAATTTTCAAATTCATTCAAAATGCGTTTCTCCCTTCTTATTCTAAAATTCATATCTAAAATCCTCACGCTTCAATGTGGAATTTAGACAAGGCTTTTCTAAGGTCTCAAATTTTTTCCTCTTTTAGGCTATGTTCACACTACGTACGATTCCGGCCGTAGTTTGAACCGCGAATATACGCACGTAGTTTTGAGGTTGATGCGTTCGCTTGAAAGTATACGATATACGGCCCCACAATGCACACTACGTATGAACTTACGACCGGATCGTATACGGCGCCGTGAAAAATGAATACAACCATTGTTTGAGGACGGAAATGTTCCAACTCACGGCCGTGGATTTCCATGCGGTCCCGTACGGAGTACTTATTTCAGCCAAATTGAACTTGATTTTTCGCTCCAAAAGGTTCTGTGAGTTTTATTGGGCGGAGATTTCCAAGTAAATGACCTGCCTCAGATCACTTCGAAACAAGCTAGGGAATCATAACTGTACTACGGGCGTATGTTCGCGGTTCGCACGCATTTGGCCGCATGTCAATTTTTCCCACGGCCGTGGTTTCAGCCGCACATGTACGGCGGCGTAAGAAATGCGTCCGGAATCGTACGTAGTGTGAACATAGCCTAAAGGAGAAGTCCTGCATTGGGTTGCAAAAAAATTATTTGGGGGTACATAAAAAAAAAATCATAGTCATCAGTGTCGGTGCCCACGCAGAGCTGCGTCCCGCTTCTGGACCCCGCCAGCTGTCTTCTGAGCTCCCCTCCGGTTATGTCACGACCCAGCTAATGATGCCCCGCTCAGCCAGCCAGGGACACCACTGCGTTCAATGACTGGCTGAGCAGGCTAAATCCCATCCGTCTCTGATGTTGAACCCGAGTCGTGACGTACCCAGATACCCAGATCCCGGAAGGAGATTACAACCTGTGGGGTCTGGGAGCTCTGTAGTGTGGTGCAGCACGGGCACTGGCTATAATGATTTTTTGCCCCCCTCCCCGCTGGACTTCTCCTTTTAATGTTGCGTGGTTCTTGTTTATTTTTGCAGTGTTTTCTTCCTAATTATATATTTTTTTCACTGAACAGGATTCTGCCCTGTCTTGTTGTCTTTGTCTCGGAGTCTAAAGATCGCAATTTGTTCATTACTCCTATCAGATCTATGATATATTCCCACAAACATCAGTCTACGTACTGAAATAGTCTGCTCCCCCCTCCGAGACAGATAAGCTCTCCCTTAGAATAGTCCTCATAAGCCGAAGTTATATACAGGCCGCGCCGATCCAACTAGCGGGGGGTGGGGGGCGTGGGGAGAATGTATTTGTTTTATAGTCATAGCGTTTTCTTTTACTTCAGTATTGTTATTGGGACTTTTGCAGAGTGACCTAGTTTGCACTGTGAGGCTAATCTTAAAGTGACCATACACCTTTAATAGCTGTTGTCTCGAGAACACTCGATAGGCTGTCAACTATTCCTCCCAAACCTACAGTGCACTTGCACATTGTCTTTTTAATAGAGGAGAGAAAGTTGCTGCCAGACTCTAGTGACTTATCTCCTCAAGAATGAAAGGATCGAAATTCAACATTCCCTGCCAATTTTTTCTCCCAGCATCATCTGTTGAGGGACGTTTAGGTTTTCTCTAAAGGTCCCCATACACCTGCTCTTACGGCGGCTTCAGCCAACAGTGTAAGGTACGTGGGGCTCTCCTGACAGTCCATTAACAGATGATGGTCGAGATAGGGTTCGGGCATGATGGAAAACCACTGCCTGACCCCCTTCATTCTGGGAAAGATAGTCTGCAGTCAGAGCTCTCTGAACATTCCTGCGTATGGGACGGAAGGGGATGGATGGGAGAGATACCTGACGGCTGGACGTTTGGTTGGCTGTCAGTTATTAAAGGTGTATGTCCACCTTTAAGGATGTTTATAAGGATAACGTGAATAATGGCCTTTAGACATCAGGGTGGGGTCCAACTTTTTATTGCTTATACCATTCCAGCATAGTCCATAGTCTTTCCCACCCTTGTCACCAGGCCCCTGTAGAGTCACAGTGGTGGAAATTGATAAACTAGGAAAGTGCTGCAGAATCAGCGCTATACAAATAAATTATTATTAGAGAGCTCTGCAACAGAGGCAGGAACCTGACTTTACTGGGTTAAATTATCAAAAACTTTACTTTTTTTTAATGCACCCTCTCGATTCTATGGATTGATTTTCGAACAAAGGGTCAAAAAAGTGAACTTGAAGTGTGAATTCTCCCAGTGTAGAATCCCTTCCTTGTGTATGTAGACGTTTACTTTTCTCCTCCTCCTGACCCCCTGACGGACAGTTTAGCCTAGACATCTGTATTTCCCTTCTCGTAAACTTTTCTTGAGTCACCATTCCTGGTGGAGGATGGGAAGAAAGTTGAAAAACAGCCAAAGCAAATACAGATGTTAGTTATATGATGGAGCTGATCAGTAATGGCTCCCAGATGCCGCTATACTTTTTGCCAGGCCTGGGGACTTGCGGGAGAATATTGTCACTCTGGTACTGCCAGCTCTTGAAGAAAACAAAAAAATCTAGGACGAATTGTCACTTCTTCATATTGTGTATATTTGGGGGTCAGACCTAGGTTTTAATGATTTGACCTAGAAGTTTTCTTTAACTTTTTTCAATTTTATTTTAAAAAATTTGATATTTTTTAGGTATTTATGTTACCTTACAATCTATACATTCTCTTTTCAATATCAATTTTGCTCTCTATGGTCCTCATCTATGAGGTCCAACCTCAGCGTCCTCCAATTACCATTCAGAAGACACCATGGTTCCACTTTGTTTTTATGGAGGTACAGCAGCTTATCCATACAGTCGGCTGTCTATTGTACTGCGTTGGAGGTCTCAGAGTTCAAACATTAAAGTTTTACCCTAAAGGCACCCAAACACATGAGAGCAAAATTGGCTGAACCTTCTGATTGTGATGGAACTGGATCACTATCTTGAGTGTATTAAGGTTTGTCATAGGATAGGGCATATTGTAATTACTTGTCTCTTGATGCCCACTCTAGAACCATCTTTTACATATAAACCCCCAGGGCTATTGGTGTGCAGAAAGGCCTGAGGTCTAGGATTGGGAGCCTCCAGACCTTTCCCATTGTTATTCCAAGGGTCAACTTTTTGCATGTTCTCTTCTATGTAAACAAAGGTGGTTGCAAGTTGTTAGTCACATTATCAAGGGGTTGGGAGTCGAATTTTTAACACCATGACCTGTAGCCCAGGATGGAACGCGAATCTCTAGAGATAATCTTCTTTACTACATTGTCTAGACCAATGTATCTATTACCACCAGTGTCCATAGGACTCTCTCTCGGTTATATCAGCCTTTGCAATGCGCTCATGGACAATAGTGACAAATAAATTTTGCAATGTAGAAGAGAATGCTGTCAGAAAACTAATCCCCCCCCCCCCCCCCCAAGTAATATCAAAGTAAGTGTGAAATTTGTTACTACCTTGAGGGATAACCCAGTAGCTGAATCATTACACAAACATAGTACTGAAGAGATAAGATGTCCCCTCAGGGTAACTTAGTCACTATTAAAGCATTTTAAGTCTATAAAACCTTTTTTTTGCTGTTGCTGGGTGCAAGGCATTATGGGTGTCTAAAAAAGTAGCCATATATAACCTGCATCTTCGCATACAACATAATGGCAAAATATATCTTAAAAAAAGATGTTTGTTAGATGTGGGGGTCGTAGTCGTAGTCAGAGCGCTAACAGAAAATCATACGTTTATAAATATAACTTTTGATAAAGTTATATTGTTTTTTTTGTTTTTTTAGAACTACCTGGTCCCCTTTGTATTTCACGCTCTGTGTTAGCACTCACATCAGGTGCATTCACAAGTCTCCACGTGCATTCCGTTTAATTGACATTTTCCATGTGTACAAACACCCGGCGTAGCGAATGGGATTAGTTCAGTGACATACAATTGAAATGTCAGTTTTCCCTGGGGCGATTGGCTGTGAGGCATTTGCAGAATTTGGTGGGGAATTAGAGGTCTGGCATATATATATATATATATATATATATATATATATATATATATATATATATATACTCTGCGTTCTCTGTTCTGAAAAGTCCTGTGGCTTATAAATATAGTGCAGTATACTTAATTGGAGGTTTATAGGGTGCAATCTTCTAAATTAGTAACAGTGACCCCTCCAGGCCACATTCATTTACTGCATGCCTTAAAAAATGCTGAAAACTTGTACATTAGTTTTGAAACTCTTTAAAAACTTCGATTACAACAGTTAAAGGGACAGTAAACAGGTTTATTTTCTTTGTATTTGAAATCGCTTTAACTGGAATTTTTTAAGTGGAGCCTTTAAGGTAACATTGTTGAATCAAGCAGGCTTTCTGGTGTAGAATAGATGAGGTGTGTTTGGCTCCAGGAAAGTCTCCTCACCTCCTCCCGGAGGAATGCGTTTCGTCTGTCTTGCAGTACTCCTCTTTGTAAGCCTGGCATCCTCACAACTCTTCTGCAGAAATGTTCAAATTTTCCATGCATCTACTTTATATAGGAGGAGCAAATAATTTACCCCTCCTATATTATATTTATGGACTTATTTTACACATAAGTTAAATTAGCGATGGACAATATCTTGACGCCTCCTCCAAGTCTACATCTTTGGTGATGGCTCCATCGAACAACCTTTTGGTGATGGTAGAAATAATTTTGGTCATATCCCTCCATTGAGTGTGCAAGTGTTCTCAACGGTGAGAAGGGCCATACACATTCTGTACCTGTCCTCATACAAATGGAGCGAAAAGAGTAAAGGCCCTATTACAAATCATGCCGTTATCGACCCATGTATGGCCTGTGATCAGCTGACAAACAAGCAAACACTCACTCATTGGCTAATCGATCAGTTCTACCATGTATAACAATCATCGGCTGTCAGCTGCACATCTCCCTGTGAAATAGGGATGTGTGGGTGACAGCCATCTTGGAGATCAGCACTGTTTTACCCTAGGCCATGTAATACAGCCCTAATCCACTGCTAGACACCTTATATCCTTGAGAACAAAAGAGTGGGTGTTAAAATTCATCCATTGGTGGAGATTCGCGACACCTCAGTACACATAAGATAGTCAGGTCCTGACAAAATTGCTAGGTTTCTCCAATATTGCTTCGTGTATGGGCATCTTGTGATCAAGAATGAATCCATTTTGCCTTTCCAGTGCTAAAGCATGGGAAGCAAAATCTCTGGATGCTCATACATTAGACTGTAAAAATCAGTGGGCGCACCTATTTCGTGTATCAGATGTTTGGCCAGTGTTCACGTTGAGGGACTCTTTTCACGTTGAAGATAAGTTGCCACTAGGTGTGTGGCAGTGGCTTATTCCCTTTTCCCTATTGACACTGGTCCCTATTACGTTGATGAACTATATGGAAAGTCCCTGACATGGTCCTATCACCCTAGTGTTTCTGTCGACTTTGAGTATCTTCTAAAGAAAAGGCTTCCGCTCCCCCTTATTATTCGACCACTAGTTTTAAGGCCTGAAGGAGTTAAAATCTTATGTAGCTACATTTTGAGATCCTATCCAGGCCCCACCATAGTTTGTTTTTCTGGTTAAGTCATCCAGCTTGGCCCACAGGACGTTTGGCTTTCTGGAAGCTTCATACTGTACTTGGTCGTGCTAGCTAGAGATATGCAAAGTGACTCAACTTTTAATACTGTTTCTGTGAAACCCTTTCAATCTTCGGCCAGCTGCGGGGGTCTCTAAGGGCTGAGGAACTGGACTACGTTATTCTAGACCAACGCCAAGAAATCGTATGCCTTGGCTTAAGAAAACTCCTCTGTCTCCTGCGTTAAGACACTACGACTATTGTCCTCGTTGAAGTTACTCAGAACTGTTACTGTAAATTACAAACAAATATGGTTTTATTGGAAAAGATATTAAAAACACACCCTTGTAGACCGACTGCGGATGATTAGGTCCTACATTAGGCCAAGTGTTGGGTTTAGGCCTTAATGGCATAAAAGTGGCCATATACCTTCAATAACTGGCCAACTGATTTCCTTTTGGCCGACATTTATCACTCCCGGCTTTCCCAGACATATGAATGTTCGGGTGTTTTCTATGGGTTATGGAAGGGTCAGGGCCCTAATACCGGCCCTGTCAAGTCAGCACTCGCTTGCTCCTTGTTCCCCGCTTGCTGTCGGTGCAGTTACATGCATCGACAGCAAACGGGAAGGAGCTGGGGGGGGGGAGGGGATGTGGGGAGCTGCAGGAGGAGCTGCCCATAAAAGTTGGAGGCGGTCTGCTATGGGCAGCCCAGCAGACCATCGCTATCATTATTGTTGATCATTGCCTTTCTTCATTTCACAAAACGATTGCCGTCCGGAACAGGCCCTAAGGAGCCTATTCCAGGGAGCGATAAACGGCCGTTTCGGCCGATTATCGCAATGTGGAATAGAGAGAACGATCAGCCGATGATTTTGTCCTCGGCTGATGTTAATTTAGGTTCAGACCTAAAATCATTGGTCGCCACCCGCGCATCGCTACGTGGAATAGCGGTGCTTGGCGGGCAGCCAACGATTTCAAAACATCATACATTACCTGTCCAGACGCAGGTCTTCTCCTTCTCTCCCGATCCCGCGCCGCAGCAGCTTCGGAGCGGCCTGTCTGAGTTGACAGACTGCTCAGCCAATCACTGGCCGGGACCGCCGCGGCCAGTGATTGGCTGAGCGGTCTGTCAGTTCAGACAGGCCGCACCGAAGCTGCTGTGGCGCGGGACCGGGAGGAAGAAGGGGAAGACCTGCGTCTGGACAGGTAATGTATGAAACAAGGGCTGCAAGGACATCGGTAACAATGTCCCTGCAGCACTCGCTAAATGATTGTCGGGCCGTGGAATAAGCCCAGTAAACGAGCGCCGATCTAGCAGATCGGAGCTCGTTTACATTGTTGATCGGGCCCTCCTCGGCCCGTGGAATAGGACCCTAAGAGAGAGCTAGACAGGTCTGGAGACAGCTTATCCCTCCGAGAGCAGGAGGCAAAATTCCATCACACTCAACCTCTCCACCTCCATCATTTGTCGGTGGAGAGTCGGGAGCCAAACCCCCCCCCCCCCCCCCCCCCCACACACACACACCTTTGGTGGCAGTGGGTTCAACTGACTTTAGTATAAGATGTATGGGCACCCTAAGAAAGTACCCAGTGGGCATATAGTAGGTGGAACTGCCACCCACCCACATTGGATTTCCGTAAAGTAACCATGCAGATTGCGACACAACCTTTATTGGGGGTCAACCCCCAGTTCAGTTTAGCCCTTTTAACACCGCCGGCGTTGATGGTCCATTCAGCTTGCCGTAGTAGTGGCCCACTGTTTTTAGTTGTGTGTCCTTTGATATATTCCCCACCCCCAATTGTGTAGTTTACTTTATCGTACCTGTTCATATCTGAATTCCTAGTAAGGGGGTCATTGTGCAACCCTAACGCCTCTGCTGTGGACTCTGGCATAGGAAATTAGGGTCACTATGAACCGTATTGGATTTGGCTCTTGTTCTGCAGATACAACAATAAATAACCAGATAACGTGTACCTGTCGTCCATAAATAGCAATGAAAAACATGGTGACCCTCTTCTAATGTATTGTGGCTGGCATTGCAACTCAGCCCCAATGAAGTGAGCCTGTGGGCAGGGTTATTTGATCACCAGGGGTACCAGCTTACTTGACCTAATAAAACAAAATCAAAGGGATTAATCCCCTTTAAGGATCTACTTGACCGATGATGTCATTATTGTGATATCAGAAATCTTCTTATACAGATGTATGGGTCACACCTGGTACCTGAGGGAACCCCAAGGCCCCTCATCCACAAAATTAAACATAGTAAGGGGGTTCTCTGTTCCATATTTGTATCAGGACCTGGAGCTTCAAGGGGTACTCCTGCGAAAATCTTTTTCTTTCAAGTCAACTGGTGTCAGAAAGTTATATGGATTTGTAATTTACTTCTATTTAAAAATCTGAAGTGATCCAGTACCTATTAGCTGCTGTATGTCCTGCAGGAAGTGGTGGATTCTTTTCAGTCTGACACAGCGCTCTCTGCTGCCACCTCTGTCCATGTCAGGAACTGTCCAGAGCAGCAGCAAATCCCCATAGAAAGCCTCTCCTGCTCTGGACAGTTCCTGATATGGACAGAGGTGGCAGCAGAGAACACTCCATTAGACTGAAAATAAAACACAATTTCCTGCAGGACATGCAGCAGCTTATAAGTACTGGAAGATTTTAAATTTTAAAATCTTTATAACTTTCTGACACAGTTGATATTAGATGCAGTCCATCTGCTTCTTGTTGCCGTTTCCTACACTATGACCCTACGTGGACTTTGTTAATGGTGCACACATGGAATCCAGAAGTTCAGATCCTTTTAAGTGACATAAAGTTGCTGACTGGCTTGCATCCCTTTTTGCCTTCTTAAAGGGCCAGCGCACGTTTTCCCCAGACAGGACTAGATTGAGCTGTATCATGGCTCTACCCTAAACCTTCGGAATGGTGAGTTGCTGTATTACTTCTCCACACCTTTACATACATCATAGAGTTAATGGTATGCACTGAAGTTTTCTGATAAGGAACGTGGTGTAGTATGACCGGTCACAGCAACCCCAGAGCAGTGCCTCGTGTCTCTAGTGCAAACAAGAAGAATTCAGAACAAAAGTTTCTTAAGTTGTTCATCTGTTTCAGGAAAAGTTCGGTTTGACCCTTCCGCACCACAGTAGTTGTCACCCAACTGTCCAAGACCCCTGAATGACAGCTGCGTATAGTTATGTATTAGCCCATCCCAAGCTTCCTATTCATAACTCAACCAGAAATTCCGTTCAGGAGCTTTGGAAAGCTGGCTTACAAATCTGTCTAGCTACACTCCATACTAACATATACCTTTCAGGTCACAGTGAAAGCTGCGTGACCTCTATAATGGTGACTATGCAGGTGTTCATCCTACTGATTATAACTAACAATGAGGTGGATTATCGGTGACGCAGTTCTGATTTTGAGTAGCGTACCGCCGCCATTCATAGCATTGGATCCCCCGCCGTGGGACGTGAAAGCATCACGTCCAGGGATTATACATGGTGATAATGAGTCCTTTGCCTCCTATGGAAAATGATACCTAAGTTCTTAGAACACGTCAGCTCAGTTGGTCTCCTATTGATTCCAGGCGTCATTAACACTCTGCCCCCTGCAGGGCGACGCTGGGTCCTGCGTCTGGCTGGGGTCTGCAGGGAAGTTGCGCTCGTGGACGTACATGCATATTAACCCCTGATGAAGTGTAGATCTTTATATGATATTGGAAAAGACGTATCTGCAAAGTCTCCATGGATGGCTGGAAAAGCTGAGTGACCGCCGCCGGCACAGACGCTGTTACACCTCCCGCAAGTCTGTTATATAGATTATAATTCTGCGTGAAGCCCTGTGCGGAAATGTTTGTTGCCCTCAACTTTCTCTATTGTATACAGATAATCCTACCGTATAGTACTGATTATAGGCATAAATAGTGGGCTCAGATTACAGTGCCATACAGGGGACAGATTACTACCTTGGTAAATACCTCCATACTGTGCTCAAATAGTACCACCGTATAGTGCGCACATACTAGCCTGATACAGGGCCAAAAGAGTACCACCATACTGTGCTAAATAGTACCAACATACAGACGTCAAATAGTACCAACATATTGTGCTCAAATTCTAGCCTGATAAAGGGCTCAAATAGAACCTCCATACTGTGCTCAGATAGTACCACCATATAGTGCTCAAATAGAACCTCCATACTGTGCTCAGATAGTACCACCATATAGTGCTCAAATAGAACCTCCATACTGTGCTCAGATAGTACCAACATACAGACCTCTAGTAGTACCACCATACTGTACTCAAATACGCGCCTGATACTGTGCTCAAATGCAACCTCCATACTGTGCTTAAATAGTACCATCATATAGTGCTCAATTACTATCCTGATACTGCGCTCAAATAGAACCTCTATACTGTGCTCAAATAGTGCCACCATACAAAGCTCAAATAGTACCAACATACAGAGCTCAACTACTAGCTTTATAAAGTGCTTGAATAGTACCTCCATACAACGTTAAAATAGTACCTCTATATAGCATTCAAATAGAATCTCCATACAGTCAACCAGTACCTCCATACACTTCTCAAATAGTACCTCCAGCTTTAAAGGGGTACTCCGGCCCAGGGGTATTTTTCAGATATTGGTGGTGAGGGGGTGGTTATGGACTTACCTCCCCAGTTCCAGCGCCGGGTCCCGGATCGCGCCGCCCCGTACACCCCTCCCACTGCCGCTTCCTGGTGTGAGCTGCGGCATGAGACGTGACGTCTCAAGGCAGCTCAGCCATTCAGCGGGCGAGGCGGTACTCCGCTATGGCCGCTGAATGGCTGAGCTGCTTGAGACGTCACGTCTCATGCCGCAGCTCACACCAGGAAGTGGCTGCGGGACAGATGTATGGGGCGGCGCGATCCGTGAACCGGGGCTGGAACTGGGGAGGTAAGTGACCTCCGGTTTCCATAACCACCCCCTCCCCGCCAATATCTGAAAGATAACCCCGGGCCGGAGTACCCCTTTAAGATAGTTCTTCCATAGACTACCATAATACAGCACTGAATTTGTACCACCAGGCAGTGCATAATGCCAGTATACAGTGGTCAGATAACATTCAAATAGTACCAATATATGGCACTGCTACTAAATATATATACTATGCTGAAATACCAGCATAGGTGCTCGAAAAACAATTCCATAATGAAGTAATCTAATAAAAGTACATTACAGTACAGTAAATATTATGATCACCCTGGGCAGTCCCGGCCCTGCGTACACCCACACTGCGTCCTCGTAGGTTTATACCAAAGCAGATTTTCCATACAAGGGTCGGAGAAGTCTAGGTGAGAACTGTGGGGGCTGTAAAGTGGATGTATTGTTTCCTTTTACCCAGATTTCCGATAGTTTGGCGGAAGAGAAGCTCCAGTTCTAGTTATATAGACTCTCTATCTGTGCATAAACAGTAGTCAGTGGTGGGTGGGGGTATTTAAAGGGAACCCCCCTTCATTATGTGGTTTTCCCTGGACGCACGCCTCTTTGGCCGGTTGTCTAAACAGTGATTGCTTTATTTGAATGTCGCACCCCCGGCTTCGCAGCCAAGTGAAGTCATTGCTCGCTGGGAGGGGTTCTCCCGTGATGGACTCCAGATGTTCCTTCATGCGGGCCGGACCTGGCAGCCTCCATACACAAGAGACCGATATCACGATCGACACCAGAATCCTGCACATCTGTGTCCAGCGAGGTCCTAAAGACCCGACCATTGTCATAATCAGAGTAATATTCCCTTGAACTGGCATTTAGGGGATACATTTTTGGAGTATGGAATCCCCCTTTAAGAGGTCCAGCATTGGTTCATAGGCTGACTACCTCCAATACGTGGTAGTAGAGAACTGGCTCTTTGTTCAGGGGGAGAGCTAATTTGCATATTTGTTTCCCCAGGAAGCATTGCTTGGCCTATATGTTTGCCTTCATCATCTGGCATGTCTACTCTTCTCCTTCTTTACCTCCTTAAAATGAAAGCAATAAGATGTCCAGAAGCTTCCACCAACCTATGGCAGCATAGCAAATCAGAAAATATAAATTCACTCTCCTCCAGGAAGAAAGTGATTTCTTATTAGCCAAACCAGTTATGGACTTAGACTCATTTGCATATTTATTGTCCCATGAGGCATTGCTTGAAAGTAAGGGGCCTATTTCACAGAGCGATAATCGGCTGAATCGGCCCGATGTGGAATAAAGACAATGATCAGCCGATGATCGCGTCATCGGCTGATCGTTTATTAAGGTTCAAACCTAAAATCATCGGGCACCCACCCAATCGGGCTGTTCCACGTAGCGATGCGCGGGGGGGGGGGGGGCGACCGACGATCTCACAAACACCATACATTACCTACACATGTTGCAGGGCTTCTCCTGCGCTCTTTCTTCCTCCCGTTCCCGCGCGCAGCAGCAGCTTCGGTGCGGCCTGTCTTAACTGACAGACCGCTCAGCCAATCACTGGCTGGGACCGCCAGACAGACTGCACCAAAGCTGCTCGCGGGACCAGGAGGAAGAAGCAACGCAGGAGAAGCCCTGCAACATGTGTAGGTAATGTATGGTGTTTAAACAAGGTAACGATGTCCCTGCAGCCCTCACTAAACGAGTACATTGATTGGGCCCCCATCGGCCCGTGGAATAGGACCCCAAGTCTCCATATACCAGCGAGGTCTCTTCAATGAAAAACAATTTACTTGAGTGCAGATAATAAAAATTCAGTTATAGTCGTTGGATGGCGCATAGTGATCAGTACTGTTGACCTCCTCGTAGACTGTGCTCGTGTCTTGTCTCGAGAAATTTCGCGAAAGAAAAAGTAAATTCCATTAACATTCCTTAAAGCGAGAGCCTGAGCCTCCAGGTATCTCTAGTCATCGGCAGGAATGTCTTCTCCCTCCTCCGCCGGACGATGGATTCCCGTGTCATAAAGAGATTCTTTGTACCTTTTTTTTCCCTTCCAGGTAACACCTGGGCTCACATTTCTGCGTTCAGCGAGTCTGGATAATGCCGGGACATGTCTCCCTTACCTCAAGGCTTGGAATACACCACTGTAGCTCAGTAATACGGCCAAGCTTAGGGGCTAACTTAACCCCTTCTCTTCTTGCTTGCCTAAACTTGTTAAGAAGGGGGCATGAACTTTTTACATTCCAATACATGGCAATTTATTTATTTTTTTTTGTTAAAGGGGATAACTAGTTGATTGTTGGGGGTCTGACCACTGTCACCCCCGTGGTTCTGAAAACAGAACTCCCTGTAAAAAAAAAAAAAAAAACTTTTAATTTTGGGATAGCCACCTAATCCATCCATAAGACCATGGCTGCTATTTGACACCGGGTGCTGGGAAATGCTGGATCCAGTCCTGGGAAAATTCTCCCAGTTTCCCAGGACTGGTTCCAGCTATTCCAGAAACCTGGGGTGGAGCGGAACAGAGTTGAAAGGCAGGTGGCTAATAAGCTGTTTGCTGATCAATGAAGAGCTTTGCTTCATTTAGACGGCCGATTCGCTGATCTCTACTAAGCATCGTCACCTTGAGACGTTGGCAACGCTTGGACAAAACTCATGAATGTGGGTCATCACGTAATTGACGATAGGTGCATCCTCCATGAAACAATGTACAATTTTGTCCAGTTTTAAAAATGTACAATGTGCTCCCTGTCTGGTAAACATTGATTTCTAAGACAGTGTTTTGAGTGGCAGGGGTGCTTACTTTTCCCAGTCGCCCCCTACTGCTGTAGTCAACACTGAGCCTGGGGCTCCCATTGGTCCACAGCCAGGATGCATCTCAGTATGCACAATGTGGATGTGATCATGGGGACCCCCTGTTGGGGCCCGACCTGGAAAATAAATCAGCGTCTGTTCCTGCGTGTGTCATGGGGAGGGGGCTGTGCGTCCAGATGATGCAATGCACCCGGACTCTCTGCAATCCGCACTGTGGAAAGTGTGCAGCCTCCAACATCTGGTCCCCATCCCTTCTTCCTGGCCCTGCCTGCCTGTACACAATTCTCATCCTGTCTTCTGCTAAAAAAAAAAAAAAAGTTTCCCCTCTGGATACCATATTGACTCTTTCGCCCTCCTTCCCTCTCGCACAAGAGGGTTTCCATCCACTGACAGCTAGCAGAATTTTTCCTCCAAACACCATTTCCTCCCCCCTTCGATAAGACCGTACCAGCTGCTTCCAGGGAGATATCCCCTCTTTATGATTATCCGACTTTCCCACATTCTTGCCGTTTCCAATTTTTTTTTTAGTGCCAGTGTGCCATGACTCATGGAAAACCGATCAAGTTTCAGACTCCGGGTGTTTGTCTGGATTTGTGGTTGTCTGGATTTACTTTTCGACTGTGGGTTTGACCTCTTAACGCCGTCGCTGCTGTTACTTTATTACTTTTCCTGCAGGGTTGTTGACTTTCAAAGGGTTAAAATTGACGCTAAGAAGGTGGCAGATCACCCCCTACTCCTACCCGGTTTTAAAGGGACACAAGACTTAAAGGCGTAAATTGATAACTGTAGGATATAAGGAAAGCGTATGAGTGAAATTGCGTCTGGACGTTGAAGTGATGATGGGGGGGGGGGCATGGACTATTATGATTTACTACTATTCTTTAGAGAAGACATACACATTGCCTCTTCTCAGCCTGACGTAGATCATAGCTGAGAACAGTAGATCATAGTTTAAAGGAAACCTGTCATCCCCTGTGCCGGGGTGACGGCCGCCCGACCCCCCGGGGGAGCACCATATACTTACCCCTTCCCCGAAGTCCCGTTCCTGGACTCTGTCTCGCCGCCACGATATCGTCGTCGGAAGTCGTGCACGCACTCACCAGAGATGAGTCCAACGCCCATAGAGAATGACTGGATCATGATGAAAATACTAAAAAATGTGGTGGCACATACAACTCGTTGCAAACCAGAACTGTACACCTAAACAAATAGAGACCCCCTTCATAAATGCAGAACACAAACCCTAGACTAGGCCCCAAATTCTGCCCCCTAAACAAATACAGATCCCACATCAGGCCCCTTAAACTAGTGCAGCTCTCTGTCCAGACCCCCCAAATGTATACCGATCCAAGACCAGGCCCCCTAATCTAATAATAAACCCGGACCCCAGATATCGGTCCAGGCCCCCTAGACGGATATAGACCCCAGACCAAACCCATAAACAGAACTGAACAAATACCGACTACAGACAGGTGCCAGACAAGACCCCCTAAACCAATACAGCTTCTAAACCAACCCCCCTAAACTAATATAGATCTCAGTCCAGAACCCATAAACAATTACAGACCCCAGTCCTGCCCCCCTAGATAAAGACACCAGACCAAACCCCCTAAACAAATACAGACCCCAGACCAGACACCCTAAATGAGTACATTTCAAACAAGGCCCATAAACTAATAGAGATCTTCGTCCAGACCCCCTAAACTAGTATAGTTCTCACATCCCCCTAGACAAATACACATCCCAAACCCCTAAACAAACACCCTGTGTTGACACAGGGCATACAGATTTAGCTGGTGGTCCAGGAGGTCTCCCCTTTTTATTGTTAGTCTCCTGGACGGTTCAGGACAGTCGCCCATTTGGCCTCGGCCCTATCAGTTCCTGTGAAGTATACTAACTGGATTGTACAAGCATCTGAATTGTGACATTCACTAGTTAGAAAAATAATCTTTCCACACCCCAGATGCTCATGGGAGATGCCCTAGTCCCTTGTACGTATGTGTTTGCTGAGGTTTTTCACACTGACGGGCGGCTGGTTCATGACGGGTTCACACTCCTCTCCCGTGTACTGTGCACACAATGGGCGTTTGTATTGGGACGTCCATATGGGATGTGCTCAGCTGGGGAAAGGGCCGGAGACTGCTGTTTACATTAAAGGGAGGGGGAGTCTGGTGGCATCCTGTCCTACTCTGCAAGACAGCGGACCTTCATCATCACAAGTGAAATACATACAATAAGATCGCTATATCATATGTGTTCCTGAAAAAGGAGGATGACAGTATGGCTAACACAGGATTCACTATATAATAGGCAGTGATTCCCCTAGACTTTAGTTACTACCAAAAATACAGGAACTTTTGAAATTATTCCAGGAAATCGGACCGTGTCAGCAGCTGAAAATAGCAGTTTCCGTAACGTGAGCGGACTTAAAGGGAAACGGCAAACAAACACAGCTAAATTTTGTCACTGCTGCTAGATCGGTTACACAGTTTACAGATATAGAGTGTAGTTTTATAGAGAACTATCCTTGCAAGGGTTAATCTGGGTGCATTAGTCGCGGTTTACAGCTGGAAGTCATCTTGTTTACACCAAACTGCTTGTCATTTGTTGTGGTCCTAGCGGGAGGTCCAGACTGACTCACTGGTGGTCTGTTTACAACCCCCCCCCCCTTCCTATACTGTCACCCAAACCATAAGTGCTGTTTCTTATTGTCTTTTCTCACCAGTTTGTAGGGGAATATATAGTGTTTACCCGTCATTATTGTTCTCTCAAATTTGGTGTCATCCATGTCAAAGAAATGTGGAGAAATTCTCCTGAGATTCTTGGTTCAATACCGATTTGTCGAATTTGACTTTCTGATTCAGATTTATAAGTGCCCCGATAGTGATTGCTCGCGCAAAGTGTTCAGGAGCAGGGACTCCTGTCAAAGTGGGAGTCAATGCTTTTGAGATTGAGAAATATGATTCCAAACATGAGCACTATTTCTCTTAGGTACAATCTGTCAAATTTGACTTTCTGATTTGTTTCGGTATTCGTAAGTGCCACTATAGCCTGTGATTTTCCGTGCAAAGTGTTCAGGAGCAGGGACTCCTATCAAAGCGCGAGTCACTGCTCAAGAGCAATATGATTCCAAAGATGAGCACTATTTCTTTTAGGTACAATCTGTCGATTTAGACTTTTAAATTTGTTTCGGATTTGTAAGTGCCCCTATAGCCTGTGATTTCCCATGCAAAGTGTTCAGGAGCAGGGACTCCTATTAAAGTGGAGTCCCTGCTCTTGAGATTGAGCAGTGAGAATCTAGAGATGAGAATTATTTCTCCCTAATAGATCCATCGAATTACTGTCACACTGCAGAGTCGTAAGTGCCCCAATAGCCTTGTGATTGCCCGTGCAAAGTTAGTCCTGGAGCATGGACTCTTATCGAAGACAGAGTCCCTGCTCCTGTACAGTGCATCGAGCACCCATACCAGTTTGGTGACAACCCTTAAGAGATTTGAGGGCTCACGAACATCAGATTAATTGTGATAAATGGGAATTTAGAGCAGTTGTGGTCATGCTACTTAAACGGTTGTCCTTGCTTGTCTTGTTCAGAAAAGTATTGTTAGAATAGCTACTCCGAAATCGTATGAAAGGGCTGACGACTTTTTTGTTTCTTCTCTTTACAGCACTTCTCGGAGCTCCTCGATGACACGGCCCTGTTGGATGCCCTAGGACAGCTCATCGGAGACCCATTCCTGACCGAGAAGTATGAAATGATGGAAGTGGAGAATCCAAGTTCGCCATCTCCCATGATTAAGGCAGAACATAGCTACTCCCTATGTGGCGACTCACGTCCGCAGTCACCCTTCACTCATGGATCTTCTGATGACAACTTTAGCGATGGTACAAATGACCGTTTTCTCTAAGAGATGTTTTGTTTGTAATACAACATATGCACTTTGTGTGGTCTACAGTGTCATAAGGCAGAGACTTACCTGGTGTGGGACTGGACCAGGGCTAGCCTAGAGTGGGACTGCACCTGGGCTGGAGTAGGATTGGACTGGACCGGGTCTGGCCTGGAGTGGGACTGGACAAGGACTGTTCTGGAGTGGGACTGGACTAAGGCTGGCCTGGAGTGGGACTGCACCAGGGCTAGCCTTGAATGGGACTGGACCGGGGTTGGCCTGGAAGGGGACTGGAGCAGGGCTGGTCCTGATTGGGACTGGATCAGGGCTGGCCCGCAGTTGGACTGGAACGGGGCAGACCCGGAGTGGAAAAGGGCCAGAGCGGGACTGGGCTGGGGCTAACCTGAAGTGGAACTCAACCGGGGCTGACCTGGAGCAGGACTGTGCCGGGGCTGGCCTAAAATGGGACTGGGCTTGGGCTGAAGTGGAACTCAGACTAAAGAGGGGCTGACCTGAAGAGGCGCTGGGCAGCATTCACTATAATACCACAGTAAATATTAGTCTTGCCTCACTTGGTTCCCATTCCTTGGAAGCGAGAGTACAATAAATGTCATCTTCCCTGATGATCGCAGTGAAATGGAAAAAGTCAGGTATTATTTACCTGAGCTAGAGGCATTAAGGTTGTCAGGCAGGGACAGGGTGGAATTTACAGGTGTAACTTGTCTTTTATTGTTTGGTTAACCTGACACTTTCATTGCGGAACAAAGCAAGCGAGAGAGTGACACTACCGCCAGTGTGTGTGTGTATAGCGTTACTCATCCTACCCCTTTCATACACAGCGTGAGCGTTCAAGGTCCAGGCAAGGGTTAAAGTCTCAGTACAGAAGATACCCGGAAGCCATAAGGTGTTGACGTCAGGCTTGACAGGACA
The DNA here is from genome assembly GCF_027789765.1 of Dendropsophus ebraccatus. NCBI lineage: Eukaryota > Metazoa > Chordata > Amphibia > Anura > Hylidae > Dendropsophus > Dendropsophus ebraccatus. The sequence continues at coordinate 11,779,154 of NC_091454.1, read as the reverse complement.
AATATCTGATTCCTTCCTTGCTGGATAGCTGACAGGTCCCCGATGCTTTGTCCTTTAGCAGTAGAAGCCTGTGAGAGTATGTGGGTCAGCCAGCAATATGTCACTTTCCAGTGTTTCACAATATTTCACAATATACAATAAACACTACATGATCTGTATAAACTGCGTATCCTCATATCCAGGGTCAGGATATATATAGGACCTGTCACCTATACCACCTATACATTTCTCTGAACATTGCTGACTCCTGAGATCTGCTGTGTCCTGTAGACGGTCAATGAAACAGTGGTCGAGCATGCTCAGTGCTGCTTCAGTACAAGAAGACCTTCTTGTAATCGGTGGAAGTCCCAGTGGTCGGACCCTTACTAGTCAGCTAGTTATCCCTATGTTGATAGGAGATAATCTTTTAATCTTGGGATAACCCCTTTTAATAGTCATACGGGTGACAACCACTTACGACTCCTGTTACAGTGCCGATAGTAGTTGTCACTCAGCCTCCCATAGAGATATATAAACTTGCACTGTTGTGGCATGAGTTCTCCTGTCCAATTCTAATCCAAAACCATTCCCTCCGCAGGGGATCTCACCGGTGAGGACTGGTGCCTCGGAGGGCAGCTCACTCCTACTAAAATCAAGATGGAAGTCCCTGTCGAAGAGAGTCCAGGCTTGGCTCCTTCTGTTACCCTCATCACCAACGCAGTGACAGCACCTCTTGAAGTAGAGGCACTGCCCCAGCTGCCGGAGCCGGACCAGGTATGTGCCGGTCATATCCATGGAGGCCTTTTACGTTGTACTCAACAGCTGCCAGCCATTCTATGGTCACAGAGATAAGTGGCCCAACTTCTCTCCGGGAGGGCACCATCACTAGCGACCTAAATCATCTACTTTGGTCTATCCAAGTCCTAATATCTGTCCTTTTATATCATTGCAGCAGAAGCCTATGAGCCCAAAGTCCCTGCCAGAGATAAAGCTGGAGCCTCACGAGGTGGATCAGTTCCTGAACCTGTGTCCCAAAGAAGGTGCGATCCTCTCCACGTCCCCGAACAAATGTAGCACGAATCATCCTCACTATACTGACCTTTTCCTCCTTTCCTGCAGCCGCCTCATCCGATAACCTACAACTACCCCCGACTCCCCCCAGCAGCCACGGGAGCGACTCTGAAGGAGGCCAAAGCCCCAGCCGATCCCTCCCACCCTCCAGCCCCACTCAGTCTGGAAACAAAAGTGCGGCTCGAAGCCCATCTGCTCTCTCCAATTCTCCTCTCCTGACTGCTCCCCATGTAAGTCCTTAGTGATGTAGCAGAGCTGAGCTTGAAATCGGTTATTTCATGATAAAGCATATACCGTATATTATGCTGGTAAGCATGGTGTGACGCTGGGTCCAAAGTCACCTCTGCAGACGTGCTAGTAACAAGATAGATAACACCAGGATCAATGTCCTGCTATAGTGTTATATATGATGATTTACTGACGCGATGGACTTCAGCATTTGTTATATCAATCCCCACATTTTAACATAATTTTGTGTTGTCTTCATGTAATATATACACTTTGTCATTGGCGTTTTACTGTTTTTAGAGCTCCAAATCCTCTCCTTCATACAGCTATAGAGTTAGATCAGAGAATTCTACCTGCCTACAGCCACCACTAGGGGAAAATGAAGCTGTTTCAATCTGTCTACAGAGTGCTCCCCCTAGTGGTGTCTGCAGACAGTCAGAATGTGGTCATATATCTCTGTCTGTGCAGAATTTTGGAGCTTTGTTTTAGTAAATGGAGCTCTGACTGACGTATTTTATAGGACAGAGCGCGTTAAGTGTACTCCTTAAGAGAGTGCCAAAAAGCACATGGAGACTTAAAGGGGTTGTCCAGAGAAAATCTTTTTCTTTCAAATCATCTGGATTCAGAAAGTTATATAGCTTTGTAATTTGCTTCTATTTAAAAAATCTCAAGTCTTCCCATACTTATCAGCTGCTGTATGTCCTGCAGGAAATGTTTGATGTCCAGTCTGACAGAGTGCTCTCTGCTGCCATCTCCGTCGAGACAGGAACTTTCTGGAGAAGCAAAGGCTTTCAATGGGAATCCCCATAGAAAACCTCTCCTGCTCTGGACAGTCCCCGTCTCGGCCAGAGATGTCAGCAGAGAGTACTGTGTCAGACTGAAAATAAAACAACATTTCCTGCAGGACATACAGCATCTGATAAGTATGGGAAGACTTAAGATTTTTATCTTATGTAACTTTCTGACACAAGTTTATTTGAAAGAAGAAGAGTTTCTCTGGACAACTCCTTTAAAGGGGTTGCTTTCTTAGAAACCAAGCCACTCTTTTCCTCAGTTTGTGTGTGGGATTACAGTTTAGCTCCATTGGAGTGAATGGAACAGAAGTGTAATACCACATACAACCTGAGAGCATGTGTAGCGCTGTTTGTGATAGGAAACAGCCATGTATTTCTAATCCTGGATAGCACCTTTTAAGGCAATTCATGTTCCACTTGGAAATTTAAAGTGAAAATGATAGGCCGAAGTTCCAGAAGGAAAAGAGCTTACTCTCTGGCTCCACCTAATGGAGGTAGCATGCCTGTGACAGCTACCGGGCCTATATTTTCCCATGTTATGTTATAAATCCTATATCCATGACTTCACATCTGGAGAAGCTAACCCTAATTGAAATAAAGGGGTTTACCAGTAGAGATGAACGAACTTGCCGAAAGAACACACAACGTGAGGACAGGGGTGACGCTCTTTTTGGAAGAAAGTAGCCGTGCTATTTCTTATCCTTATACATGTCTTGTAAAAATTTCCCATAGACTTTTCAGTATTAAGCATACAGTGCCACCTACAGGTAACACTTAGACATTGCTTTTTTATTTGGTGTTTAAATAAAGTTTTATTTTCAGAAGCTGCAGGGCACTGGACCCCTCATCCTCACGGAGGAAGAAAAGAGGACTCTAGTGGCTGAAGGATACCCCATCCCCACTAAACTGCCCCTGACTAAGGCTGAAGAGAAGGCACTGAAGAAAATCCGCAGGAAGATAAAGAACAAGGTACAGGACAGTCACTTAGTTATCATTTTTTGCCCTTGTAAAAAAAAAATCACTGCTCATCGGCTGCACATCTCCCTAAGCGACAAGTTATGGCAGCAAAGGAGCACACAAATCTAGCGATCGTTTGTGCTGCCCTCGTAGTAGGCTTTATAAGCGAGTACCGATCTACAGTCGATGCTCTTTTACAGACCCCCTAATAGGGATGCAAAAATTACTTGAAAAACTGCACCGTAAACCCCGCCCACAAATACAAGACACGACCCCATGAACATTGCCAGCCGATACTGTGCCAGTTTTTGTAATCCATTCATACGTCGTGTCCTTTCAGATCTCGGCCCAGGAAAGTCGCAGAAAAAAGAAGGAATATATGGACAGCCTGGAGAAAAGGTAACTACATGTGGTCAGCCATGTTTTTTCTCCATATCTTACATATGTCATAAAAAGTCCCCTCCCCTGACATTGACTTTCTTCCGATAGGGTCGAAAACTGCTCCTCTGAAAACAGCGACCTACGCAAGAAGGTGGAGGTCTTAGAAACCACTAACAGGTGAGACCATTGCTCCCACGTGTATAAGCTGATTTTATTGTCGTTGTAGGGGGTTCCCCTTTAGCCTTGCCCTTCCCAACATTTGAGGTGTATATAGTAAGGATTTGCTGATTTCACCTTGTATTTTATTCCTCAGGACCCTCTTACAACAGCTACAGCGTCTACAGGCAATGGTGGCCGGCAAGGTATCCCACTCATATAAAGCCGCCAGCACCCAGACAAGTACCTGTCTCATGGTGAGTGAGTTTGTGTTACTTTTTTTTATTCCCATAATTTGCTTTGTTTGCCATATAATGCACATTCACCACCACCGTTCCTGCTGTGTCATCTGTGTCATCCCAGCTCTGCTGCATCCATACATTTCATTACTGTATGGAGCCATGTGACCTCTAATCAGCTACCATATTGATTTTCAGATTTCAAAATTCATACTTTTCATCTACAGGTACTACAGGTCTATATGGTCACATAATAACCTGATGGGCACAACCATAATGTTCACACGCAGCTTATGGGCTTGGAACAACGGGTGTAAAGTGTCTATGGGGACCACAGTTTAAATACTTTAAATTGTCTAGCAGCCTGTCATCACCCTGAATCACCTACAGATAGCTGAGGTTATTTGTATTGTTGCTGCTTTTCCTCACCTGACTGTGGTTTCCATTACATTGTTTATCTGGACCATTCTAAATATAATGTAACTGGATCCGTCATAGCCGCGGGGCTTCGCAGTGCTCTAGCTTGATAGCTCATCTCATTGTTACAAATCCCTGAGCTACTGATATGTGTAGACAATAGGTTTTGACTTGTAGAAAAAAAAATTCAGCCTATAGGGGGCATTATTATTCTGCTAAAAAAATTCAGCCTATAGGGGGCATTATTAATCTGCTAAAAGAGCTACCGAACTGGGATTTGAGTAAATCCCAATGCAGCAAGTGCCATCTAGTGGTGGCTTCAGGCGAAGGAATTTTAGATAACTAAATCCAATGTTTTTTCTCCCTGCACTGTGGATGTTTACTCAACAAAGGGCATATATAAAACTATTGTTTTGGTGTTACTGGTTTGGTGAAAATGTTTTTGCAATTTTTTTTAAATCAAATCTCATAGTATCAGTAAACAGAAACCTATTAGTAAGCAGAAACCTAGGCGATTCCTAAGATCCCTTAAATTTTTTCTCCCTGCATGGTGGATGTTTACTCAACAAAGGGCATAAATAAAACTATTGGTTTGGTGTTACTAGTTTGGTGAAAATTTTTAGCAATTTTTTTTTAAAATCAGATCTCATAGTATTAGTAAACAATGCAGAAACCTAGGTGATTCCTAAGATCCCTTTATTTTTTTCTCCCTGCATGGTGGATGTTTATAATTTTGTGCTTGTTATTATTTTTATGTCTATAATTTCGAGAATTAAACCAAAATGTATTAACTGTAAATGACCATTTCCTTAACCAATTCTATTGTTTTGTACCCTTGCAGGTGGTCGTCTTGTGCTTCGCAGTCATTTTTGGCAGTTTCACACAGACCTTTGACCCCTACCCATCAGCCACCAAGACGTTACCAGAACCAAGTGTGCATTCGGTGCAGGAGTCGTATGCGGCATCGATAGGTGAGTGCCGTCAGATGTTTATGGCCTGTATTGAAGCCTCCACTCACTTCTGCTGCAGTCAGTGACCATGAAGGGTTTCTCTTCTAGTGAGGTCTAGAAACATCCTCTCTTTCGAGGAGCATCATAGCTGGGAAGAGTTATATAGCTCTGCAGTCACAGTGGATTCTTCTGATTCCTGGGAGAGAAGCAAAGAAGTCATCGCTCAGCATCATACGGCCGCTATGGAGGAGCTCAGCCGGACGCAGGAGATGGCGCACACACTGTCTAATGACAGCAGCTGGGAGCCAGACGTACGGCACAGGTGAGGGCTGAAGAGTGGGTTACTGGTGGAAACTGGGGAACAAAGATGATGAAAGGACCAGTACCAGAGAGAGAAGAGGTCCATGGGGTCCAAAATGAAGAGGACTAGAGGGAAGCACTATGTCAGAGAGAAGGTGTCCATAGTGCCAGTATATATGAGGGGTTCAGAGGGTTCAGTATGCAGAAATGAGGGGTGCAGTGGAGTGAAGGGGTCAATGGGCTCAATATATAGCATAATAGAATGGGGCACAACATAAAGTGGAATAGAGAGGAGCAGAACAGCAGAGAGAAGGGGTCCAGGGGTGCAATATGTAGTGGCATAGAGGAGAGCACTACAGCAAAGAGAAGTTGTCCATAGTGCCAGTATAGATGAGGGGTTCAGTATATAGCAGAAATGAGGGGTGCAGTGAACCCCATTCATTGTAGACTGTTGGGGTGCAGTATAAACATGGAGGGGACTGACTTACCCTTCTTTATGCATTGACGACTCTATAATTTTTCAGGTTCCATTCGGATTTTGGACAAAATGAAATGACGAAAATAATAGAACTGGACACGAGAGTAAACGCGACGTCCTAATATCCGTTCCCCTCCTCCTTCTCTTCCTTCAGCTCCTACCCCCTACGCCCTGACGCAGCCACCCCTCAGGTCCCCACACTGAGCCGCCCCCTTCGGACTTTTACGCCTCTCGTCAGGTGGAGGAGGCTGGGACTCTAGATTGACACTGGCGGATGATAGACCCTAAGGAACACCCCAACGTCCCGCGTGTCAGAAGGTGGCAGGATGACCATGATTCGTAGCGCTGAGATGGGAAGGAAACCATTGCCGCAGTCCGTCACCAGAGACTAAATAAGATCGGACCTTTTTATTTATATAATTAAATTCTTAACCCTTTCAGTCCAAGCTATTACACGATCGACCTGCGGTGAAAATGGAGAGGAATACATTCCAACCCACCCAAAATGTTGAGTTCTAAGCACTGCAAGTAGGATTTGGAAGAAGTGTTCGAAGACCCTAATCCTGATCCGTTACCCATTCTGCCCTGAATCATTCAGTGCCTTATATACCTGGATTACATTCAGATCTCTTTGCCTATAACCCCCATCATCGTCCTCTTTACTGCCCTGTATGTACTGATATCTCACACAGGATTGTATCTCTCTATGGTCCATTTTGTTGCTTTATAATTCACCCAGTACTTGCCCCAAAGTTGTGCCTCCTGCTGTTGTAAATAGTATTTATTAGTTATGTGCTACTTTTCTTCATTGACGACCCAAAAGAGGGTATTGACCCTCTTCCACCCAATGATTATTATTATTACCCCCCTGCCCACATACATTCGGTAAGAGGCCAGAGCTTGACATTGCAGGGAGCAATCCTGATCCCATATAGTTCCCATGCTTCTTTGCAAACCTGAGACGATTCACCCAGAGCACATGGTTGATGTATTACAAACAATAAAGATATCAGGCCCTTCTCTTGGATATTCTACCTCGCTGCTGTATTTGACATGCAGCTACAGTATCCAATGGAAGAACTATAGTTTACTATAATGTTATGTCCAGGAGGGGCTGTAGTGGAGGAACCCTTTAAGCTAGGTTCTTATTGATCTGTCGTCTACCTATGATCTGTTTTTGGCTTCTTTAACGCCCTGTCTTGGTACATAAGATGGAGTAAGCATCTAAGACTGGAGGGGGAGATACATTTCTGTTCTTTGTTTTTGTTTTATGCTTGTTTTTTTTTGGTATAATAATTTTTTATAAAAGTGAAAAACTCAATAAAAAGTAGCAGCATATAAATGGTGTATTAATATATTGTTTATAAGACAAATTTATAAAATCTTTACCTGTTGCAGACCACCGGCTGGAACACATGTGAAAATGCAAAGATGTCTTATTAGCCGTTGGAAGGGAGACCCATAGAGAGGGGAAAAAAGTGATTTCCATGAGTCTTCTTCTAATTAAAGGGTCTTCTGGACAGAACTCACTTGGCTTCATACCCGTGGCAGCCCACCCACCTGTCGTGAGTTGCGTCTTTCAATGTTGAACTAGGTAGAGCATGTAGCAACACATCACTGGACTGACCTTTTAAGCATGTTGCCCTTGTTTTGTTGGGGAATAGTGTTCCCGAGGAGCACAGCAATAGCAAATGTGCAGTGGGCTCAAAGGACAACTATGACGAATTACAGACCCTACCTTAAGATCCTCATACACTTAGAATTTCTTGTCAGACAAATCTATCATTTGCAGCAGGTTCTGCCATCAGTATAAACTATATGGGGCTATCCCGACTCTCCCCAACAGATGATGTTGATGGACATAAGGACAAGGCGTGATATAAAATCACTGACTCCATTGTTCTTTGGAAGATAAGCTGCCACCAGAGCTGTGGCTTACCCCTCATCTCCCCATAGAGAACAGATGATCCTGTGTATCGGGAGGACAGTAGAGGGTGATTGACTGATTGGCGGGCAGTTATTGAAGGTGTATGGGCACCTAATCTACCAGTAGGGAACTGTGCCTTAGTACAATGTAAATAAATGAAAGCTGCCACTTCCCCGGGCCAAAGTGCGTGCAAATTAGGGGCCTGCCACCCCAGCAACAATGTCCAATGTAAACACACACACGAATGCAATTGCGTTTTTTCTTTCTTTATATGCAAATTTTCACATCTTACATGCAGTAAACATTTCACCCTTGGTGCAAAAATCGCTTGTAAACGGGGAAGAAATAAATAAAGTCCACGGCTCACATGGAGCTCTTACAGTCCTCTCGGAACAAGGTCTTGACGTCCGCGTTCACATGCTGCGACGTATCGAGTGTATTCTGACAATTCCTACATGGAAAGGTCCCCTGCTTCGCCGTCCGCAGGAACATCTGTCTAGATGCCCTGTGTTTTTTCATGTCAGCACGAACTAGATGATTGGCCAATATCTTACCCCTTCTGTACACAAACCTAGGAGGTTTTTCAAAGATCCGGACATATTTGGTATCTCGTTTCATCATTTTCCAATGGCGACGGATCACGTTCTCGACCATCCTGGAATGGGCATCATAAGTAGAGATAAACATAGGACAGTCATCGTTCTTCTTTTTCTTACTACCCTGGAATAACTCTTTTCTCTCTATTCTCCCCTTCACGAAGTGAAGTAAACTCTTTTTGTGCATGGTCACATATAGAAATGTGTTTGCTGAAATTGCAAGACTAACTGAGAATGTTGCCGAAACTTGGGTCCTCTCGGATAATGAGAAAAATCAGATTTTAGGTGAAGCAGAAGCAACTGGTTTAACTCTAGAGAACATATGGTCCACAACTCAGGTGGATTATGCAAAAAAGACTGTTTAAACTAAAGAAAAGAGAAACCAGCTTAACATTACATGCTTCGACACTTACAGAATATATTAAGGCACAACGCATCCCAAGAGGTCTTAGAAGTTCGACCTTACCTGTACTTCTGCCGGATGATCTTGAGTACAAGAAAAAATGGTTTGCGCTATGTAATAAACATTCTATTGATCTGATGGTGTTATCTGTTAAACATCTACAACTTGCGATTAAAGAAATACAAGGTGAAATCCAAAAAACGCAAGAGGAATATGAAGGAAACGCCACAGTGGAAATAGTGACTAAGACCAGTGAAGAGTTAAAGAGTAACGTGAAGAAACTACGTACACAGATCTTGCAGACCAAGCTTGTGAAATTTGAGAGAGATACACGTGCTTACCAGCTGGAGAGAGTTTACACGTGGGCCGAACAACGCAGAGACCAGCAAAGAAGACAACCTGAATCATATGGCGCACTATCGTCTGATAATTGCTCAGTAGAAGGTGATCAAGGCCGCCCAGCCCGTACTAACCAGAAAACCTATGCAAAAAAGAGATCTGGTAAAAAGGTTTTTTTAGGAACAACCAGCCAAAGGGCAACCAGCCAGGAGGACACAGACTCGTCAGGGACGGCACCACCGGCAGGAGCGAAGCCAAAAATAAAGAGACCTCCAAAGAAGGTGAGCCGTTGATTAACATTTCATCTAAATCATTGACTATTGAACAAACTACATTAATCAATAAAGGGTTAGGATTTGTTCCAACCCGGGACATTCAGAACTTTGATTTTTTGGTGGATATCTACAGATTCTGTCGTGGTGTCAGATTAAAAATGCAGTTTTATGATGTAAAACGTGGTAACAAAAGAGAGTCTGAATTACCCTTGGCATTACGCACCAGAAGTAAATATGATCCAGATGTACAGTGCCCACTATTTGAGAGCTTTCAGCAGGTTGTTACCGCTGAGGTTCTCGAAAGATGGGACGAGTGCAATAGCTTTAAAAATAAGGAATTTGACGGCTGGTGAGAACAGGGCCATAAAGGAACTAAAAGATGACGAAGGGTTAATTATAAAAAAAGCGGACAAGGGAGGAGGTATAGTGGTGATGGATAGAGAACAATACATAGAAGAGGCTATGCTTCAACTCAGTGATGGCAAGGTGTATGAGCGTTTAAAGAGCGATCCCACTCTAGTCTATAAGAAAGAACTTGATGCTATCATTGAGGAAGCATATATCGAAGGTATCATCGACGCTGAGATTAAAAGTGCTCTCATTAGTAACTATCCTAGAGTACCACTACTATACCTCCTCCCCAAAGTCCATAAGGATTTGAAAAAGGCCCCCGGTCGCAGGAGTGAATTCAATAGCTTGTACACTAACATTTCCTACCATGATGCTGCTGATGCTATATGTGATGTTCTTTCCATGAATGTCTCATTGGATAATCGTAAAATAGCCTTTCTAATGGAACTTTTAGAGTTCATTTTATTAAAGAACTATTTCCGCTTTGGTGACGATTATTTACAGCTGCAGGGGACTTCGATGGGGTCCCCTGCAGCACCAAGTGTCGCCAATATCTTTATGTCGCAGTTTGAGCAAAAGTACGTATGGACTCACGAACTCAGCTCCCATGTGAGGCTTTGGACAAGGTATGTGGATGATGTTTGCCTGCTTTGGTCAGGTGATAAGGACTCTCTTGTGTTCTTTGTCACATACCTTAACCAATGCCATCCACTTATAGAATTCTCCCTTGAGTGTGATCTTGAATGCATCCACTATTTGGATGTTGAAGTCAGAAAAGGGTCAAGAGGTGATGTAGTGACTACACTTTATTCCAAACCCACTGATATAAACAATGCGCTGATACGTAGTAGCGCACATGCCCCACAGACCTTCAATGGTATCCCCTGTGGGCAGTTTATTAGGGCCCGCCGCATATGTAGCAGTGATGAAGAATATTGTATTCATAAAAAAAAACTCATTGCTAGATATGCGGAAATAGGCTATGACTTTAGGGAACTGTGCCTTTGCATAAAAGGTCCTGAGTCAATGAAAACCCCCAAACAGGCCATATGTCGGAAGAGGAGACCAGAGCTGCTCATTGTCAGCTTACCTGATCCAAAGTCAGTAAGTACCCTTTCCAGTAAGCTACCTACCCTGTTCCCAGGGCCGATTCTGGGGTTTCTGCCGCCTGAGGCAAACCTCAGGCGGCCGCCTCGAGTGATGGCCGGCATCCCCCCCGCAACCCCTCCCCGCCCCCCCCCCCCCCCCCCGCAGCCAGCCGCTCACCTGTCCCACGCCGCAGCCGGCCCGCACTCTCAGCTGTCTCCACATCCCGTCAGGTCCCGCGATGTCACCCTGCAGCTGTCACGGACCTCCAGGCTGTGGTGAGTGAGTGGGGTGATCGGGTCACGCAGGGCAGCCCTGCGCGACCCGATCACCCCAGCGCGTCCCCCACCAACCCCGGGCACTCACCACAGCCTGGAGGTCCGTGACAGCTGCAGGGTGACATCGCGGGACCTGACGGGATGTGGAGAGCGCAGGCGACGGGACAGGTGAGCGGCCGCTGTCATTTTTGTTAAGTGATACTTAACAAAAATGACAGCAGGGGGGACATAATGCTGCCCCCTGCCGGACCGCAAAATCTGCCGCCTGAGGCGGAAGGCTCATTCCGCCTCATGGCAGAAGCGGGCCTGCCTGTTCCACACCCTCCTAGAAACCGAATGCAGCACTAAGGGTCCTACGAGATGTAGTGATTTTTTGTTTTCTTTGATTAACGATTGCTTTTGCGAATGACCTAAAATCATTTACCATAATACACGGAACTATAGTCTTTAGTTATGATCACTATTACGATCGTTCGTATACTCTAGTATATAACAAACAATGTGTACATACACCGAAAAATTATTTTATAGTCACTTTAAAAGATGCGAGCTACGACACAGGAACAAATTTTCTTTAGTGGTTTGATCGTTGCCTGCACACGGATGGAAAGATTATCGCTTAAATTTAAACAATATGACTAATTCCACACTATAATCTTTCTGAGTAATAGGGCCCTTAATGTACTGCGGTCTGGAACAGAGCGATGATGGGCCTCCAAAAGAAGCCAAGATGTAAGATTCACAAAAAGCACTATTGGACATCAGTTCTTCACTAGAGGTGAGCGAACCAGCCGGATTTCTGGTTCGTATGAATCAGAAATCTCGGCGGCTGACTCCCACTGTCTGCCCGCTACGTGCAGCGGGTGGATACATCGTAAGGAACGCCTGGAAAACTGGGATACAGCCACTGGCATTGGCTGTATCCTAGTTTTCTAGGCGTTCCTTACGATGTATTCACCCGCGGCAAGGAGCGAGCAGACAGCGGGAGTCAGCCGCCGATCGGCTGGTTCGCTCATCCCTATTCTTCACATGAGATACATTTTTACTTTCTGATAAGACAATCAGTGCTGACCAGCTCATTGACTTCAGCATAGTACCAGAAAAGAAAGAGGAAAACTAAAGCATCCATAAAAGTCCTATAAAACATATTGAGCCATCTTGTACGAGCACGGTCATTGACCAGCAACCTGGCTTCCTCTTCCTGGATCTTCACTTTCAAAACATCAAGAAATGGGTCTACTTCTGGTGTAAGAAAGCTTATACTCTATCGCAATCCTTCCTCCACAATAAGTGCAAGGTGAAGGACCTTTTGACCCTAGGAACACTCATTTGCCTGATGATCGCCCTATGTAAAATGGCTCTAAGGACCACACAAATATTCCACTGATAGGACATAAAACCATGCCTGCTGCATAAATGCTCCTTAAATAAGCACTGATCTACCATATGGTTTTCAGAGACAGGTTGGCCTATCTAAAAGAACTCTTAGACTGGGACCATAGATATGAATTAGGTGAAATTCTTGTAAATTTATAAGGACATCAAAAACAAGACACTTCCCTATTTGTAAACCAACCCGTGAGCATTCTACCACAACCACCATGCTATATGGCTTGGCTGCAATAGAAGAGCACATGCCTCCGCTCCCTCTTGTTTTTACATATGGCAGCAAATCTTTTAACCTGGTCTACTGCAAAGTTAAAATTTCAGTTTTAACATGACTAAGAAGGTCACAAATCTAGCCATGCAATGAATAGAAAGCATTCCATAGTGCAGAGGGATGTTAGAGCTAAAATAACACGATCTTACCCTCCATCAATATATGGCGTACCATCTTAGGTCGTGCAGGACAGGCACAACACTGCGGTGTACTAGCATCAAGAGAGGAATGTATCCAAATCTAGCCATATCTGACATAATGTTGGAGACGTTAATGAGTCAACTGTGAGGATGCTGCCATCATGTGACTGAGGTGGCTTTCTAATTCCCACCCTGCACATCAGAGAAGCTTATTACCCTCTTTAGGGATACTGAAGAGTCTATAAGGCCTATCAATTTTACTGTCTTTGTCTCCAGACTCTAGACCATACCTACCCCCTGAGGACTTGGCTCTCCCAAGAGAAGAGGACTCCGTACCTCCTGAAGGCCCCAACCCCCACCTTTAGAACCTTGCCCATAGTATCCCCTTTCTAAAAAGAGAAGATGTTATAAAGCACTTGTAACCAATTGGAAAGTAAGACCAAAGGGGAAGTAAGTTTTACTTTGTTTCGACACCTGTACCAGGATAGGAAAATTTCTCAATTGTCACCTTTTTCTTTTTTGTACGCACTGTCTTTGTTCCTCCAATCATCTTCTACCATCTTCATCCCTGCTATCCCAATAAGGGGACTAAGGGTGGTATTACAGGGGCCGATGGGGGCCCGATAATACCTGTAAACGAGCGCCGATCTGCTAGATCGTCGCTCGTTTACTGAGCCTATTACACAGCCCGATAATCGTTTAACAAGATCTGCAAGGACATTGTCACCGATGTCCTTGCAGCCCTTGCTAAACTGGCATACATTACCCATCCACGTTCCAGGGCTGCTCCTGCCATCCGCTTCTCCCCGGGTCCCGCACGCGCTCTAGCTTTACAGCGGCCTGTCAGCTGATAGGCCGCTCAGCCAATCAAAGGCCGGGACCGCCGCTGACAGCTGACAGGCCGCTGTGAAGCTAGAGCGCGCGCGGGACCCGGGGAGAAGCGGACGGCAGGAGCAGCCCTGGAACATGGATTGGTAATGTATATCGTTAGTCGCCGCCCGTGCACCACTATTACACGCAGCGGTGCGCGGTCAGCGCTCGAAAAAAATAGGTTCTAACCTATATCAACGATCAGCCGATGATCGTTGTCACCGGTTGATTGTTGCATTAATTACACGGAGCGATAATCGGCCGAATCGGGCCAATTCGGCCGATTATCGTTCCGTGTAATAGTACCCCAAGACGAGATACCTTTCTCATTCTGGACCCTCCTGACCTCCTCATCCAGTTTGTCATCCCTTAAGGCCCTATTCCACCAACAGATCTGACGACAGATTATCTGCCAAAAATTTGAAGCCAAACCCAGGAGAAATCCAGTCTTTCCTTTATGACCTGTTCTCTGTTTATAGTCTGTTCCTGGGTTTGGCTTCAAATCTTTGGCAGATAATCTGTCGTCAGATCTGTTGGTGGAATAGGGCCATAAAGGGCTCGCCTGCAAGTTTAGCCTTTGGGACAGGATCAGAGATTATCCCAGTAACCCAAGATTGTCTCAATCCCTCAGTCTTTTTGGTACTCATCAAGACCCCTCACTTGGACAATTGTCATTTTCTTGCCTTACCCTCAGAAGTGGAACAGTTCCTCACAATTGCTATTCTTCTCCCCAGTTACCAAACACGCAACAACTGTTCTGTACAAAACATGTAGTGAGATGGGCTTATATCTGCACAGAAGGCAAATTTCTGCACCTTGTAGTTTACACTTAAGTGTGTGAGGTTACCACATCTGCGCTAGAGCTTATTCACTCACCAGTAATCACAACCCAGTTTTTTGTTTATGACCACAATGTAGGCCATGGCTATGACAAGTGTTCATTAAAAGGTTAATAATTGTTCTTGTGCAGTTCAGCCCTACAATCCACCCACTGGCTTCTAAAATTCTTTTCTCTCTTCCTGTTTCAGCCATGGCGTTTGCTGCTGTGAGAGGTGACCTGGACTGTTCCATCTGTCTGATCACTTATACGGATCCTGTAATGCTGAGATGTGGCCACAACTTCTGCCGGCTCTGTATTGGTCGTGTGCTGGATACACAGGACGGGGCTGGAGTTTATTCCTGTCCTGAATGCAGAGAAGAGTATCAGGAGCGGCCTGCACTGATGAGGGACATCGCTCTGCGGAATCTAATGGAGAATATACTGCTGACTCCTCCAACACCGACAGAAACCGGGATCTGCTGCACTTACTGTGTGGACTCTGCTGTACCTGCTGTGAGATCCTGTCTGCACTGTGAGGCTTCTCTGTGTGATAAACACCTGAGAGCTCACAGCAAGTCACCAGAACACGTCTTATCTGAGCCCGGCACTTCCCTGGAGAAGAGGAAATGTTCTGTCCATAAGAAGATGCTGGAATATTACTGCCCTGAGGACGCTGCTTGTATCTGTGTTTATTGTGCTGCAGGAGAACACCGGGGACACCGGGTGGAAATGCTGCATGAGGCCTTTAGGAATAATAAGAAGAAACTGAGAAATGTTCTCCAGAAACTGATGACAAAGAGAGAGAAGACTGAGGAAAGAGTCCAGAGGGTAGAGGAGCGTTGGAGAAAAGCTCAAGAAAAAGCAGCTCGAGAAGCCGAGAGAGTCACTGCCCTGTTTACAGACATCAGGAGACAACTGGACGACCTGGAGAAGAGGGTCCTGAGCGAGATCTCCAGGCAGGAAGAGAGGGAGTCACTGTCACTGTCTGCTCTGATCCATCAGCTTGAATTAAAGAAGGACGAGCTGTCCAGGAAGATGAGACACATTGAGGAGCTGTGTAAGATGGCGGATCCACTGACTGTCTTACAGGAACCAGACACAGGTGACTTGTGTGATCCTGAGGAGGGGGGAGGTGATGAGGACACAGGGGGACATGATAGACAGCTCCATGATGTAGATGATCTGGATGTGGCTGTGATCTCAGACACATTCCGCACATTATGTGACATAATATCAGGTATAAGGAGCGGAATCTATGAGGAGGATCCTACAGCCATATTACTGGATGTAAACACAGCTGCTAATAATCTCCTTATATCAGATGACCTGAAAACTGCAACCTGGATAAACAAGAACCAGAATCGCCCAGAAACATCTGAAAGATTCCAATACTATCAGGTGATGAGCAGCAGGAGATTCTCCTCAGGGCGACATTACTGGGATGTGGAGATCAGTAGTACAAGATATTGGAGGGTGGGGATGTGTTATTCCAGTATAGACAGGAGGGGAGGTCAGTCATATATTGGATATAATAACAAGTCCTGGAGTTTGAGGAGATATAATAGTAAGTATTCAGTGATGCATGACAATAAGGAGGTCCTGTTACCTGACAGCATCTTCAGTGATAGAGTCCGAATATGTCTGGATTATAAGGCCGGGCAGCTGTCCTTTTATGAGCTGTGTGACCCCATCAGACACTTACACACCTTCACCGCCACCTTCACCGAGCCCCTTCATGCTGCAGTAAGTGTAAATGAAGGACACATAAGTATAAAGTGGGAGTGAAAAAACACATGGCCCTCAAGTTCAACCAAAGAAGGAGAGATGTTTAGGTAACATTAGTACAGGAATCCTATACTTTTAAGCGTTAATGTTATTTTGCCTTTTGCTATAAAGATATTGAGAGGGGCCAATTAGGAGAAACCATGGTAACCTAAGAAACTGGTGACGGAAACTTAAGATTTTGATTGGTGTATCATTCAACCAATGGGTGAATGAAAAGGTGGGGCTATGTGGGATGAAATGCAGCCATCTGTAGGACTAGATCACAAGGGTGGATGATCCGCTGTACAGGTACCTGGTGATCACTCTCTGGGTGTAGCTGTATACTACAGATGATATACACTGGGCATGCTGCCAATGTGTAATCTCTGGGGGAGATTTATCAAGCATGGTGTAAAGTGAAATTGGCTCAGTTGCCCCTAGCAACCAATCAGATTCCACCTTTCATTTTCTAAAGAGTCTGTGAGAAATGAAAGATGGAATCTGATTGGTTGCTAGGGGCAACTAAACCAGTTTCACTTTACACCATGTTTGATAAATCTCCCCCTATGTGTCTATTTATAGATAACTCACCAATGTGTCATGGCCATTATTCTCAGTAACATCACAGAACTTTTTTTCCCCTAAAATTAACCTTGTGTAATTAGTAATAGAATAGTGTCTATAGTCATGGACACGGAACACCTGCCTATTCATTATTATTATTATTATTATTATTATTAATAATATTAAACTGTAAATGTATAAAGTTCAAGGGGTATAAAAGCTTGACGTCTTACGATCTAAAGCTACTCTCAAATCTCGGTATTGGAAAACAGGCAATATCGGCTTTTGTCCAGATGGTGTAAGCCTGTTAACTTCTATCTTGTTCTATCCTTTGCATCTTGTTGCTTTATTATATCTTTTTGCTTGTGAGCCTATTTCTTCTTGCAATTTATGAATCTACAATGACATATGGGTGACTATTGGTAAACACTGTATGTGCTTTCTTGTTGCATAAGTACCTGGGGTGGTTAGATTTGTTTGTGACACTCACAAGATATCTTGTCTGGTATACGGCATCTCTGAATTTGACAAAAAAATACAAAAAATCTATTATTTTGGAAAAAAAATATATCTATTTTTTAGCAAAAGCCAATTGTAGATGCATCTAATGAACAAAACATAAGTCCTTTCTGAATATTTCCCATTCCTTTTGAATCCACCTATGGGGTTAATAAAAATGTAAAGGAAGGGCCCCGGCCTGTTCACCAAGCTTGGACCCCCCCCCCCCCAACCGACTGTAACTTTGGCGGCACTAACTTAAAAGAGAAGTCCGGGCAAAATTGTTAGTAAAGTATTGTATTGCCTCCCAAAAGTTATACAAATCACCAATATACACTGGATATGCTTATAAAGAGCTTTTTTTCCCTGCACTTACTATGGCATCAAGGCTTCACTTCCTGGATAACATGGTGATGTCACTTCCTGGATAACATGGAGATGTCACTTCCTGGATAAAATGATGATGTCACGACCCGACTCCCAGAGCTGTGCGGGCTGTGGCTGCTGGGGAGGATGATGGCAGGGGGATGCTCAGTGTCCCTCCAGTGCCCTGTGTCCCTCAGTGTCCCCCTGCCATCATCCTCTCCAGCAGCCACAGCCCGCACAGCTCCGGGAGTCGGGTCGTGACATCACCATGTTATCCAGGAAGTGACATCACCATTTATCCAGGAAGTGATCTCACCATTTTATCCAGTAAGTGACATCACCATGTTATCCAGGAAGTGACATCACCATTTATCCAGGAAGTGACCTCACCATATTATCCAGGAAGTGACATCACCATGTTATCCAGGAAGTGAAGCCTTGATGTAGTAGTAATTGCAGGGAAAAAAATCACTTTATAAGCATCTCCCTTAATAAGTAAATATTGGTGATTTGTATTACTTTGGGGGGGGCAATACAATACGTTAATAAAAATTTTCACCGAACTTCTCATTTAAGTCTTTTTCCTCGATAGTCAGCCTGGAAAGGACCTGTGGTGACATCATTGTCACATGATAAGGCCCTTAATATATTCTCTAATGTTACTGCATTGTCTCCTGGCTGCAGTGTTTCCCTGATTTGTGCAAAATTGCGGTAAAAAGCAACAATTTTTATGCAAATTATGGCTGAACAGTAGTCTGGAGATAATACACCACTGAAAGTATAAGTCTGTTTGGGGCCATGGGCCCCTCAGGAGCTCAGGGCCCCAGGCTACCACCCAAAACGGACCTATTATAATCCGCTACTGTGTAAAGGGTACCTAATATTTGGACAAACTCCTGACTGTCATACCACATCATAATGTTCTATCGATGGGGGTCTGGATATTAAGACCTGTGTCAATAACTAGCATGAAGGAGTGGAAGGAAAAGGATACACATGCTAAGCCCCTTTATTTCTGTTCTAAACAACAACTGCAAGCGGTCTATGGAATTATATGGAAATGTATGGGTCAGAAGTCGGAAGTTTGTCCTGGTGATAGGTACACTTTATAGTAGACGTGTCAGGGTTTTAGGTGATTAAACTAAGAGCATGGTTGCATAGGGCTTCTCAGCCTGATTTCATAATTTGCTTTTAGAGATTGAGCCTTCCAGTGCAGAGATAGTTTTTTTATCAGTAGGGAATTAAGCACCAAAAGCCCGAGTGGAGTTTCCCCTGGATGAAAAAGCCCAGCTATGTACAAAAGTGACAGCACTGGAATCCGGCTTCAGTACAGCATAAATCTGGGGACAAATTTCCTTTAGAAACCCAGCTATATGGATGAGTATATATACACACAGTCATCACACATGGATTAGTACATACACACGCAGGGCTGGCATCAGCACTCTGCAAACCCAGTTCCCCCTGTACCTGGGGCCAATATGAAGACCAGCTGCTGTGCCTGGCCCTTTAACTGTAAGCGCTTCTAACTGCAGTCACTAGACGCTGCTCTTCCCCAGAATTCCGACATCACTTGCAGAATGGGGGGCGAAAAGGAGACACCAATGACAGGAGACAGGTGAGTATGACTGTTGGTATACTCGATTTGCCAATGGCTAACCTGCAAGCTGGTCATCTCCAGTTCAAATATTCTGAAAGCAGGAAAAATGGATTGATAAAAAGGCGCTGCATATGGACCAAATCAGACCACAGACCAACATGTTTTGAGATCGGACTGATCTATTCCTCAGGTAAGTGCACTTACCTTGAATGCTCATCATAGGATATCCGCACAGACAACAGAGGGGTAGAGCACTGGTAGAAAATAAAGCAGGCACAGATGTAAAAAAAAAAAAAAAAAAATGCAACTCCTACCTAGCTATAGGAAAACGGTAAATGGTGCAATAACGCCACCAAGTGATCAAAAAGTATATTGCAATGCACAGTGTATATAACCAAATAAATAGTACATTGACTGCAAGAGCACGGGTGTAGTAACTCTGTGTTCAATCAAGTGTGAAGGGCATACAAAAGTTATAAATGTCACAGTATCACATGAGCAAATGTTACATTGAGGAATGAGATGTCAGATTTACCACATGGCAAACGACATAAACACAAAACCCACCTATATTTTTTTTCCCTCAATTTAACCTCTTAACGACGCATGACGGGTATACCCGTCATGCGGCCGTTAAGGGTAAACAGAGAGGGCTCCCGGCGTGAGCCCTCTCTGCAGCGCGTGGTCCCCGGTTGCTATGTGCAGCCAGGGACCGCGTGTATTAGTCGCCGTGGCCGATCGCCGCAGCGGGCTAATTAACTATTCAAATGCAGCTGTCAAAGCTGACAGCTGCATTTGTATAGTGTATGTGCCCCCTGTCCCTGGTGTCTAGTGGGGGATCTCCGTTGTACTGAGCCTGCCGGTGCTCAGCGTCGCTCCTACGCTGTTCCTGCCTCGGCAATCTATGTATGTGGTCTGCAGCAGACCATTATAATAGAGCACCGATCTGATGGATCATTGCTCTATTATATACACAGGATTGATCTAAATGGGAGATCAGTTCTGTGTATATAGAAGTCCCCCAGGGGGCTTCATATTACTGTGAGTGAAAGTAGAAAAAAGTGTTATTAATAAAAATCCCCTCCCCTAATAAAAGTCCGAATCACCCCCCTTTTCCCATTTTACAAATAAAAATAAATACATAAATAAACAAACAAACATGTTTGCTATCGCCGCGTGCGTAATCGCCCGAACTATTAATTAATCACATTCCTGATCTTGCACGGTAAACGACGTAAGCGCAAAAAAATCCCAAAGTGCAAAATTGCGCATTTTTGGTCGCATCAAATCCAGAAAAATTGTAATAAAAAGCGATCAAAAAGTCGTATATGCGCTATCAAGGTACCAATAGAAAGAACACATCATGGCGCAAAAAATGACACTTGACACAGCCCCATAGGCCAAAGGATAAAAGCGCTATAAGCCTGGGAATGGAGCGATTTTAAGGAACGTATATTTGTTAACAATGGTTTTAATTTTTTACAGGCCATCAGATACAATATAAGTTATACATGTTGTATATTGTTTTAATGGTACCGACTTTAGGAACATATATAACAAGTAAGATTTTCCATAGGACACACAGCGTAAAAATGAAGCCCCCCCAAAGAAAAATAATTGCGTTTTTTTTGCAATTTCACTGCGCATATAATTTTTTTCTGGTTTCACAGCATATTTTATGGAAAAATTCAGCCTGTCATTGCGAAGTACAATTAGTGACGCAAAAAATAAGGGCTCAGGTGGGTCTGTAGGTGTAAAAATGCAAGTGCTATGGCCTTTTAAGCACAAGGAGGAAAAAACGAAAACGCAAAAACGAAAGCCCGGTCCTTAACCCCTTGCCGCAAAATGACGTTCCTGGAACGTCATGTAAAGCAGGTAGTTAATGCAACATGACGTTCCAGGAACGTCATGGCTTCCCTGCCTCCCCCCTCTGTCCCTAATTGCGATCGGGCAGCAGGAGGAGGCTGTGTCACACAACCTCCTCCTGCTACCACTGCCCGGAGGGAAGCCGCGCTCCCCCCGGGCAGTTAACCCCATAGACGCCGCGGTCGATGTGACCGCAGCGTCTATGGGGAGATTTGTGGCTTAATATAAAGATCGGGCGGCAGGAGGAGGCTGCGGCATGCTGCCTCCTCCTGCCGACACTGCCTGATTCTCCCCCCCGGCCAGTTTCACCCCCCCGGATCACTCCCCCCCCCCCCGGATGTGCATTACCCAGCCCCCCTCCCCCGCGCTCCTTGTCCTCCCCTTCCCTGTGTTCCTCCGTCCCCTCCTCCGATCTGGACCCTGATCCTCTCCCCGGCCTGTTCCCCCCCACCCCCGATCCGTCCCCCCAGCACTGATCGCCCTCCTGTGGGCTTCAGACTCCTCCGCAACCCCCCCTCCCCCGGAGCCGCACGAGCAATCGCACGGCTTCGGAGGGGTTACCATAGTAACCCAGACGCTTCCCGGTGCGTCTGGGTTACTATGATATATAACGATCAGGCCCTTGCACTGTAGCAGGAGTCTGATCGTTTGAATGAGTAGTCAGTGTGTAACACTGACTGCTCATTCATTCATTCATTCATTCATTCAATATACAGTATAGTGAATTACAGCACTCATCACGTGCTGTAGTGCATTATACTGTATATATGTACCTGAAAAGTAAAAAACACAAAACACACACACAAACATAAATACATTAATAAATAAATTAATTAAACCAATAAATAAATAATTAACTACATGAATTAAATAAATAAATAATTAAAATAAACAAATAAATATACATATTCCCCATCCCCCTTTATAAATGATCCCCTATAAATAAAGTACACATATTTGGTATCGCCGCGGCCGTAATCACCCCGTCTATTAACCCGTTACGTTAATTATACCGCCAGATTATTGCCATTAACAAAATAAATAAAAAACTAACCAAAATGACATTTTTTTGTTAATCCCGCCCCCTAAAAAATATAGAAAAAAGCTATCAATAGCACACATTTACCCAAAAGGTTTACCACTAAAAGTGTCAGCTTGTGCCGCAAAAAAGAAGCCCTTACATAACTCCATTGGTGAAAAAAGTTTAATAATACAGGTCTTACAATATGCAAGACACAAACAGTATATATAGTATAAATGCCATAAACTATAACAAAAGCTATATACAATGGATATCAATGTAATCGTACCGACCTGACGGACAACTATAACATGTCATATGTGATGTATAGTAAACGTCATGCAAAAAAATGGAGAAAAACTGCTGCTAAATTGTGTTTTTTTATTCGTACCACCTCATAAAAAATTTAATAAAAAATGATGAGGGTGTCACATGTCCCCCAGAATGGTATCGATGGAAACATCAACCTGTCTTACACAAATATTTTGGCACCGCAAGGCCTCTGTGACATGATATAATGGCTATAAAAAACCTGAAATAAGAAAAGACCCCAAAAATACACAGGGCTTCTGTCATGTCTGCGGCCTGTGGTTGAGTCAGGTGACGCACAGCAGCCACATATGGGGGATTTATAGAAACATTGGAATAAGGGGAATAAATAGTGAGTGGTATTTCTCAGTTAGTATTTGCTGTGTTAGAGGGAAAAAATTGATTAAAATGGAATATCTGCCAAAAAAAATGAAAATTTTAAATTTCCCCACCAACTTGCTTAAATTTCTGTGAAACACCTAAAGGGTTAATACACTTATGAAATGTTACTTTGAATACTTTGAGGGGTGCAGTTTTTATAGTAGAGGGATTTATGGGGGTAACTAACATACAGGCCCCACAAATCCACTTCAGAACTGAACTGGTCCCTAATAAAATCTGAATTTGAAATTTTCCTGAAAATTTGAAAAATCGCTGCAAAATTTCGAAGCCCTCTAACATCCTAACAAGTAAAAGGACGTTCACCAAATGACGTCACCATAAAGTAGACATGTTGTAGATGTTGCATTAATTATTAGTTCATGTGGCATGGCTATTTTTCTCAGAAAAAGAGAATTTTGAATATAAAGGATAGTAAATTTTTCAAATTTTTGCGCAAATGTTGTGTTATTTACAAAAAACTACTGAGTGTATCAACCAAAGTATACCACAAACATGAAGAAGAATATGTCACGAAAAAACAATCTCAGAATAACCGCGATAGTTAAAAGCATCGCAGAGATATCACTACATAAAGAGAGACAGGTCAGATTTGAAAAATAGGCCCTGGGCATTAAGGCCAAAACAGGCTGAAGAGGCAAGGGGTTAAGGGGTTAATCTCCCAAATAATTTCTTTTTGGTTTCACAGCATATTTTATTTATTCCCCATTTATATTTGATTTTATTCATTCCCCATTCATAATCTAAACTTGTTTGTAAAAGGTTTCTATTTGATGAATTGGGCATTTGTCTGTATTACATCCTGACTTACCTTACTTCCTGGTCCACTCTGTCTCCACTCCTCTGTCCTGCCCCTCCCTTCTGAGACAAAGGACATGTGATCTCCATCTCTTCTGTGGGCCAGGCAAGCTGTAACATGTCTTCTGTAACATGACTTTACACCTATCAGTGTTAACTTAGCCAAAGCAAAATCAGAATGAGCATGTGATGGGCAGGTACCAGACAGCTGGCTCTGTGGGGCAATGCATGCTGGGAGATGTAGTTTGATGGCCGGGTGCCATGAGATATAACTGGGATCTATTTTAAAAGTTTGAATCTGGGGCTAGGAGCAGTGTAGACAACTAGAAAAAGTGTCAAATGATCGGTGGGGGATCGGCAAGTGCACCAATAAGGATTTTTATTTTTTCTTCTGGGATTGCTGGAATAACCCATTAATGAAAGGTAAGCCTTAAAGGGAAACTAGCTAAGAAGAATTCACTGCACAGAGCTTTCTAAGTTAGGGTGCATTCACACTACAGAATCCGCGCGGAGAAGTCCCTGTAGATTCCAACCCCCCCACCCCCACACACACCCCTGGTTGAAGATCTGCCCGTCCAATAGGCTCCATTCTATTCAGGCAGATACCGCTGTCTGCCCAAAAAGAATTGACATGTCTAAGCATAGAAGGAAGCCTATGGGTCAGCTGGATCTTCAAGCGGGAGTGGGCACAGAATCTGCAGGAAGTTCTCCACATAGATTCCGTAGTGTGAACGCACCCTAACATATTAATAAAACCCAGGATTACACAAAAAGGTAGTAGGGATGTTGGTAACAAAACTAACTTTTTCCTCACAGTCCCCTGCTCTATGGGAACATAACAGCAGGTTGGGTTCTTCTTACCTGCTGTTTCTGTTTAGGTTCCTTCTAGTCCCCTCCCGGCCGCAACAAATTTTAGGGCCACAATGCTGGAATCTATATCAGAATTCGGCTCTTTTGGGCCTATGTTAATGCTGGCATCTCCTACTTCAAGATGGAGGCCAAGAAATTGCAATGCCTGCTACCCCACAATACTTACTGGCAGGGCCGGCTCCAGGTTTTTCCGTCCCCTTGGGTGACAGAGCCTCAGCGGGCCCCTCATCCATCCTCTATGCACCCATCATCCATACACTATGCACAATCACTTGAGACACCACTAACATACACAAACACACATTATTTACACAGATACCGACTGCCTGATACTGACTGCCTGACACTCACCTCTTCATCATGGCAAAGATTAGCAAGTATACAAAGGTATATATACACTATGCAGGATGTGACGTCCCATGTGGGGAACCATGGGTAACACCTGACATTCGTGAAGCCACATGACCTGCTTACACAACCCATAACAAAACATCAAATAAATTGAAAGGAATAAACATCAGTAAATAGAAAGTAAATCACTTCTATAGTTTAATCCTTTAGAGCAGGGGTACTCAACAACTTTTAGTGAAGGCCACTTACCGGGGGCTATTGTCAGGTGAAGGTCCGAGCTGAACATCAGTAGGAAACGTGTTTTGTTACTTTGTCACAAACGTTCAACTATTTATATACAGAATTGCTGCTTATTAGCGGTAAAACTGGCATTTTTTTTCTCTCTCACCAGGCCTTTGATATTAAGTACAAAGGGGGTGACTGCCCTGGTAGTATATAGCCCCCCTGTTGCTCCCCCAGTAGTGTATAGCCCCCCTGTGCGCTCTCCCCCAGTAGTATATAGCCCCCTGTG
Source organism: Dendropsophus ebraccatus (assembly GCF_027789765.1). Taxonomy (NCBI): domain Eukaryota; kingdom Metazoa; phylum Chordata; class Amphibia; order Anura; family Hylidae; genus Dendropsophus; species Dendropsophus ebraccatus. The sequence continues at coordinate 11,753,542 of NC_091454.1, read as the reverse complement.
CGCTGTCCCCCAGTAGTACATAGCCCCCTGTGAGCTCCCCCCGTAGTATATAGCCCTCTGTGCACTCTCCCCCAGTAGTATATAGCCCCCCTGTGTGCTCCCCCCAGTAGTATATAGCCCCCCTGTGCTCTCCCCCTGTAGTATATAGCCCCCTTGTGCGCTCTCCCCCTGTAGTATATAGCCCCCCTTTGAGCTCCCCCCTGTAGTATATAGCCCCCTGTGAGCTCCCCCCTGTAGTATATAGCCCCCCCGTGCGCTGTCCCCCTGTAGTATATAGCCCCCTGTGAGCTCCCCCCAGTAGTATATAGCACCCCTGTGCTCTCCCCCCAGTAGTATATAGCCCCCTGTGAGGTCCCCCCTGTAGTATATAGCCCCCTGTGCGCTCCCCCCCAGTAGTATATAGCCCCCTCATTAGTATATAGCCCCCTGTGAGGTCCCCCCTGTAGAATATAGCCCACCTGTGCGCTCTCCCCTTGTAGATGGCCCCCAGACAAAAAAAAAAAAAAATAACAAAAACAACTCACCTAGCACCTCGTTCCCCGCTGCGGCTGTCTTCTTCTCTTCCCGTCGGTCCGGCCCCCGGCTGATACACGCTCTCTGGGGATGTCCCGGGGATTCCCCAACAGAGCGCGCATCAGTGACCTCAGCGTATGCTGCCGGCCTGTACTTCCGGGAAGGACAGGCCGGCGGCGTACACTGAGGTCTGTGGTGCGCACTCTGCTGGGGAATCCCCGGGACATCCCCAGAGAGCGCGTATCAGCCGGGGGCCGGACCGACACTGCCCCCAGCCCCACAGGCGTACTGACATCTAAGGACGGTACGCCTATGGGGCGGGAGGCAGTGCGGTGGGGAGCGGGACCTCCTAATCGCCCCGGGACGGACCGGATCCGGGGCGGTTAGGAGGTCTGACCAGGGGTCCGGACAGCTGGCCTCCGCGGTCCGGGTTCGGACCGCGGTCCGCCAGTTGAGGACCCCTGCTTTAGGGTATCGTGTATCAAATTTGAGAATCCAAAATGCTTCTCGTTTTCTTAGCAGGCTCCCCCAATCCCCTCCTCTAGGGGGTCTGTTCACATGTTCCAAGGCGATATCCGCAAAGTAGCTACACTCCCATTGTGCTTGGAAAAACCCGAAACGGTTGGGTACTACTGCCTCCTAGGTTCCTAATGTCTCCCAGGTGTTCACCTCCCCGTATCTTTAGTTTTCTAATGCTTGACCCAATGTATTGTACATTGTATTCCATACATAAACCGTGTGGGTAGTTGCACAATTAATGAATGTTTTTATAGTATGGTTAAGCCCTGTACTCAGTATCGGACTGGGCTACTTGGGGCCCACCAGGGGAAATGATCCTGGGGGCCCACCAATGAAGAACATGCTGACCCAATTCTATGCTGGATTGATCCGTGTCCACAACTAGTCAAACTACAACTCTTAGGGCCCTATTCCACCGGACGATTATCGTTCAGATTATCGTTAAATCGTTCGCATCTAAACGATAATTGTTCGTTTGAAATGCAGTTAACGATTAACGACCGAACGAGAAATCGTTGATAGCTTTATAAGACCTGGACCTATTTTTATCGTTGCTCGTTCGCAAAACGTTCGCATTGAATAAGACATCGTTCGGTCGTTCGGAATAGATACGAACGCAATAGCGAATAAATAGTGAAGAAAAAACGATCGCAATTACGATCATAAGTAACGATTATCGTTCCATGGAAATGAGTGAACGTTTTCAGGTCTTTCGCAATAGCGGTCGTTTGAGATTGTTACTCGTTAACAATTATGCAAACGATAATCGTCTGGTGGAATAGGGCCCTTAGAATGCCCTACACTTATGAAGCTCTCAGTGTATACTGGGAGTTGTAGTTCCAGAGAGGAGTGATGGTTGTGTAGAGGCTTCTGGTGGCTGCAGTCTGATACAAATAAAAAAAAAATAATATAAATGCTTATGTATAGAACCTATCACCCCTCCCCCTTCCCTGTATCCATCCCCTCCTTGGTTGAACTTGATGGACATGTGTCTTTTTTCAATCGTATTAACTATGTAACCATCAGCCGTGAAGATCCATCAATAAATCTATTTACAGCATCCGCTATTATCAGGGGATTTTCCATTCAGATATTCTACAACTCCCAGCATATTCTGAGAACTGTGTGCTGTCAATAAATGCTGGGAGTTGTAGTGTTTGCAACTGAGTACTCAAAATAGTTCTGTGGGGGCTCAGTGTATGGAAGTGACCCCAGAACAGCACTAATAGGGGATGGTACATATATGCTTATATAGGCCAGGACTACATTGCTGTATATACCTATATATATAGGCCAGGACTACATTGCTGTATATACCTATATATATATATATATATATATATATAGGCCAGGACTACATTGCTGTATTGGTTACACACATATTGGAGTAGTACATTAGAATTCTGTTTCTCCTGTTCATACTGGGGTTGGTTGGTCTGAGGGGCCGGTTGTTACATCACGGCCTCCTGGTTTTTATCATATTTTTATCTTTTAGTGTTTTTGCATGTTGTATACTATTTACAATGAAGATGTTTTTAGCTACTACATTTATTGGTGGAGCGCTGGTGTCTCTATATGACAGGTCTTTCTCTTTTGATGGGACATATATACACGCTGCACCCACACACATTATACCTATATACACACTGCAGATTCAGTCACACATACACATATATACACTGCACCCCCACACATTATACCTATATACACACACTGCAGAGTCAGTCACACATACACATATATACACTGCACCCCCACACATTATACCTATATACACACTGCAGATTCAGTCACACATACACATATATACACTCTGCACCCCCACATTATACCTATATACACACTGCAGTCAGTCACACATATATACCCACTGCACCCCCACACCTTATACCTATATACACACTGCAGTCAGTCACACATACACATATATACCCACTGCACCCCCACACCTTATACCTATATACACACTGCAGTCAGTCACACATACACATATATACACTCTGCACCCCACACCTTATACCTATATACACACTGCAGATTCAGTCACACATACACATATATACCCTCTGCACCCCACACCTTATACCTATATACACACTGCAGATTCAGTCACACATACACATATATACCCTCTGCACCCCCACACATTATATCTATATACACACCCTGCAGACTCAGTCACACATACACATATATACACTCTGCACCCACACACATTATATCTATATACACACTGCAGAGTCAGTCACACATATATACACTGCACCCCCACACATTATACCTATATACACACACTGCAGAGTCAGTCACACATACACATATATACACTGCACCCCCACACATTATACCTATATACACACTGCAGATTCAGTCACACATACACATATATACACTCTGCACCCACACACATTATATCTATATACACACACTGCAGATTCAGTCACACATACACATATATACCCTCTGCACCCCCACATTATACCTATATACACACTGCAGTCAGTCACACATATATACCCACTGCACCCCCACACCTTATACCTATATACACACTGCAGTCAGTCACACATACACATATATACCCACTGCACCCCCACACATTATACCTATATACACACTGCAGTCAGTCACACATACACATATATACCCACTGCACCCCACACCTTATACCTATATACACACTGCAGTCAGTCACACATACACATATATACCCACTGCACCCCCACACATTATATCTATATACACACTGCAGATTCAGTCACACATATATACACTCTGCACCCCCACACATTATATCTATATACACACTGCAGATTCAGTCACACATACACATATATACCCTCTGCACCCCCACACATTATATCTATATACACACCCTGCAGACTCAGTCACACATACATACCCTCTGCACCCCCACACATTATACCTATATACACACACTGCAGATTCAGTCACACATACACATATATACACTCTGCACCCCCACACATTATACCTATATACACACACACTGCAGATTCAGTCACACATACACATATATACACTCTGCACCCCCACATTATACCTATATACACACACTGCAGATTCAGTCACACATACACATATATACACTCTGCACCCCCACATTAAACCTATATACACACTGCAGATTCAGTCACACATACACATATATACACTCTGCACCCACACACATTATATCTATATACACACACTGCAGATTCAGTCACACATACACATATATACACTCTGCACCCCCACACATTATACCTATATACACACACTGCAGATTCAGTCACACATACACATATATACACTCTGCACCCCCACACATTATACCTATATACACACACACTGCAGATTCAGTCACACATACACATATAGGGGGAGATTTATCAAACATGGTGTAAAGTGAAACTGGCTCAGTTGCCCCTAGCAACCAATCAGATTCCACCTTTCATTCCTCACAGACTCTTTGGAAAATGAAAGGTGGAATCTGATTGGTTGCTAGGGGCAACTGAGCCAGAGTCACTTTACACCATGTTTGACAAATCTCCCCCATAGTATACACCGTGCACCTACAGTCACATGTCTGGCCTCCCATTACCCACCATATCTGTCTGTATTCCCTGGAGCTTTCCCTCTTCAGACCCCAGGACAGCAGAGGAGGGTGGGGGGAGCTGACACTGTTCAGCCACAGCTCTACGTCTGACCTCCTGGGTGCTGATAACTTCTTTCCCTTCTGTCAGAGCAGCACACTGGTGAGGAGAAGAGCAGCCAGAGCTCCTGTCATACAGTGTCCTGCTGCTCCTGCACATCCAGACACCAGCATCTATGGCAGGGAGAGGAGGACCAGTGTGCTGGGGCCCAAGGAGAGCCGTCCATGTATTTGCCTGTATCAGGGGGCCCTGGAACTTGCTGTCATGAAGAGGTTAATAGTGACTGATCTTGTGCTGCTCAGCCCTGCCCTGTGTACACAAGTATAACCCGCCCTCTGGTTTCTGCAGTTTCCTCTTTCTCCAGCCCTCCTACTTCCTGAGCACTATTGAATTTGTAGTTTTGCCATGGCGTCTGCTGCTCTGAGAGGCGAGCTGGACTGTTCCATCTGTCTGATCACTTATACAGATCCTGTAATGCTGAGATGTGGCCACAACTTCTGCCGGCTCTGTATTGATCGTTTGCTGGATACACAGGACGGGGCTGGAGTTTATGCCTGTCCTGAATGCAGAGAAGAGTATCAGGAGCGGCCTGCACTGATGAGGGACATCGCTCTATGTAAACTAATGGAGAATATACTGCTGACTCCTCCAACACCGACAGAAACCGGGATCTGCTGCACTTACTGTGTGGACTCTGCTGTACCTGCTGTGAGATCCTGTCTGCACTGTGAGGCTTCTCTGTGTGATAAACACCTGAGAGCTCACAGCAAGTCACCAGAACACGTCTTATCTGAGCCCAGCACTTCCCTGGAGAAGAGGAAATGTTCTGTCCATAGGAAGATGCTGGAATATTACTGCACTGAGGATGCTGCTTGTATCTGTGTGTACTGTTATATGATTGGAGAACACAGTAAACATAAAGTGGAGTCACTAGATGAGGCCTCTAAAAACAACAAGCTGAAGCTGAAAGATGTTCTCCAGAAACTGATGATAAAAAAAAAGGAGACTGAGGAAAGAGTCCAGAGTGTGGAGGAGGGCAGGAGAAAAGCTCAGGAAAAAGCAGCTGGAGAAGCCGAGAGAGTCACTGCCCTGTTTACAGACATCAGGAGGCGGCTTGACGACCTGGAGAAGAGGGTCCTGAGGGAAATCTCCAGGCAGGAAAAGGAAGAGTCAATGTCACTGTCTGCTCTGATCCAGCAGCTAGAAATAAAGAAGGATGAGCTGTCCAGGAAGATGAGACACATTGAGGAGCTGTGTAACATGGCGGATCCACTAACTGTCTTACAGGAACCAGACACAGGTGACTTGTGTGATCCTGAGGAGGGGGGAGGTGATGAGGACACAGGCGGACATGATAGACAGCCCCATGATGTAGATGATCTGGATGTGGCTATGATCTCAGACACATTCCGCACATTATGTGACATGATATCAACTATAAAGGTCTATGTGGAGGATCCTTCAGACATATTACTGGATGTAAACACAGCTAATAATGATCTCCTTATATCAGACGACCTGAAAACTGCAACCTGGACAAAAGAGGACCAGAATCGTCCAGACAGATTCCAGAGTTATTGTCCTCAGGTGATAAGCAGCAGGATATTCTCCTCAGGGCGACATTACTGGGATGTGGAGGGGTGTAGATCAGGATATTGGAGTGTGGGGATGTGTTATCCCAGTATAGACAGGAGGGGGGGGGATCACTCATTCATTGGAAATAATAAGAGGTCCTGGTGTATGGGGAGATGGAATAATAAGTATGTAGTGGCACATCACAGGAAAGACATGCAGTTACCTCACCAGATCTCCAGTGATAGAGTCAGGATCTGTCTGGATTATGAGGCCGGGCAGCTGTCCTTTTATGAGCTGTGTGACCCCATCAGACACTTACACACCTTCACCGCCACCTTCACCGAGCCCCTACATGCTGTATTATGTGTATGGGAAGGTTCTATAAGAATATTGGGGAGAGGCAGCAACTGGGAGAAATGTGAAAGTGTGGCTACAGGTGATGATTCCCACATGGCAGCTGTTCCTATGATTTGATCACATTGGTGGATGATCCACTCTACAGGTACCTGGTGATTACTCTCTGGGTGCAGCTGTATACTGGACATGATATACTCTGGGAATGCTGCCAATGTGTATTCTCTGTGTCTCCTTGTGGATAATTCCCCAGTGTGTCATGTCCTTTATTCCCAGTATCAACCAAGTTTCTGATCCTTTCTGGAATTATCCTTGTGTTATTAGGTCACACATAACATTGTAAATACATAGAGGCATAACGTATATAAGGCATAACGTATAGAAACTTTTCATTTACATTGTGGATTTACCGTATTGAACACATGGATAGTATTGTGGAGCCTGATCCTTACTGAATTACATCCCATATGTCTGCAAGGCCTGAATATGTGACCAGCATCACAAAACCAATCCATGTAATATCCTACTGGTCCTAATATTAAAATTAACCGTTAGTTTTCTACAATGTTTTTCCATATAAAGCTGGTGTCACACACTATATAGAGACTTTTTTTTTTGTTATTACTGCTTGAGGGTTTTTTTGAAAAATTTTTTAACCTTGCTCTTTTGGAAGCTACAAAAGTGTCAAAAACTTATTATTACTCTGTTATTATTCTGATGTTTTTTATTTCTTACTGCAGTTTGTATTCATATAGGCATTTTTTGATCTGGCGTTTTAGTGCCTCCCATTTGTATCATTACAAGTCAAGTAATTTTTTAACAACATGACTCAAGAATTTCAATTTAACCATTTAAGGGGGGGGGGGGGGGGGGAGAGAAAAAAATCGCAACAGACATGACCTTTTTTTTTTTTTTTTTTTTGCTCCTTTTTTCCTATAGAGGTCTACAGGAGGAATAATGCAAGTATTTATTGGGGAAAAAATGCCAGAGATTGATCCTCCTGCAATTTAAAAATAATGCCATTAGGCCAAAAAAAATAAACTAAAAGACAACACACTAAAGTACATGAAAAACGACTAAAATCTAAAACGCTGAATTAAAAAAAAAAAAAAATTGGGTTATGAAAAATCGATTGCAACATCCAGTAATCCCTTAAGGCTATGTTCACACTACGTATATTTCAGGCAGTATTTGGTCCTCATGTCAGGTCCTCATAGCAACCAAAACCAGGAGTGGATTGAAAACACAGAAAGGCTCTGTTCACATAATGTTGTAATTGAGTGGATGGCCGTCATTTAATGGCAAATATTTGCTGTTATTTTAGAACAACGGCTGTTATTTTGAAATAATGGAAGTTATTTACCGTTATTTATGGCGGCCATCCACTCAATTACAACATTATGTGAACAGATCCTTTCTGTGTTTTCAATCCACTCCTGGTTTTGGTTGCTATGAGGACCTGACATGAGGACCAAATACTGCCTGAACCCAGCCCGAAACTGTTATTACAGACTAAAAAAGTGTAAGTGGATCCAGCAGGAATAAGAAGTATAAGGCCTTCCTGTATAGTTTCCATTCCTTTTGAATCCAGTTTTAGGGCCCTATTACATTATTATTGCCCAATCCGGCAGATATTGCCACATGTCATGAAGACAATAATCAGCCGATGAGGAGATAATCAGCTGATCATTTCCTCTTAGCAGGTTTAAAAAGCATCGCCCGCCGACCATGCATTGCTCCGTGTAATAGGAGGTGCATGGTCGGGCGCTGATGAAACTGTATATAGAAAATAATAAAGTAATACTTACCTGTCCGTGTTCCCTGGTGTCTTTTGGATCCTCCCAGCTATAGTATTTTTGCTCAATATTTTTCAACCAAAATCTGGAGTGGACTGAAAACACAGGAACTGCAAATGTTTCCATTGTAGTTTTTCCTCCATCAGCTCCACTCCTCATTTTTGGCTCCAAATACTGTCCAAAATCCTATCTGTGAACATAGCCTTATAAAGATTACAGCAACGTTACACATATATAGTAATGTTGTAAATATAAATATATCTCTTTTATATGTTTTGATCTTCAGCATTTGGAGAAAATAGGATGATTTTCATTTGTCTTTTCCTCCTCATAATTTTAGGGAGAACTGTGTATGTAACTGCTGGACCTTCTAGGGGTTAATAAAATATATGTATAGAAGTGGTGTCTGAGCCTTTATTTGTTGTTTCAGCTACAGTTTTTATTTTTTTCATAACTCTTGCGATCATACTGCATTCTCAGGGGTATATATATATAATATAGTGGTGCCTTGGATTACAAGCATAATTTGTTCAGGGACCATACTTGTAATCCAGATCACACAAACCAAAGCAAATCTCATAAGAAATCATTGAAATGCACCCCAAAAATAATTATTATGTCAGATTATAAGTTACTGTAAAGTATAGCAATCAGCATGTGGAGTATAATGTATAGTAACAGCATAAACCAGGAAAAGCAGCAGGAGTTTGTAGATACAAGATGGAACTGCAGATCCCCATAATGCAGTAGTGTAGTACAATAGGCTAGACTAGAGAAGCAGAGCTGCGGTCTGTGTGGTAACATGACAGCAATGGGGAAGGGGTGTGTGTTCAGCATGGACCAATCAGGAAGTGGGAATCACAGAGGAGGACAGTGACAGAAATTTCTCTATACAGCAGTGTAAATGGCTGAGTGTAAGTGCAGGCACATTATAGCAGCAGTGTGTATAGCTGAGTGTAAGTGCAGGCACATTATAGCAGCAGTGTGTATAGCTGGGTGTGAGTGCAAGCACATTATAGCAGGAATGGAGAGGATGGAAAACACAAGGGCTGGCAGAGACTGCAGGGAGCATGAAGGAATGAGCAGGGCAGGTGTGGGTACAGTATAGCAGCACTCTCTGTCTGGGGAGAGAGGGGTTACAACTATGAAGAGATTACCTCCACAGTCCTGTCCCCTGATGCAAGCCCCAGTCTGAATGAATCTGGAATGATTTAGGGTCAGTTCAGACGTACAGACTCGCAGCGTAAATGTGGCTGCGAGTCTGTCAGGTCCTGGCAGTTCGCTGTCAAAACATACTCGCAGCGGTCGGAACGACCGCTGCGTGTATGTGAGTCTGCCGGCCTGTTAACCCCTCCGGCCCCCGCTGCTGCTGCCGCTCGCTGTGTCTGTATACATTACCTGTCCGCGCTGCACGGAGTCCCGACATACTGCTCTCCCGCCCGGCCAATCAGTAGCTGCGGCAGGGCAACACACTGATTGGCCGGGCGGGAGAGCAGTACGTCGGGACTCCGTGCAGCGCGGACAGGTAATGTATACAGACACAGCGAGCGGCGGCGGTAGCAGCAGCGGGGGCCGGAGGGGTTAACGGGCCGGCAGACTCACATACACGCAGCGGTCGTTCCGACCGCTGCGAGTATGTTTTGACAGCGAACTGCCAGGATCTGACAGACTCGCAGCCACATTTACGCTGCGAGTCTGTACGTCTGAACTGACCCTTAGAAGGTGATGGAGACTTCCTGGGTCAGAGTACAGGGCTGTAGACCCCACTATGCAGACCCTGCCCCTCCCCCACTCACCCTCCCACCCAGTGCAGGGAGCTCTTAATCCAAGTTACTCTTAAACCAAGGTACCACTGTATATATATTTTAGCCTATGTTCACACAACGTATCAGACCGGGTGTTCCGTGACCCCGGCCAGGTCACGGAACGGCCGGTCTGTGCCCGGATCATAAGTACCGGCCGGATTATATGTCCGTCCGCAGAGCTCTAATGCGGGCGCAGCAGCGGGCGCCCGCATCAGAACTTCCCCCTGCACACTATGGAGTGCGCGGCTGGAGCCGCTCGCTTCATAGTGTGAACTGACAGGGTTTCCTACGGCCTCAATTCATTGAATTGCGGCCGCAGAAAACTGACATATCACTTATTTGCGGCCCCGTACAGGATCCCGGCCGGAGCGCATACAATGTGATTACCGGCTGGGATCCCATTGAAAGTAAGGCATTGTTCCACCGCGCCAAAAGTACGGCTGTACGGCAACAACGGCAGTACTTTTACGTAGTGTTAACATAGCCTTACACTGTGTGTATATATATATATATATATATATATATATATATATATATATATATATATATATAATGTGCCATCAAATGGTTTCCAGAGGTCGGCGTGGAGAGACGCAGCTCATACTGGGGGATTGGTTTCCAAGGCATCTATTCCATACCAGGCGAGTTTCATATAAGACTCTTACTCTAGTTTATATTATGCCTGGAACTCATTATCTGAGGGATGGATGACTAGACAACCTAATTCCCTGGCATGAGCTGACCCATAGAGACCATGTGGTAGGGCATAATGGCAATCTTGAGAGAATAAAAATCCCCATTAAAGGGGTACTCCGGTATAAGAAAATTGTATTACCACCCCAAGATATATAACTTTCTAATATAGTGTTACTGGCTTCTGCAAAGTTTTGTGGGATTCACCCAACAGGAAATAGAAAATAGAAGAACTACACAATGTGCATTGGCCAAAGCTCCTCCACTCCTCCCTTGTTCTGTAAATAACGCATCATCCTCTAATGTCACAGGAGGCTCGGCTAGATCTCGCCTTTAAGCTCTACCTCACCCCCCGTGTGATGTCATCATCTCTGAAGGTCCAATAGATATACATTATGCTTCTATCCAGGTCACATAAAACAGAACCGGGAAAGAACGCATTGAGCATTGAGTCTCCCAGATCGTTTGGTCTAAACACTCAGACCCCGACCAATCAAATCTTGTTACATATCTCTCTGACATCTGAATTTTTTTCTAATGACAGGTACACTTCCCTCTTTTTATTTCCCGTGGTGAGCACCAGGGTGCCGCGGTCACTTACACGCACCTGTCAGTTGTCCTGCCGCTGTGTTCTTTGCCCTGTAGGACGCCGTTTCAGGCTGGTGGAAAGGTCCATGTGATCCGCTCTCTGACTACCTGCATTTTCTGCTCCTTTAGAGAAAACAGAAGTTACTGATCAGTATGTTTCTCTGTGGTAAGCTTTAGGCTATGTTCACACTACGTAAGCTTCCGGCCGCAGTGCGCTCCGTGAATATGCGGCCAGAAACTTACGTAGTTAGCGTACAATGCAAAGTATACGATCCCGGCCGCACAGTTCACACTTCGTACGAATGTACACCGGGATCGTATACGGCGCCGTAAGAAATGAACCAGACCATTGTTTCCAGCCGGAAGGCTTGTAACTTACGCCGTAGCGTATCCCGCGAATCCGTACGAAGTGGTGATTTCTTCATTTTCCCACTCTTCTATGCCGATCCAAAAGGTTCTGTGGGGTGTCCGGGGCTAGGCGAAGATTTCCAAGTAAAAGACCGCTGTCAGATCGCTTCGTAGGGGGCTCGGGAAGCGTAAGTAGACTATGGGCGTACGTTCGCATTGCGTACACATTGCGTACGCATCCGCCGGCACATCGAATATTCGCACGCCCGTTGTTTCAGCCGCACATGTACGGCGCCGTACGAAATGCGCACGGATTCCTACGTAGTGTGAACATAGCCTTATCCTGCCTTCATGTGCAGTTCTCACATAACGGATGGTGCATCACTTAGCATATTATTGGTATGCACACATAAAAGCTACCACCAGGGGGCGGTGTAAACAGACCAACCAACTCTCCTGTTCAGCAGGCCATTCCATTCAGCAGTATGCGCCTTAGGGCCCGTTCACACTATGGATTTGGCGTGGAAATTCAGCCTTGAATATATATCCCGTGACATAAGTGCATGGATGATCATCATTATGCTATCCTAAATAGAGGTAACTACATTGGGTAAAAGTGTCCAGCAAGACTAGATGTTTGTCTGTGCTTTTCAGTTTATAAAGACAAGTGGGAGAGGTGACTGTATCTGATATTACAATAATAGATAAGAAAAGCAGCGGCAAGTATACTAGGCAATAGAGAGGAGTGCACACCTCACTAGACAGGACCCAACCATCCAGGTTCCATCCAACATTTCAGCTGTTCCTCATCCTGTCTTAAGCGTGAGAAAGTATAAGGAACAGCCGAAACGTCGCGGAGTAAGATGTGGATAAAGTATCACGATTTTCTTCACTTGAAGTGCTGTCTCTGGGAATATTTAGTTGTATCTCTTAAAAGTGTTTTGGGCTGGGACTGGATGCACTCTCATCCTCATCATAACCATCACCGCTGCACAGAAAGATGTTTTGGACATTCCCTCCCGGACCCCTATAGACAGGCACTGGATCGTCCTGGCAGCGCCCCCCAGTGAGACCTCCCACCCGACTACACATTACCGCATCTCATCTTACAAAGCCAGGTGATATGAAGAAGACTCCGGTGCCGTCCGACAAGAAGACGAAGGATAAACTGGCGCTGGACAATAACACTGGACTGAGGAAGAGCTCAGCTGGTGGGTATGGGGGCTCCAGCAAGGTCCTCCAGGACAGGAACCGGCCCGACTCCTCTGGCGTCCCCTCATAGTCACCGCACAGTGTCCTATCAGATCCCAGACCATGAGAGCAACCGGCCTGGGGGCCCGAAACTCATTAAGGCGACTCACAACTCTAGCAAAGCCGCCTGGATCACTAACCGCCATCCTGCAAGTCTGCTCCACCAGATCAGTATCTTCAGGAAAGAAGCTGATGGTAAAGAGCGGACGTGTTTGACAGCATGTCCAAAAGAGAGGGACGAGCGGGAGGCCTATTGTCAAAGTGACTTCGCTGTGAACGGGATCATACATGATGTAGATGGACAACCCCCTATGCCACACCCGCTGCCTGCACCTCACGCTGGGTGGTCGCTACATTATAATGGGGCAGATCTACCACAGGCAGATGGAGTGACCACCAGCCGTCCAGCGTGTGATCAGCGGCCAGTTACGTGCCGGGGACGGGCTGGTGACAAGCGGCAGGAGCTTCATCAGGAGGTTCAACTGCAAGAACGATCACAGGGTTCTGGCAGCCGTACTCTCCAAATGAATCATGTTAAAACACAGGACAAGGTAACGTGTGGGGTCCGATCCGCACCCTGCCGCAGCCGCGTTTTTTTTTTTTTCGTTTTAGAAACTTTTTTTTTCTTGTTTTCATAAGAAAAAATAATTAATTAGTCGACAAATAAGCAGGAATAAAAAAAATGTCTCTGAACAATAAATAAATATGTAAAAAAAAAAAAGTGTTTCGGCTGCGGGATCGGGCTACCAGCAGTGCAGAGCTTGCTCAGGAATGGCATCTGCACGCACTGTGAGACGGAGACTCTTGGAGCAAGGCGGTCCTGAAGAAGAAAGGTCAACACTGCTAATATTGACTTGCTGCATTAAAGGGAACCTGTCACCCCCCGTGCCGGGGTGACAGGCTCCCGACCCCCCGTTAGAACCCCCTATACTTACCTCATCCCGCCGGGTCCCGCTTCTGGATTCGGTCGGGTCCCGGAGATCTCAGCCGCTGCAGCCCGGCGCGCGCGCTGACAGATGAGTCCAACGCTCATAGAGAATGACGGAGCGCTGGACTCTCCTGTCATTCTCTATGGGTGTTGGACTCATCTCTCAGCGCGCGCGCCGGGCTGCAGCGGCTGAGATCTCCGGGACCCGACCGAATCCAGAAGCGGGACCCGGCGGGATGAGGTAAGTATAGGGGTCTCTAACGGGGGGTCGGGAGCCTGTCACCCCGGTACGGGGGGTGACAGGTTCCCTTTAACTCATTCTGTCAGTATAAGCTTTTGTTACTCATAATATGATTGCAATTATATTTCTGTATGTGATAAAAACATCTGACAAACACACATAAAAGCCAGAGGGCAGCAGATCATGTGAAAATATAATATTTGTGTCATTCTCAAAACTTTTGGGCATGACTGTAGATCAGCTCACTCCCCAGGATTTAAAAGGCTTCAGAAACACCAAACATCATCATATATAAAGTGCCGCCACATCAGGCATCACATACCGTCACCATGATGGTAAAATGCTGACTGGTGATTTTCATTCACATTTCGCCAACAAGATTTTTTTTTAAAAACCATTAACATATGAGAAATATAATAATAAGGATTATGTAAGGTGGTAATGCCGTTTTATTCTCAGTGTTTCTCTTTCTTATTACTAAACAATTCTGCCTGTTACATTAATAATATCACCCATAAGGAACAGCTTAGATCACAATGTAGACCATAAATATACAGAAAATAGAATGTATGACTCTAACAAGTGTTCATGAAGAGGTTAATAGTGACTGATCTTGTGCTGCTCAGCCCTGCCCTGTGTACACAAGTATAACCCGCCCTCTGGTTTCTGTAGTTTCGTTTCCCTCTTCCTCCTCCGTCAGCCATGGCGTCTGCTGCTCTGAGAGACGAGCTGGACTGTTCCATCTGTCTGATCACTTATACAGATCCTGTAATGCTGAGATGTGGCCACAACTTCTGCCGGGTCTGTATTGGTCGTGTGCTGGATACACAGGACGGGGCTGGAGTTTATTCCTGTCCTGAATGCAGAGAAGAGTATCAGGAGCGGCCTGCACTGATGAGGAACATCGCTCTGTGTAATCTAATGGAGAATATACTGCTGACTCCTCCAACACCGACAGAAAGCGGGATCTGCTGCACTTACTGTGTGGACTCTGCTGTACCTGCTGTGATATCCTGTCTGCACTGTGAGGCTTCTCTGTGTGATAAACACCTGAGAGCTCACAGCAAGTCACCAGAACACGCCTTATCTGAGCCCAGCACTTCCCTGGAGAAGAGGAAATGTTCTGTCCATAAGAAGATGCTGGAATATTACTGCACTGAGGACGCTGCTTGTATCTGTGTGTCCTGTTATCTGATTGGAGAACACAATAGACATAAAGTGGAGTCACTAGATGAGGCCTTTAAAAACAAGAAGGTGAAGCTGAGAAATGTTCTCCAGAAACTGATCATAAAAAAAAAGGAGACTGAGGAAAGAGTCCAGAGTGTGGAGGAGCGCAGGAGAAAAGCTCAAGAAAAAGCAGCTGGAGAAGCCGAGAGAGTCACTGCCCTGTTTACAGACATCAGGAGACGGCTGGACGACCTGGAGAAGAGGGTCCTGAGCGAGATCTCCAGGCAGGAAAAGGAAGAGTCACTGTCACTGTCTGCTCTGATCCAGCAGCTGGAAATAAAGAAGGACGAGCTGTCCAGGAAGATGAGACACATTGAGGAGCTGTGTAACATGGCGGATCCACTGACTGTCTTACAGGAACCAGACACAGGTGACTTGTGTGATCCTGAGGAGGAGGGAGGTGATGAGGACACTGGGGGACATGATAGACAGCTCCATGGTGTAGATGATCTGGATGTGGCTGTGATCTCAGACACATTCCGCACATTATGTGACATAATATCAAGTATAAGGATCTATGGGGAGGGTCCTGCAGACATATTACTGGATGTAAACACAGCTAATAATAAGCTCCTTATATCAGATGACCTGAAAACTGCAACCTGGACATGGAAGGAGCAGAATCGTCCAGAAACAGCAAAGAGATTCGAGTATTATCGTCAGGTGATGAGCAGCAGGAGATTCTCCTCAGGGCGACATTACTGGGATGTGGAGATCAGGTCAGGGAGCTGGAGGGTGGGGATGTGTTATCCCAGTACAGGCAGGAGGGGAGGTCATTCACGTATTGGAAATAATTACAAGTCCTGGTGTATGCAGAGGCATAATAATCAGTATTCAGTGAGACATGACAGTGAAGAGATCCAATTACCTGACAATATCTCCAGTAAAAGAATCAGGATCTGTCTGGATTATGAGGCCGGGCAGCTGTCCTTTTCTGAGCTGTGTGACCCCATCAGACACTTATACACCTTCACCGACACCTTCACCGAGCCCCTTCATGCTGCATTATTGGTATGGGATGGTTCTATAAGAATCATAACCTACAGTGAGAAACTGATGAGATTCTGATTGGTGTATTGTTCGACCTGTGGAATAAATGTGAAAGTGCGGCTACAGGTGATGATTCCCACATGGCAGCTGTTCCTATGATTTGATCACATTGGTGGATGATCCACTCTACAGGTACCTGGTGACTACTCTCTGGGTGCAGCTGTATACTGGAGATGATATACTCTGGGAATGCTGCCAATGTGTATTCTCTGTGTCTCCTTGTGGATAATTCCCCAGTGTGTCATGTCCTTTATTCCCAGTATCAACCAAGTTTCTGATCCTTTCTGGAATACATAGAGGATTGAAATACATAGAGGATTGTTTAACGTATAGAAACTTTTAATTTACATTGTGGATTTACCGTATTGAACACCAGGGCCGGGACAAGAAGTTTTGGTGCCCTAGGCAGAGAAGGCAAATGGCGCCTCCCCCCCCGATCCCAGTGTTATCAGAATTGGTGCGCCACAGACAGTATAATGCCCTGAAAGTGCCCCCACACTGTATTATGAGCCCCAATACATACAGTAGTATTTGCAGTGGGTATCCAGAACCTGTAACCTTGGTGTCTGAACACCTTAATACAACCTGACAGTTCTCCCCCCGATTTTCTGAAAGCAATGTTCCAGTACCGAACAAAACTTCAGAGGGAAATGCGTTTTGAATACCAAGGTGTTACTCTATATACAAGAGCATAGTCACCTATATTACTGTATATATACTGTATATACAATAGCATAGTCATCTATATTACTGTATATACAATAGCAGTCACCTATATTACTGTATATACAATAGCATAGTCACTTATTACTGTATATACAATAGTAGCACAGACACCTATATTAGGTGACTATGCTATTGTATATACAGTAATATAGGTGACTATGCTATTGTATATACAGTAATAAGTGACTATGCTATTGTATATACAGTAATATAGGTGACTGCTATTGTATATACAGTAATATAGGTAACTGTGCTACTATTGTATCTACAGTAATAAGTGACTATGCTATTGTATATACAGTAATATAGGTGACTGCTAGGGCTGGGCGATAATGGCCTAAATCAATATCGCGGTTTATCGTACATGAAGCCGCGGTAACGATAAATTGAACGATAATTATGACACGCCCCTTTTAAAAGCCACACCACTTTTTAAAACCCTATTTTCCGATGGTAATACAAACGTGGATTTATTCCATATAACAATGTGCAGCAAACTTCACAAGTAATACACAACGTTTTGGCATCTCCTACGCCATTTTCAAGTGGCACTTGAAAATGGTGTAGGAGACGACGAAACATTGTATATTACTTGTGAAGTTTGATGCATATTGTTATATGGAATAAATCCACGTTTGTATTACCATCAGAGTGCTGCAGAGTATTTTTTACTAGCTGACTTGGTATTCGACTGCTGGCCTCCACAGTTCGTTTAGTGTGCTGCCTATATTGTTTGCTTTATCTATCTATGTATCTATCTATATATACAGTGTGTGTATATATATATATATATATATATATATATATATATAGTGTGTGTGTGTATGTATAGACAGATAGGAGACAGATAGATAGTATAGGAAAATCCACAGCACTCCTAATGCAATTCAAGGTGCGATTTATTGAAAAAGCAAATGCAGCATACAGACGCAACGTTTCTGCAGCTATTAAACGTTGCGTCTGTATGCTGCACTTGCTTTTTCAATAAATCGCACCTTGAATTGCATTAGGAGTGCTGTGGATTTTCCTATACTATTTAAATACGGTCCCAGGTCTCGACTTCTACCTCTCTTGAAGTGCTGCTACTATTTTCCT
The DNA here is from genome assembly GCF_027789765.1 of Dendropsophus ebraccatus. Lineage (NCBI taxonomy): Eukaryota > Metazoa > Chordata > Amphibia > Anura > Hylidae > Dendropsophus > Dendropsophus ebraccatus. The sequence goes on along the minus strand of NC_091454.1, from coordinate 11,735,177 downwards.
GTGATTTAGATAGATAGATAGATAGATAGATAGGAGGGAGAGAGAGAGAGGGGTAGATAGGAGAGAGAGAGAGATAGAGAGATAGATAGATAGATAATAGATAGATTAATAGATAGATAGATAGATAGATAGATAGATAGATAGATAGATAGATAGGAGATAGATAGGAGATAGATAGGAGAGAGATAGAGAGATAGAGATCTTCTCAGTGGCTGCAGGGGGTCAGGTATAGGTCGGCACCTCCATGTTCCCCCGGGCACGGCTCTCTCTCTCCCGCACAGGAATCCTCGGCCCCTGTCACGCAGTGCTGTAGCACATATATCTGTGTCCCGGGCAGAGCCTCACACACAGCTGCTTCCAGCACTGACAAAACATAACGGGGCTCCGAGGATTCCTGTGCGGGACAGAGTGCGGTGGCCAGTGAAGCATGGAGGTGCCGACCCATACCTGACCCCAACTGTATATGCGGGAGAGGGGGGGGGCAGGGCTCACCGTGCAGCTTCCAGAGAAGCTAGGAGAAGTGAGCCGCCCGGCAGCAGCAGCGCTGAGCTCACACTGGAGAGGACGCTGCCGTCTGTGTGCAGCCTGTCACATCTTCAGCCTTCCTCTTCAGCCCACACAGCAGGATCTTCCATCCCCTGCCCTGCAGCAGTATATGTGCGTCCTGGCTCAGGAGGTGAACCGGAGCATCAGCTGTCCAGCCTCCACCTCTCCACCCGGGACCCCTCTCTCTCCCTGCACCAGAGCATGCGGCCGCCGGGTGGGGGAATACCGCAGATACCGTCCTGGCAGAGTTGAGGTCGGTTAACTGACGCCAGTGACGGTATCGGTATTTTTGCGGTATACCGCCCAGCCCTAGTGACTGCTATTGTATATACAGTAATATAGGTGACTGCTATTGTATATACAGTAATATAGGTGACTATGCTATTGTATATACAGTTACATAGGTGACTATGCTATTGTATATACAGTAATATAGGTAACTGTGCTACTATTGTATATACAGTAATAAGTGACTATGCTATTGTATATACAGTAATATAGGTGACTGTGCTACTATTGTATATACAGTAATAAGTGACTATGCTATTGTATATACAGTTACATAGGTGACTATGCTATTGTATATACAGTAATATAGGTGACTGTGCTACTATTGTATATACAGTAATAAGTGACTATGCTATTGTATATACAGTAATATAGGTGACTATGCTATTGTATATACAGTTACATAGGTGACTATGCTATTGTATATACAGTAATATAGGTGACTATGCTAGTGTATATACAGTAATATAGGTTACTATGCTATTGTATATACAGTAATATAGGTGACTATGCTAGTGTATATACAGTAATATAGGTGACTGCTATTGTATATACAGTAATATAGGTGACTGCTAGTGTATATGCAGTAATATAGGTGACTATGCTATTGTATATACAGTAATATAGGTGACTATGCTAGTGTATATACAGTAATATAGGTGACTATGCTATTGTATATACAGTAATATAGGTGACTATGCTACTGTATATAAGGTAACATAGGTGACTATGCTATTGTATATAAAGTGTATATACAATAGCATAGTCACCTATGCTACTGTATATACACTAGCATAGTCACCTATATTACTGTATATACACTAGCAGTCACCTATGTTACTCTATATACACTAGCATAGTCACCTATATTACTGTATCCTACTGGTCCCAACATTAAAATTAACCTTTGTTTTTTGTACAATGTTTTTTCTATATAAAGCTGGTATCACACACTATATAGAGACTTTCAATTTTTTTTTTTTACTGCTTGAGGGTTTCTTGAATTTTTTTTAACCTTGCTCTTTTTGAAGCTACAAAAAAGTATCAAAAACTTATTACTGCTGTTATTATTCTGGTGTCTTTTTTTTTTTTTTTTTTTTACTTTAGTGTGTATTTATATAGGCATTTTAGTGCCTCCCATTTGTATCTGTCACGGCCGCGGCGGCTTCCCGCGTTCCGGGTCGCCGCCGCGACCGCCTCCTGTCCCATGCAGCCGCCGGGATCCTTGTATAGGGACCCGGCGCTGCTGCTAGTTCGGCCCCTGGGGCGCCTCACCTCTCCTCCGTTCCTGTCTCGGTCTGTGCCGGCCGGCGCGCGCCGGCTGTCTCAGATTTAAAGGGCCAGTCCGCCCTTAATTGGTTAGTTGCACCAATCACTCCCCTATAAATCCCAGCATGCCCTGTCCCTTGGGTTGGAGCCTCTACATGCTTCCCATAGCGTTTGGCCCAGCTCCCTGTTGTTCCTGATTCCTGTCTGCTACCTGGTCCCTAGTCCTTGTTCCTGATTCCTGTCCACTACCTGGTCCCTAGTCCTTGTTCCTGGTTCCTGCTTCATTGTTACTCTATTGCTCCTGTCTTCAGCCTGTCTCCTGCGGTCACGACTACAGACCTCTGCCACTACCATCTCCTGCCTACTGCTCCTGCCACGCCTCGCCTGCCATCACCAGCAACCAAGCCAGGGGTAGCGACCTGGGGGTCGCCTGCCGCAGCAAGTCCATCCTGCCTTGCGGCGGGCTCTGGTGAAAACCAGCGGCCCCTTAGACTCCGCTCCCTGGTGAGGTTAGTGCCATCGCTGGTGACGGTCCAGTGGATCCACTACTCCAGGCGTTACAGTATCATTACAAGTCAACTAATTTATTTATTTTTTAACAACATGACTCAAGAATTTCAATTTAACCATTTAAGGGGGGGCGGGGAGAAAAGAATCGCAACAGACATGACCTTTTTTTTGTTTCTTTTTTCCTATAGAAGTCTACAGGAGGAATAATGCAAGTATTAATTGGGGAAAAAAAATGCCAGAGATTGATCATCCTGCATTT